>NC_089250.1:151344502-151655211 GCF_963930625.1 Muntiacus reevesi
CGATTTCTAGCATATAACTTCACAGTTCTAGAATTATGAGGCAGTCAGAATTATACAATGACACCCAGTATTGCCTGCATTTTGATATTTATGGCCTTCTGCAGTCACCTCCCCTTAAGTAATTTGGTTTTTACCAAAAGAATACAATAGCATTGAGATGTGCAATTCCACAAGTAGGCTAAAAATATTGGGCATCTGTCTCGCTAATGTACTCTTTTCCCTCTTGGCTGGCATGCTTTAATGAAGACAGCTGGCATTTTGAAGAGGAGCTGAAGACAGTCTCCAGCCAACAACCAGTTCGGATCTAAGGCCCTCAATGCAACATCCCTTGAGGTACAGATATGGCAAACAGTCAGAGGAGCTTGAAAGTAAATCCCTCCCTGGTCAGTTCTTCAGATGAGACCCTAGCCCTGGCTGCCAGCTTATTTGAAGTTTTGTGAGAGATCTTAAATGGTAGACCTGGTTAAATCATGTATAAATTACTGGCCCACGAAACGTAAGGTAATAGAGTGTGTGTGTGTTTGTGTGTGAGTGTGTGTGTGTGAGTGTGCATGTGTTGTGATAAAACATACACAACATAAAACTTACCATTTTGACTATTTTAAAATGTAGAATTTCATGGTATTAAGTTATACTCACAGTGTGTGTAACCATTACCACCACCCACCTTCACAACTTTTTCAGCTTCCCAAACTGAAACTGTCATTGAGCACTAGCTTCCCATTCACCTCTGCTCAGCTGCTGTTCAGTTTTCTGTCTCTTTAATTTTGACTACTCTAGATACCTCATACAAATTGAACCATACATTATTTGTTTGAGTTATTTCCCTTAGAACTACTTCTTCAAGGCTCATCACATTGTACCATGTGTCAGAATTTCTTTCCTTCTTAAGACTGAATGGAATATAGTCCATTATATGTGTATACCACATTTTGTTTATCCATTCATTCTTGATGGGCACTTGGATTGCTTCTGTTTTTTGTTGTTATGATAATGCAGCTATAAACATGACTATACAGTATCTGTTCAAGTCCTTGTTTTCAATCATTTTTGGATATATACTTAGAAGCAGTCATTTTACATATAATTGTTTTGGGTAATCTTTATACTGGTTTCCACTGTCTGTACCATTTTACTAGATATGTGTGGTTTTAGGTCACTAGGTGTTATGGGAATTGGATGCACAGTGATTACTAAAAGGGATAGCTATTAAGACACACAAAAGTGGGGGGGGGGAAAGACACGGTCCTTGCATTCATGGTACTTATAATCTAGTGGAGGAGAAAGAAATAATCAAATACCCATTACATTGAATGAGTATATTCACAACTTCTATGTGTATTAAAAAGAGAAGTATATGGTATAATAAGATTCTGTAGAAATTGATTTCTATCAGGCTTGGGAATCGGGATACCATCAATTCAAGCAGCAGGGGTAGTTTCAAATGAGCCAACTGGCTAACAGCCTGTTGCCCAGATTCAACAAAGAAAACTCCTTGCTTTGTGATTCCATCCTTCCCTTGTGTAAGAGGATTCAAACCATGTGAAGAGAGGAAAATTGCTATCAAGACCTCATCTGTGACCAACTGTAATTCCAACTGTTAACCTTCTCTTCTAGTATGCAAGCTGTTGCAGAGAGGCAGATAGTTATTTTATCTTCATAGAAAATATGTTTTCTAGCCTGTGTTTTACTATTTCCTTTGTTTTCTTTATTTAAATTTATTTAAAAATGAACAGTATTTTTGCATTGTTAAGGGTTGGGAAGATCCCCTGGAGAAGGCAATGGCTACCCACTCCAGGTATCTCCCACTTGCCCAGAGAATTCCATGGACAGAGGAGCCTAGAAGGCTACTGTCCATGGGGTCACAAAAAATTGAACACAACTGAACAACTAACATACAAGCCTTAACAGACTTGGATCGTAGTAACTCTCAAAGCAAAGACCTAGAAACATTTACTATTCCATGAGTTGAATGTGGAAATGTGAGCAGGCATTATTAGACTCTCCTACTATTAAGACCTTGAAGTTTCTGATTTTGTAGCCTTCATTTTCTTGGTATTCCCCAAGACCGTTCCCCTGACACCCAGGAGACAGATACTCAGTAAGTTTCTGGGATGCATTTCTCAAAAAATGTCCTTCCACAGAGTAAGTCACAGCAGTGTCTTCTTCATCCAAGTCTGATCTTAGTCTTAGAACTAAATAAACTAGTGTTGATAAACCAAGAAGAGAAGGACAAATAATACCAGTTTTATTTAGTTACAGGAAGATTAGCACCAATTCTATGGGAGACTCTCTGAGTAGAGAAGTAGGCAGGAATGTACTGGGGTGGAAGGGACAGAATGGAGTCTAGAAAATTCTGATAATCAATTTGACTTGTCAGAAGAGGGAAGAGAAAGTAAGGAGCTAAATGTTTGTCTTACCACATCATGCAGCTTTATATTTGACTCTACTTTCCTGGGATTTCTACCTCTAGCTTCACTATTCTCTAAGGTTTTCTAAAATCACATCTTAAGATGTCACTGAAGTAGACTTGGGACACACCTCAGGGTATTCACTTTGCTTCTGAGATGCAAGTAAAGCCACTGCAGGAGGCAAATCATCACAGGTCTTAAGTGTCCAGTATCTCCTTGACCCAAAGTCAGGAAACTGCAAGTGTAGGAAAATAACATTTGACGATCCCATAAGGAGTTTATCTTTATTAACAAAAGTGCAGTTCTGAAAAGTATCTCAATAAGAACAAATGATACCTCTCTTTATGTCGCCAGCATTCAGCAATAACAAATTCATTATTTTATGGGTAAGCAAGAGTGCCATTCTGTTTTCCTGGATAATATGACTCACTAACTGAAGCTGTCCACTTCCTTAACATTAACACACTTGATCCTCCAACTTAAAAAATACAAACTGTTTAGTACAGTATATATACAAATATATCCCATGTGATTTCCAAACCATGATTTTCTATTCTTAATTTTATAGAATGAGTTTCATGATGCTAAAAAGTTTGCAAACCTTAACTTTGCCACTTTCTCACAGCAGTAATTTAGCAGTTAATGGGTCAAAAATCACAAGCAGGAAAATGCAGAAGTTTGACCAGTGATAATGAGGCACAAATGGGTGAATTTAAAAAAGACAAAACTGAAAAAAATAAAATAAAATAAAAAAGAGAAAACTGAAGCTCAGAAATGTGATTTATCCTGAAGAAACATACCCCAGTTTGTATGGGAAAGAAACAAGGAAGGAGCTTTAAAGGCAAATTAGTGATTGATATTGATTGACTACACTAAAAATAGGTGGTTGATGTTTTGATGTCCTACAACTCATTATAACAATAATGATCATAATGTCACTGTCTCTTCTGTCAGTTGCCATGTACTGTGATACCATACATTGTGCCAAGGGCTAAGTAAGATGACCTCATCTGTGCAAAGTTCACATTCTGTGTATACGGTGAAGGCTATATACTGGAAAAACTATTTAACTTCCCTGTACATTAGTTTATACATCTTCAGAGTGTCGTTAAAGTCACAAAGCTAGTTTAAATTAGTAGACATAGACCTTACAGTTAAGTTTAGCAGACTCCTGAGAGCAAACTTTTTGCCATCTTGCAGAATTTGAATGGATAATAAGGACGTGTGTCATTCATATGACCATGAGAGAACTGTGTGATGTAGAATCAGAAACAAAAAGCAAGTTTTCCTTCCATGAAAATTTCTGTAAAATCAAGAGTCTGCCCTACGTGATTTCTCTGCTCTTCTCCAGAAATAATATTTTACCATTCTCCTCACTGTGAGTCTTCTTGATTTCCTTCTGTTGCCACCAGGCAAATTAAACCCTAAATAGGCTTCCTCTGGTTGTAGACCAGAATGAATACATGAAGGAAAGAATGACTAAGAATCATTGTTCACACTGCTTTTGCAAGTGTCATAAGAATATAGAGAGGTGTGAGGTGCAGGGTCAAAATCAACCTTTCTCTGATGTCCCTGGCCTCTTGGGTGTCAGTCCCACTATAGGACACTTATTCTGGGAGGAATCCACAGGTGTCAAGAAGAATCAGTCTCCAAATGCTCTTGCTGCATGAATTGCCTGGATTTTTTCTTTCATCTTGATTTTCTAGCATCCAATGAGTCTGGAGTCCAGAAAACTCACCAGTTTGTGCTCAGGGATAACCAACCTACAGTGGAAGAGGAGGATATTAGCAGGCCCTCTTTACCCCTCTTCTACTGCATGTGATCTTGGCTGCTGAGGGAGGTAGGTCAGCTGGTCACAGCAGCAGAGAGTGGTGGGCTCTGCAGTCTATTTTCAACTCACACCCCCTACCAACATGTGAACTCTGCTGTTTCCCAGGCAAACAGTTCCTGCACGAATACTGAGTGACAGACTGGGTGGAAGGGTGGGAATCTGCTAGGACTGATTTATTTACAGTGGCCTGCAACTAGGTCAGGAGAGAAATAACCCAAGGGATTTTTAAAAAAATTTTATTATTGGAGTATAATTGCTTTACAATGTTGTTAATTTCTGCTGTACACAACATGAATAGGCTCTATGTAGACTTATATCCCTTCCCTCTTGAGCCTCTCTTCCACAACCCCTCCCACTCCTCTAGGTCATCAAAGACCACCGAGCTGAGATCCCTATTTTATATCACAACTTCCTGCTAACATTTTATACATGGTAGTGTATTTATGTCAATGGGTAATCTCCCAATCCGTCCCACCCTCTCCTTCCCCTCCTCCCCTTGAGTTCACATGTCTGTTTCCTTCATTTGCATCTCTATTCCTGCCTTGCATATAAGTTCATCTGTACCGTTTTTCTAGATGCCATATATTCTTGTTTTTTTATCTATTTATTTTTGGCTGTGCTGGGTCTTCATTGCTACATGGGCTTTTCTTTAACTGCAGCAAGAGGGGCTTCTCTCTAGTTGTGGCACACGATTCCTCTTTGTGGTGGTTTCTCTTGTTGCAGAGCAGGGCTTGGGCACTCACGCTTCAGTAGTTGTGGCATGTGGGCTCAGTAGCTATGGCTCCTGGGCCGCAGGGCGCAGGATCAATAGTTGTTGTGCACGGACTTAATTGCTCTGCAGCATGTGGGATCTTCCTGGAGCAGGGACCAAACACATGTCTCTTGCATTGGCAGGTGGATTCTTTACCCCTGAGCCAACAAGGAAGTCCTAGATTCCATATATTCTTACACAGACATACTTATTTATAGAAAATAGAAATATTATACTTATAGAAGACCTTGCGCTTTCTACCCAACTCCTCTCTGAAGCCAAACTGTACCACCACCTGCATGGTCCTCTCAGAGCTGTACATTTTCTTCAACAAATTAGGCCTGTTCATCCACCTCTTTATGTCACTATACTATTAAGACATGAGAGTGGTTTGGGGTCCTAAGTGATCTTATTCTTTCCGATTATAACTCTAATCCTGCTTGGTTATTTTTCCAGTTCAGTTCAGTCGCTCAGTCATGTCCGACTCTTTGCGACCCCATGAATCACAGCATACCAGGCCTCCCTGTCCATCACAAACTCCCGGAGTTTACCCAAGCACATGTTCACTGAGTCGGTGATGCCATCCAGCCATGTCATCCTCTATCGTCCCCTTCTCCTCCTGCCCCCAATCCCTCCCAGCATCAGGGTCTTTTCCAATGAGTCCACTCTTTGCATGAGGTGGCCAAAATATCGGAGTTTCAGCTTCAGCATCAGTCCTTCCATTGAGCATCCAGGACTGATCTCCTTTAGGATGGACTGGTTGGATCTCCTTGCAGTCCAAGGGAAACTCAAGAGTCTCCTCCAACCCCAGTTCAAAAGCATCAACCCTTCACCTCTCAGCTTTCTTCACAGTCCAAATCTCACATCCATACATGATCACTGAAAAAACCATAGCCTTGACTAGACAGAATTTGTTGGCAAAGTAATGTCTCTGCTTTTTAATATGCTATCTAGGTTGGTCATAACTTTCCTTCCAAGGAGTAAACGTCTTTTAATTTCATGGCTGCAATCACCATCTGCAGTGATTTTGGAGCCCCAAAAAATAAAGTCTGTCAGTGTTTCCACTGTTTCCCCATCTATTTGCCATGAAGTGATGGGACCGTATGCCATGATCTTAGTTTTCTGAAAGTTGAGCTTTAAGCCAACTTTTTCACTCTCCTCTTTCACTTTCATCAAGAGGCTTTTTAGTTCCTCTTCACTTTCTGCCATAAGGGTGGTATCATCTGCATATCTGAGATTATTTCTCCTGGTAATCTTGATTCCAGCTTGTGCTTCATCTAGGCCAATGTTTCTCATGATGTACTCTGCATATAAGTTAAATAAGCAGGGTGACAATATACAGCCTTGATGTACTCCTTTTCCTATTTGGAACCAGTCTGTTGTTCTATGTCCAGTTCTAACTGCTGCTTCCTGACCAGCATATAGGTTTCTCAAGAGGCAGGTCAGGTGGTCTGGTATTCCCATCTCTTTCAGAATTTTCCATAGTTTATTGTGATCCACACAGTCAAAGGCTTTGGCATAGTCAATAAAGCAGAAGCAGATGTTTTTCTGGAACTCTCTTGCTTTTTCGATGATCCAACGGATGTTGGCAATTTGATCTCTGGTTCCTCTGCCTTTTCTGAATCCAGCTTGAACATCTGGAAGTTCACGATTCACCTATTGCTGAAGCCTGACTTGGAGAATTTTGAGCATTACTTTACTAGCGTGTGAGATGAGTACAATTGTGCAGTAGTTTGAGCATTCTTTGGAATTGGAATGAAAACTGACATTTTCCAGTCTTGTGACCACTGCTGAGTTTTCCAAATTTGCTGGCATATTGAGTGCAGCACTTTCACAGCATCATCCTTTAGGATTTGAAATAGCTCAACTGGAATTCCATCACCTCCACTAGCTTTGTTTGTAGTGATGCTTTCTAAGGCCCACTTGACTTCACATTCCAGGATGTCTGGCTCTAGGTGGGTGATCACACCATCGTGATTATCTGGATCGTGATGATCTTTTTTGTACAGTTCTTCTGTGGGAGAAGGCAATGGCACCCCACTCCAGTGCTCTTGCCTGGAAAATCCCATGGATGGAGGAGCCTGGTAGGCTGCGGTCCATGGGGTTGCTAAGAGTGGCACACGACTGAGTGACTTCCCTTCCCTTCTGTGTATCCTTGCCACCTCTTCTTAATATCTTCTGCTTCTGTTAGGTCCATACCTTTTCTGTCCTTTATTGAACCCATCTTTGCATGAAATGTTCCCTTGGTATCTCTAATTTTCTTGAAGAGATCTCTAGTCTTTCCCATTCTGTTGTTTTCCTCTATATCTTTGCATTGATCACTGAGGAAGGCTTTCTTATCTCTGCTTGCTTTTCTTTGGAACTCTGCATACAAATGGGAATCTCTTTCCTTTTCTCCTTTGCTTTTCGCTTCTCTTCTTTTCACAGCTATTTGTAAGGCCTCCTCAGACAACCATTTTGCCTTAGGTGTATGCAAATCAGATTTACTTTTGAGATATAGATGAATAAATTTACTTTTTTTCTTTGTGTTTTATTGAAATATAGTTGACATATAGCCCTGGATAAGGTTAAGGTATACATCATCATGATTTGACTTACATCATGAAGTTATAATAATATAATTAAATATATAATTGCATATAAATAATAATATAATTAAAATATAATAATAATTATTACATAAGTTTAGTCAACATCCGTCATCTCATATAGATACAAAAAGAAAGAGAAAAATTTTTCTTATGCTGAGAACTCTTAGGATTTACCCTTTTAACAACTTTTATATATGACATACAGCATTGTTAATTATACTTGCCACATTGTACATTACATCCATAGTACTCATTTATCTTATAATTAGAACTTTGTACTTTGTACTTTGTACTTGACTGCCTTCATTCAATTTCCTCCCTTCAAACCTGCCTCTTATAACCACAAATCTGAGTTTGTTTAGTTTTGAAGTATGATTAACCTACAATACTCTCTAGGTCCTGTTACACATGAGAGTGAGTCTATATTTCTATAAATTCCAAACAGTTCACCAAACAAGGTCTACTTATAGTATGTCAACCTTTATTTACTTTTCACAAAATATGTACATTTTTTATGTGAAGAATTTATTGAGAGTTCCAGGTGCTCACAGTTGCATTTCTATGTTATATAGAAGAGACAATTTAGTTTTGATCTTAGAAACAATTTAATTAAGCTGTTGACAATTTAATATATTTTTGTGAATTTTATTAACATTAACATCAACATTTAAGATTTTAAAATAATTCCTATATTATCTCAATTAATATTTTTCTCAATAAGCACTTTTTTGTTGAAGTTTAGTTGATTTGCAGGAATGTGTTACTTTCAATTGCACAGCAAAGTGATTCAAGTATACATACATGTCTTTTCAGATTATTTTCCTTTTAGGTTATTATAAAATATTAAATGTTATTCCAGGCCTTAAATAGTAAATCCTTGTAGCTTATCTATTTTATATATACTCTATTGTCAGTTAATCCCATACTCCTAATCTATCCCTCTCCTCATCCCTTTTACATTGCCTCCCAATGTTAACCTCAAACTCTCCTCACCATCCTTCCACTTTGGGTATTTTATTTTATTTTGGCTGTTTCTTATTTTTTCCCTTTTTCTTTTCATTCAAGCCTCTTTTCTATTTGTATAGTTTGCGAGTTGATTGATTTTGATAAACTTTGAATTTTATTTCACTGCTAGTTAAAGGATGCTCAATTAAACGAGTGGCATGTTTACTGTTGGTCAAACGAAAGAATTAGGAACACAGAATATTTAACTACTTTGCAGTCAAAACATCATGAATCTTTTCCTCCAGCTTTTAAATATATGCTAAATATTTAAAAATAAAATGAAAGGTATTTTTGTAAATAACTTCCATATATTATAGTTAAGCTAAGCCTGTACCACTTGGCCATTGCTAGAGAGGCTGGGATTTGGAAGAGAGTGAACCAAGTTCTCATTGACCATTTTGGCTTAGTTCTTCAATTTTGTAAAAATGTATAACGTCATCCTCCTTCCATAGAACCATGGGCCTCATCCAGGCCGCGGAGGAATTCACAGCTCTGTATGACTCTTCTCATCAAATAAATGCCTTTCTCTAGACGGTGCTGGTAACTCCTCACTCTGTGAGAGGCTGCTGTGTAGTTGTCCCGGGCAGAGTGGAAGTGGGAGACCTCTCACACTTGCAGGGGGCTTTATTTCCCTCGTATTTCCTTCTTTTTCCTTTCATTTAAAGATATTTGTTAGTTTGTTAAATTGAAAAACTTGTTTTTATTAGGCTTTGTTCTGACACACTCAGCAGAGCAATTTAAACTTGCCCGTTCTCACAGGACCATTTACCTCCGCCCTCCCTCCCCGCCACCTACTCACCGCCGGGCCCATCCACCCAAACACCAGCATTGCAGATAAAGGTAAGCACCTGGTAAACCTTCACCAGAAGGCTATGTTTACCTGTCTGGAATCGGAAAGTATTTGGAAATTAATATTTTATTTAGACATTGGGCTGGTGGATCTGTGTTTTCTTTCGTTTCCTTCTGTAAGGAATCAGTGATTTTACAAGCAAGGTGCGAGATTTGGGGATTTCTGAAAAGTCAGCTGTGGATTGAGTAATTCTTCCCCACCTACTCCCTTTCAGAGATTAACGGATTCTGAAAGGATGGTGACTGGAGCTCTTTAACCTCTCTTCCATTAGGTCTTTCTAGATACTGATCTGTAAAATGAGGCTAGAGTTAAAGCATTTAAATCACCTAAGATTTGAGGCTCTGAGAATTTAAGATAATCGACTACCTAAGATCACATGCTGATAGGAACCAAGATTTAAAACCAGGCACTTTGACCCTGGAGACAAGAGGCTTAACTGACTCTGCCACACTATTTTCCTAGGGCTTATTTCTCCCCCCATAAGATTAGTTGAAAAATCACTTTAAAATGGTAAAAAGATCACTATGAACGCATAGATATCTGTATATGAGTGTATGCTCTGTACAGCTCTCAGGAACGATGTCCAAACCCCACACTGTGACTCTACAGGGGTGATGTGTTTTTGCCAGTCTGTGAAGTTTGCTCACCTAGTACCAATCTATAAAGATTCATCCACAATACAGTGGTCTTTTTTAAATTCCTCTGTGCTTTTTCTTTCAAGTTTCGTCTCTTACTCACTCACTCTCTGAGTTCATCTTATTTGGAGAAAGTAAATACAAATAAAACTGCTTCAAAACTCAGATAATGTAGGCAAGCTTTGTAGAAAAAATATAACTTATAATTGGAATTTATTATAGAGAGGTTGACAGACTGTAAACTGAAGGATTGCTGGGTCTGTTTTCCCAAGAATTGCTGCAGTAAGAGAATAAATACTTAATGGGCTCTATAGTAAAAATAACTCGGCAAACAGAAACCATGTGTAAATGACACCATGTTCAATTAGGGGATGGAGTTGGGATATAGTTATTCAGTAGGACAGACTCTCACTGACCTGGAGACAGGACTACCAGTTGGGCAGAGATAGGGAATTTAGATAGGCAGTTAGCAGTGGCCGATCTGACAACTGGTCCTGAATCAGGTCTTGTCAGAAGGTCAAGGAGCCTTGATTCCTTCTTCTTCCTTAAGGTACTTAGAATAATTTAAGGGCAGAGACTCAGACATAGAAAACAAGACAAGTAGCTGGCTAATATAGCAAAATATTTCACTAAGGAAATCAAGGAGAAGCCAGTTAGTAATTTTAAGCATAGGATGAGTGGTAGAGACTGTTCAGCAAACCCAGTTCTTCCTCCATTGGACACAAAGGTAAGTTAAATTTGCTGGCGTCTTCACAGTTCCTCACAGTACAGAGGGAAATAGTATTAGCCACTTGCAGGCCTTCCCATAAAGTCATCAGATACAAGATTTTCTACTTTTTTCCCCTAGTGGATGAAATATTGGATAGTTCTTTAATGATAATAAATTGTAGAGCTGTAAGATGAGAGAGGCTTGAACCACCCCCACCCCCACCACTTCCTGCTTGGAAGGGAGCCTTCCAGAAGAACTCTATCCAGAGACAATTCTATGGGGGGTAATTATGAAACTTGATTTGGTTAAGATCCTGAATCTTATTTTGTCTCTGTGATAGTAACCATGGACCCTATGGTCTCCGCAGCTAGTTCAGGGTCAGAGTGCAGTTGACAACAAGGCTGATTGTGATGGATGTGGGTTGATTGTGACTGCTTAATATCACCTTTCGTCTATTCTGAAAATCACAGTCCAGTATTCCTAAGAAATCACTCCTGATCTCAGATCATGTGTCTTACATGGTACTGGCACAATTCTTCTCCAGATTCGGAACATACGACCCAAACCTAGCTACTTAGGATATTTCACCTCACCTCTACCCAGCAACAATTAGGTGTAACCCAATTTGATCTCATAAGAATGAATGCTGGTATTTTTATTGGAGTTTCCAGGGAGGAAATAATCACCCTTCATGACCTGTCTCCACAAGATTGCGTCTATAGCTTCTGGGGTCCTGACAGGAGAACATACCTGGAAATAAAATGAAAATAATGGAAGTCAGAGTTGAAAACCACAGATAAAGAGGTTTGTTACAGCATTAAATGAACAATAGGATCTAGCAGTGCCTGAAGTGAGGCCATATTTATAGTTCTCAGTTTTGTGTAAAAATATTACTGTCAATAGGAATTGAAAATCTATAACTTAGACCCAAAGCAGTTTCTGCGATCTCCTAAACCTTTGCTTTTCAAATCATTCAGTCCATGCATCTAGTAAAATCTGAGTAATATGGTCCCATATGAGAGAAGAAAGTTGTGTAGGAGTAAAAAGAAAAGATTATTAGGCAGATAAAAATATGATTGTTGCTTCTATTTTATCCAGAGGCTCTATTACACAGTAAAATTCATAAAATATTTTTGATTAATAGGATTTATGACATGTATAAATAATAACACAATATATTTGGGATATCATTTGTAGTAAAGGATTTGCTTTGTTTGGAAGTCTTAAACCTACTCCACTTTGATTCTTTCTACCACCTTAGAGGTAAAAATAGCTTATAAGAAAATGAGACTAATATGGAAGGCAGGGTAACTAGCTGACTTACCTGTAAAATGCCCTGGGTAAACTGAGGACCATGGAGCAATGGCCAGTTCTTGACACACAGTGAGGCCAAATCATCAGAGTTTGGAGCAGAGAAAGTTTTATCAGAGAGCAATTCAAGAACACGCAGGGCTCATACCCAAGGAAAAAACCCTGAAATTTTTGAGGGCTTTCAGCAAAGCATTTTCCAGGCAAAGTGAGGGAGAGGTGTGGTTCAGTTTAGTTCAGTTCAGTCACTCAGGTTCAGCTGTGTCCAACTTTTTGCGACCCCATGGACTGCAGCATTCTAGTCTTCCCTGTCCATCACCAACTCCAAGTTTGAGCTTGCTCAACTCATGTCCATCAAGGTGGTGATGCCATCCAACCATCTTACCCTCTGTCATCCCCATTTCCTCCTGCCTTCAATCTTTCCCAGCATCAGGGTCTTTTCCAATGAGTCAGTTCTTCCCATCAGGTGGTCAAAGGATTGAAGTGTCAGCTTCAGCATCAGTCCTTCCAGTGAATATTCAGGACTGATTTCCTTTAGGATTGACTGGTTGGCTCTCCTTGCTGTCCAAGGGACTCTCAAGAGTCTTCAACACCACAGTTCAAAAACATCAGTTCTTGGCGCTCAGCCTTGTTTATGATCCAACTCTCATATCCATACATGACTACTGGAAAAACCATAGCTTTGATTATACAGACCCTTGTAGGCAAAGAAGTGTCTCTGCTTTTTAATATGCTGTCTAGGTTTGCATAAAGACTTCCTTGTAGTTCAAATGGTAAAGAATTTTCCTGCAGTGTAGGAGACCAGGGTTCGATCCCTGGGTTGGGAAGATCCTCTGGAGAAGAGAACGGCAAGCCATTCCAGTATTCTTGCCTGGAGAATCCCATGGTCCGAGGAGCCTGTTGGGCTACACTCTGTGGGGCTACAGAGTTGGACACAACTGAGTGACTAACACACAGGTTTGTCACAGCTTTTCTTCCAAGGAGCAAGCATCTTTTAATTTCAAGGCTGAAGTGTGGTTAGTTTTTGCAAATTTCTTGGTTTCCAGATTTTTGTCCACCTCTGTTCAAGTTATAATGTTCTTATAAACTTCCAACAAAAACAAAAATGTTATTCTCTGTTCTACAACTTTTTATCTTCATTTGAATGGGCTCTTAGAGATCAGAGCCCTGGTAAAAGGCTATTATGTATATTTCAGGGTATAGAAAACATTCTTTTACAAAGGTGCAGACCCAGGCTGGGTGGGATCAGCCTGGGGTCACAGAAATGGGCAGTCAGCATGACTACACACAGGTGACAAAGAAAATGGTTGAAATAAGAAAGAACATATCTAATATGGGAGTCTGATTTGTTCTTCCCTATTGCAGTTCTACTAGTAACAAATTGTTTTATATAATCCAGTGTCTGAACCAACTTCTTTGAAAGCTGAGTTAGATTTCTATTGCTCTGTAACCAGTCACCACAAATGTAGGAGCTTAAAACAATACCCATATATCATCTCACAGTTTCCATGGGTCAAGCATCTGGGCACTTTGCTCAGGCTCTCTCTATGCTGAAATCAGAGTGTTGGCCGAGGCTGTGAGCTCACCTGAGATTCAGACTCATTGGTTATTGGCAAGTTTAGTCCTTTGTAGTATAAGCACTCACCTGGGGGGGTTACTATCAACTCTTAGAGATCACCCTCAGGCCTTAGCCAAGTAGTCCTCTCATAACAGAGTCTTCCTTCTTCAAAACCAACAGAAAATAATCTTCACAGTCTTCTTCATTGAAGCCTTATATAATTTAACATAGTCAGAGAAGTGATTCTTCTGTCACCGTTATCATATAATGTACCAAAATCAAAGGAAAGATTATCCCATCATATTCACAGTTCCATCCTAAACTCAAGGGAAAGAGATTATATAAGAACTGTACACAAAGGGTCAGGAATCTCAAAGGCCATTTTATACTCCTGTCTACCACAGAAGGGATACACTTAGTCTAAATTATGCTTTGCAAAATAAATAAATAAATAACAAAGCCACAAACAAAAACTAGGATGTTTGAGTGAGTAAAAACAATCACAATTTAGTGTCTAGTGTACTTTACTACTGAGAGGAGAATACGTTGGGATTTCTGAAAGATATATTTTAGCTTTTCTTAAAACCATGACTTTGGGAAAAAATAGTTTTTGATGATAAGTCCTTGCTAAGAAATAATTTTTTACTTCACGTGTTAGTTGATCAGTCATGTCCAACTCTTTGTGACCCCATGGACTGTAGCCTGCCAGGTTCCTCTCTCTGTGAGATTCTCTAGGCAAGAATACCAGAGTGGATTGCCATTTCCTTCTCCAGGGAATCTTCCTGACCCAGGGATAGGATCAAGGTCTCCTGCATTGCAGGCAGACTCTTTACCATCTGAGCCACCAGAGAAGCCCTTTTTACTTTATAGATCATTAACACTGACAAATTTGGTGTATTCCTTCATTTAGTCATTCATTGATTTATTTATTGAGCTTCCCTGGTATCATTTACTGAGCATCAACTGTGTGCCAATCACTAGCTCAGACAAAAGTTAGACACAAATATTATTCTAATTTATAAAGATAAGCTCAAAATATGTTTTTTATGATGTAGTGAAATTGGAGTAATGGCTGAGGTATATATTTGATTCTCAGGAGGAAGAGAAAGGACATACAGCAACATGAATGGGTACAGATAGGCATTCTGATAGGTATGGAGAAGTAAGGGACATTTATTTTCCTTTAAATGTTGGGTAAAGTTGAGGAGTATATTTACAGAGAAAGATTAAGTTGGGTAAAGATCTTGAAGGATCAGGACTGAGAGGGAGAGAGAAAGAGAGAGATGGAGCGAGGGTGGGAGGATGAGTGAGAGGAGTCATGTATAGCAGTGGAAGTAATTATGGGAAAGATGGACAAAGTTTGAAATGTGGATCTTTTTCCCACTTTGCACCCAAGACAGATTCTGTGCTGTGAATATAAAATACATCCTTTTTATTTTTATTTGTAATCCTATATTAAAATATCCCAAGACCATATGACTGGAATTAGCTCATTGAATCTTCACATAAAGATGCTGGGGTGAGAATAAGGATCACAGATAGCATGAAGGAATTGCCTGTGATCAGAGGTGAGGGGACCTGAAATAGGGCAAGGGCCACAGGTCACCTCATTCATTTCATCATTTCACTTCCCAGGCCCTCAACTGCAAACATGGATAGGATCATGGAATATCCCTCTGAGATGGAATACGAAAAGTCTTCTACCTGTTTCCAGGTATAGGAGTTTTCTATACCACATTCTAAGCTGGCAGCTCATTTCCGTGGAAAGCCTATCCTTAAATATTGCTGTAATTTCTAAGACATAAATTCAAGTTTTAAGCTTTAAAATTAAAATGTAAGAAGAAAATTATGAATACATTTTAATCTTCCATTGTCACTATAAGGATTTTGAGGAATGGGATGTAGCATATGCTGACAGCTTACTGCTGATACGTTTTAGCACAAAATGAGACACTAACCTTGTATCTCCTGCTGCTGTTGCTGCTGCTAAGTCGCTTCAGTCGTGTCCGACTCTGTGCGACCCCATAGACGGCAGCCCACCAGGCTCCCCCATCCCTGGGATTCTCCAGGCAAGAACACTGGAATGGGTTGCCATTTCCTTCTCCAATCCATGAAAGTGAAAAGTGAAAGTGAGGTCACTCAGTCATGTCCGACTCTTAGCGACCCCATGGACTGCAGCCTACCAGGCTGCTCTGTCCATGGGATTTTCCAGGCAAGAGTACTGGAGTGGGTTGCCATTGCCTTCTCCATATACCTTCTGAATCTCTTTCAATTTGTGATATTAAACAAAAATAGGCTTGAGGAGTTGTAGTAAGTGTTGACAAACTAGGTTGACATGAAATGACACAAGGCGCTGATCCAATACTAAGTTCGTCCTCTCACCCTTTGATCAAGATTATTGTCAGTCTCTATACGATTTGTGTGTGAAATTTTTGATGCTAAAAGGGGAGACTGTTCACGAACCCTGAAGCAGTCATAAAACTAACATTCCTTAACGGATAGTTGTTCTGCACTTCAGTTGATGGGAAAGCTCTTTTGGAAAGGTGTACTTTGGGTCTTCCCACTATTACTAGATCATCATCGTTATCTATGTTCTACATCTGGCCAGTACAAGATGACTTAAACCCCTGTTCTCCCATTCCACCGGGATGCAAGCCAGCCTCTTAACTGGACACATGAGTGACTTTATAAGTAATGCCATAGATTTAACACCCTTCTGAAAGCAGCCCCTGCATATTCATTTTTCATAAAACGTCTGCCATGGTGCAGTTAAAGGAGGAATAAGTCTTACCATCTTGATGACAGCCTGTGAAACTGAAACCATGCAGTAGAGATTTTTCTAAGAAAATGGAAACTTGTATTCTTTGACAATGTAATTATTACGCTCTGTCAAATTACTTGGCTTTTTTTTAATAGAAATCATTTAATACTTCATGCAGATATTACTTTTGCTATCAAATATCACTTTGGGGAAAGTTAATAATTCAGGAACTTTTATATTTAAAAATGGCAAATCCAGTAGATGGATGAAATGCCATAGTCGGATAGCCCTTAAACCCTGATAGTTTTGTGTGATTGCTTCAGGCTTAAAGTACAATAGGATTCTGGAGAAAGCAAGGGTGGATGCACATTAAGGAGACTCTGAGTGCCAACAAAAGTATTAGGAATAACTTAAGAGGGAGTCATGACTTTTATTTAGAAGAGAGGCATTTCTTCTCCAGTAGCCGTCTCTTATTTTATGACATTTTAACTGAAAGCAAAGGTCTAATTTTTGCAAAGTGTATAGTCTTTGAGTTGGCATTCACTGGTAAGTGAATGCATTTTTATTCTTATGACAGCAATTATAGTAATAATGATCATTTTAACTGGCACTTACTAAATGATTAATACATGCCTGACACTTCTAGGTTCTTTACACATACTATCTTGTTTAATTTCCTTAACAGTGTGAGACAGGTTATGGCATTACCCCATTTTCCAGAAATGGAAATGAAAGTTCAGCAATATTAAATCACTTTCCCAATGTCACAAAACTAATAAGTGTCCTCATGTGAATTTGCAATCTCACAGTCGGAGTCTGGACCAATCATTGTAATCATGAATCTTTAATGCTTTCCTGTAACAACTGTCACTTACTGAGTACTTGCTCCTAAACACATGGTAAGTTTTTTCATTTGAAGCTTATGATACATTTAGTAAGTCTTCTTGATTCTCCTTTATAGATGAGGAAGCTAAGGTGTTTTGGTTTTTTTGTTTTTTTGCTTTTTTAAGCCATGTTTCCTCAGTGGCTCTGCTAAAATGAATTAATTTTGAAACACACTTTTATATATCAGTCTCAAAAGTTAGAGGATGTCAAATTGTATTTATTTTTTTTAACATCAACACTATCTTCTTTCCTTGTTGATTTGTTTCCCATCCATCCCAAGGGGAACACAACTTTTACAGAATGACTTGTTAGACACAAGCAGAGACTTTCACATTCCAAGATAATGAAGGAGATAGAAAATATATTCAGTAGAAAAAGAGATTTTATCTTTATCTTAACTTTTTCAACATTGGTTTTTAAGGGTTGAAAAAATATGCACTCAGAACTAATTGCATGCATTTGACATGTAGAAGGAAATAGTATGTACATTTTAACATCAAGTTGTCACTTATGATTGCATCTTTTTCCAAGGATGAAGATAAAAATTTGATAATGCTAGATTGCTTATGTTAATGCTTTTTTGTGACCTCTACACAACTGGAAGCATCTACTATCTAGGAAAGGCATATAAAGAGAGGATTTGTTCATTTTTTCAAGTGTATTTGTGATAATGACACTTTGACTCTTGTGTCTTTGGTAAAATTCCTCAAAGAATTTTATGTAAGTTTTTCATTAACCCTCACTGTACTACTACATAGATACTATATCAATTTTATTGAGGCAGAAAGTGTGGGAAACAATTGTGAGGCATTAGTGTCGGATCCATGGCGTGATGAAGATGATGTATGATTCATTCTAGTGCAGGTAGGTCTGTGAGAAGATGGAATAAAGAACAACACTTAAGAAATTCTAATGTCTGATGATCTCCCAGAAATAACTAACTTTCACAAGTCCCAGTTGCCCTTTATTTGGTCAATTTCTTAATGCATTTCCACATAAGAAAATATCATGATTCTTTTCTCTGCCCTACTTCCTGGACTGGAATATGGTCTTCAATAGAACAACAGTATGGTAAGGCATGAGGAGCTTTCCCATTTCTGAAGGACCCTGAAATTTTCAATCTGGTCTCAAGCCATTTCCAGGTATACCCTTAGGTACCTGCAGTTAGATTCACCATACATGTGGCCATCATAGGGTTTTCACAGTGGTGTCTTACTCTTGAATAGCTGTTTATTGATCATCTTAGGAGGGATGAAGTCAGGAATGATCAAAGTCACCATCTTGGTTTTGTCACTCTGTGTTTTTGCTTACAGAAACAAAGCCTTGTTGAGATTTTTTCCAAAACATGCTTCAGTTGAAGCTGTTCTTTCCAACCCATTTTCTTCCTTTTTCTGCATTTTCCAGGTTTCAGACCTCTGTTGTGAAAGTTACCTTTGTCAACCCCGGCTTCTTTCTTTTCACCTCTCCAAATACTAGGGCAGTTTTGAATCTTGTTAGTTATATGGAGTGGGGAGCATTAAAGTGGACATTGTAGACATGCCCAAGCTCCAATGAATCCTCTCAGAACTTCCCAAATCCTTTACTTTTTAACAAAATTTTATCACAGTAGACTGTTTCAATAATGCTTCTCTGTAGGGAGAACTAGATGGCAGAACCTATGGACATTTGAAGCTTAGAGTAAAAGCCAAGAAACCCCCAATTCCAAGCCAAGTTCCAAGGCAACCTTTCAATTACTGAAGGGATTTGATCTCGAAGCATAATAACACAGCCTTCCCTCCAGTTTGCCTTTTCATTCTGAGAACAAAAGAGTTATGAATGACAGAAGTTGCTGCCCCTTTCTTTTCTTAATCAAGGTTTCCAGGATGACACTAATGAAGGGCTGGTATCTACAGAGTGTTGTAAGGAGGCAGGGAAGATGCCTGATTCTCTGCTGGGGAATTTGAGAGAGAGGCTAGCATGAATTATCAGGTATGTTCAGCTGGTAAACAAGAGGCAACCTCATCTACATCTCATCACAGGAAAAACTAACAACTCTACACTGATGCACACTGACCACAGCAATGCCCTATCTAAACTCTGCTATTACAGTAGAAAATCAAACAACAATTAAAAAAATGTGGTGCTGCCTTAATTTCATGCCATGTCAGGTTACAACCACAAAATATTGAGATATTTCTACTTGATAGCAATTACCTTTGCATCAAACTATGGTTAATTGCTACTATTCCTGGCTCCACTGTCTGGTCTAGTCAAACCTGTTCCCCTGCTTTGCCTCAATAAGGACCAATTTTGTCCTTGCTCACTGTGAGCCATGTAATGCCTTTCTCTTCTTCATCATCCTTTAAACCCAGTCTATTCTCTAAACTCAGTGCAAACTCTACCACTTGCATAGAGAATTCTTTGCCTCCTTTTGGCCTACTCTCATTCTACAAAATACAGTAGAACTTTACCTACTGATCCACATTAGTTACCTGATCAATGCAAAGAAATAAAGGAAAACAATAGAATGGGAAAGACAAGAAATCTCTTCAAGAGATACCAAGGGAGCATTTCATGGAAAGGTGGGGACAATAAAGGACAGAAATTGTATGGGCCTAACAGAAGCAGATGATATTAAGAAGAAGTGGCAAGAATACACAGAAAACTGTACAAAACAGATCTTCATGACCTAGATAATCACAATGGTGTGATCACTCACCTAGAGCCAGACGTCCTGGAATGCAAAGTCAAGGGGGCCTTAGGAAGCATCACTATGAACAAAGCTATTGGAGGTGATGGAATTCCAGTTGAGCTATTTCAAATCCTAAAAGATGATGCTGTGAAAGTGTTGCACTCAATATGCCAGCAAATTTGGAAAACTCAGCAGTGGCCACAGGACTGGAAAAGATCAGTTTTCATTCCAATCACAAAAAAAGGCAATGCCAAAGACTGTTCAACATCACATGGTAGCAAAGTAATGCTCAAAATTCTCCAAGTGAGGCTTCAACAGTACATGAACTGTGAACTTCCAGGTTTCAAGCTGGATTTAGAAAAGGTAGAAGAACCAGAGATCAAATTGCCAAAATCCACTGGATCATAGAACAAGCAAGAGAGTTCCAGAAAAACATCTGCTTGTCCTTTATTAACTATACCAAAGACTTTGACTGTGTAGATCACAATAAACTGTGGAAAATTCTGAAAGAAATGGGAATACCAGACCACCTGACCCAAGAAATCTATATGCAGGTCAAGGAGCAACAGTTAGAATCAGATATGGAACAATGGACTAGTTCCAAATTGGGAAAGGAGTACTTCAAGGCTGTATATTGTCACCCTGCTTATTTAACTTATATGCAGAATACATCATGAGAAATGCCAGGCTGGATGAAGCACAAGCTGGAATCAAGATTGCCAGGAGAAATATCAATAACCTCAGATATGCAGATAACACCACTCTTATGATAGAAAGTGAAAAGGAACGGAAGAATCTCTTAATGAAAGTGAAAGAGGAGATTGAAAAAATTGACTTAAAACTCAACATTCAAAAAACTAAAATCATGGCATCTGGTCCCATCACTTCATGGTAAATAGATGGGGAAACAGTGACAGACTATTTTCTTGGACTCCAAAATCACTGCAGATGGTGACTGCAGCCATGAAATTAAAAGACGATTGCTCCTTGGAAGAAAAGTTATGACCAACCTAGACAGTATATTAAAAAGCAGAGACATTACTTAGCCAACAAAGGTCTATTTACTCAAAGCTATGGTTTTTCCAGTAGTCAGGTGTGGATATGAGAGTTGAACTATAAAGAAAGCTGAATGCTGAAAAATTAATACTTTTGAACTGTGGCATTGGAGAAGACTCTGGAGAGTCCCTTGGACTGTAAGGTGGTACAAGAAGTCCATCCTAAAGGAAATGAGTCCTGAATATTCATTGGAAGGACTGATGCTAAAGCTGAAGCTTCAATACTTTGGCCACCTGATGAGAAGAACTGACTCATTGGAAAAGACCCTGATGCTGGGAAAGATTGAAGGCAGAAGGAGAAGGGGACGAGAGAGGATGAGATGGTTGTATGGCATTACCTACTCAATGGACATGTCTTTTAGCAATCTCTGTGAGTTGGTGATGGACAGGGAAGCCTGGCATGCTGCCGTCTATGGGGTTGTAAAGAATTGGACATGACTGAGTGACTAAATGGAACTGAACTGACTAGTTTCTTTCTCCTTTTCCTCAAGCACTATCTCATCTACTTAACTAGACTATTACTTATTTGATATCTAAATATCTATCTAAAGCAGAATCTAGCATGGTGGGCTTAATTAATATTTGTTAGTTTATTCACGTGACTTTTGTATAAATGTATTCAGCAACATTTTAGAAGATTAGGACCTTGAGTGTAACACAATAAATTAGTGTTTCATTGGATCTAAAGAACTCAGGATTTCAAAGATAGAGGAAAATTAGGATTTTATTATCTAACTTCCTTGCTTTTCAGGGGAATAACCTGAAGCCCAGATGATGAAGTGCCTTGATTAAGGCTGCACAGCTGTCTGTGACGTAGTGGCTTTGTGTTAATTATCTTGATTGTGTAACCATTTCATAATATATACATATATCATACCCCCATACTCTTTGTATGGTTTCAACATCAGTAGCTGCAGGGGGGAAGTGGCTAACTCATAATGCTTCTGTGTAAAAAACATGCAGGTCAATGGTCATACAAGGGGATTTTAGACTGTACCATGCTCTATTCATACAAAGCACCATGATAATTGTTACCAGGAACAGTCATAATAGTAATGTCCATGGAATATCATCTAAAAATGCCCTCAAATACACCATGATTTCTCTCCCTTAAATCTGTGTACAAACTTTGTTGCTATTCACAAAAAAATGTTTTATTTAATAATATGTTATAAATTTGAAAGACTGTGAAATACTGTAGGAGTAATTTGTTCAGTATTATACAACACATACATATAAAACACAATGCATATAAAATACAAATGACAGTTGTCAGAATACCAGTAACTTATCAGTGGAGGTCATCTACTTCCTCTTCTATCACTAATGTAAATATAGAAGGCAGTACCCTAGTGTGCTATTGTTGTGGGGGTTATTAGGACTTAGCTGAGCACAATTCTAGTATAAACAGACTTCCCACATTTAGATGTGTTGCTGTCTAATGCAGTAAGTATCATCATCATTATCATCACTATCTTTGAGACTGACATGAGGGCCTCTAAGGATACAAGTTTTCTATTGTACGTAACAAATTGCCATCAAGTTAGTGGCATAAAACTATAGACATTTATTATCTCACAGTTTTTGTGGGTCAGAAGTGCAAGCACAGGTTACTTGTGTCCTTTTTTTCAGAGTGTCAAAATTTTAAATTAATGTTTTGGTAAAACAGAATTTTCATCTGAGGATCAGAATCTTCTGTCAACTGCATTCAGGTTGACAGAATTCAGTTTCTTGTGAGTATGGGACTGAGGAGCTCATTCGGTTTTGTTTTGTTACATTTTGTTGCTAACCATTGGCCAAGGGTCATTCCCAGCTCTTAGAGGCCACTCTTGGGTCATAGTCATGTGGCCATCTCCTAATATGGCAGCATCCTTCCTCAGAGCTGGCAGGAAAATCTCCCTAGTCTCCTACAAGATCTAATGTAACATGAGCAAATTACAGGAGACTGACTGTGTAATTCCAGGCAGAGGTCTCATCCACACTCAAAAGGAGGTGATTATAAGGAGTGTGCATGGGGAAGCAAGAAGTTTGGGCTGCATCTCAGAATCCTGCCTACCACCGAGGGCATCTATCCTGATGTGCCATGGATATATATATACTCAGAAGTTAAAGAAGACATACATCTTCAGTTAACTAGGAAAATCAGTTATCAGATCTATCCATGCCCTTGTTCTTTCAGTCCCTTGGGTGAAGATATATACTGAGAATTGCTTTGCCCAGTAATCAGAAGACCAGAAAGACTTTTAACTTCTGCTTCAGAAGTCCCCAGGTATCTGAGTAGGACACACTTATTCAATCCCCCGGGTCTTAATTTTCCCATTAAACACCAAGACCTAATACATCTTTTTCCTTCTTTCTCTCACACACACAAAATGTTGAGGAAAAAAATTAAAAGTGAACTAATAAAAAAAAAAGTGAACTAATAAAAGTGATGATGAACTTGGAAAGTTTTAGAACAATGAAACACTATGTAATTATAAAATATAGAGAGAAATTAGCCAAAATTATTATAAAGTCGCTCATTTGGGCCAGATGCCCTTTTTATCACTTTACATAAAAAGTACATTATTGACTAGATATAACAGGGAAGAGTAAATTTAATAAAAATTTATCTGTATGACTAATCACATTGTAAAGCCAAAATGTCAGCACTTTTCACCTCTTGCATGAACCTGTCCATCTCAGTAGCAGGATAGGATGTATAAGTATTGTTGCCAAGACTTATATGATGTGTAGGAAAAGCAGGGCAGATTATTCTACCTCTAAAGAGACTTGAATCAGTGGCTTCTGATCTCTGTGGTTCTCATCAGAATGAATTGTGCAAAGTCTCTAGCTTCAGATTCAATGTTCAAGGTGGGCTCTTCTGGTTGGCAGAGCTCAGATCAGAAATCTGTAACCTGTAGAAGAAGGTAGGAGCATAAGTATCTTGTATTCCCATATTCTAGAGACAGAGGCAAACTCTGCCTCATACCAATACTCATGCATTAAAGGAAGCTGCCAGATATAGGTTGTGGTTGTTCAGTTGCTAATTAGTGTCCAACTCTTTGTGACCCCATGGACTGCAGCACTCCAGGCTACCCTGTCCTCCTTTATCTCCTGGAATTTGCTCAAATTCATGTCCACTGAGTCAATAATCCAATAATTTCATCTTCTGTCACCCCCTTCTACTTCAGTCCTCCATCTTTCCCAGCATCAGGGTCTTTTCCAGTGAGTCAGCTCTTCTCATCAGGTGACCAAAGTATAGGAGCTTCAGCTTCAGCATCAGTCCTTCCAGTGAATATTCAGGGTTGATTTCCTTTAGGATTGACTGGTTTGATGTCCTTGCAGTCCAAAAGACTCTCAAGAGTCTTCTCCAGCACCACAATTTGAAAGCATCAGTTCTTCTGCTCTCAACCTTCTTTGGGCTTCCCTGGTGACTCAGATGGTAAAAAAAAAAAAAAATCTGCCTGCAATGTGGGAGACCCAGTTCAGTCCCTGGGTTCAGAAGATCCCCTGCAGAATGGAATGGCAACCCACTTCAGTATTCTTGCCTGGAGAATTCCATGAACCAATAAGCCTGCCAGGCTATAGTCTGTGGGGTCACAAAGAGTTGGATATGACTGAGTGAACCTCTGTCTTTCTGTCAGCCTTCTTTATGGTCCAACTCACATCTGTACATGACTGCTGGAAAAACCATAGCTTTGACTATACACACCTTTGTCAGCAAAGTGATGTCTTTACTTTTTTACTATGCTGTCTAGGTTTCTCAGAGATTTACTTCCAAGGAGTAAATGTCTTTTAATTTCATGGCTGTAGTCACCATCTACAGTAAATTTGGAACTCAAGAAAATAAAATCTGTCACTGTTGCCACTTTTTACCCATCTGTTTGCCATGAAGAGGTAGGGCTGTATGCCATATTCTTAGTTTTTGTAATGTTGAGCTTTAAGCCAGCTTTTTCACTCTCCTCTTTCACCCTCATCAAGAAGCTCTTTAGTTCCTCTTCACTTTCTGCCATTAGAGTGGTATCATCTGCATATCCTTTGCTATTTCTCCCAGCAGTCTTGATTCCATCTTGTGATTCATCCAGTCCAGCATTGTGCATGATGTACTCTGCATAGAAGTTAAGTAGGCAGGCTGACCATATAGAGCTTTGTCATACTCCTTTCCCAATTTTGAACAAGTCTGTTTTTCCATGTCCAGTTCTGTTGCTTCCTGACCTACATACACGTTTCTCAGGAGGCAGGTCGGGTGGTCTGGTATTCCCATCTCTTTAAGAATTTTACACAGTTTGTTATGATTCATACAATTAAAGGCTTTGGTATAGTCTATGAAAAAAAAGATAGATTTTTTTTCTGGAATTCTCTTGTTTTTTCTGTAATCCAGTGAATGTTGGCAGTTTGATCTCTGCTTCTTCTGTCTTTTCTCAATGCAGCTTGTACATCTGAAAGTTTTCAGTTCATGTACTGTTGAAGCCTAGCTTGAAGGATTTTGAGCATTACCTTGCTAGCAATTAAATGAGCACAATTGTTCCATAGTCTTAACATTCTTTGGCATTGTTCTTCTTTGGGATTGAAATGAAAACTGACCTTTTCCAGTCCTGTGGACACTGTTGAGTTTTCCAAATTTGCTGATGTGTTGAGTGCAGCACTTTAACAGCATCAATTTTTAGGTTTTGAAATAGCTTTTCTGGAATTCCATTACTTCCACTAACTTTATTCATAGTAATGCATCATGAGGCCCACTTGACTTCACACTTTAGGATGTCTGGCCCTAGGTTAGTGACCACACCATTGTAGCTATCCAGGTCATTACAACTTTTTTTGTATAGCTCTTCTGTGTATTTGTGGTCAAGCAAGAGACGGAAGGCTTCCCAGGTGGCTCAGATGGTAAAGAATCTGCTTGCAATTCAGGATACCTGGGTTCAGTTCCTGGGTTGGGAAGATCTCCTGGAGAAGGAAATGGCAACCCACTCTTGGTTCATTTCCAAGACCAAATATAGGAAAGGGATGCAGGTGTTGGGCAGTGAAAAAGTGGTATGTGTTTATATAGCCAAGAACTAAATCTTTAACACATTTTTATTCCCAGGATGTATCATAGTTTCTGGTGCATAAATGACTCCCATAAAATACATAATGAGTGAATGGAAGACAGAACTATCAATACTTATTTTACTCTGATTTTAATAACATGTCCCAATAAATGATGAGCACCATATATATAACTGTAGAGTAGAAGAGGAGAGTACATACTTAACCTTTAATGTTGATACCAAGAATGATGATATCTTCCTAAAATACATACTTTGAGGGTTTCAGAGCCAGTTATTACTAGTAGTATATTGACATCCCCATCTTAAAAAGCCCCATCTTAGAAGCCACTGAGAGCCAACATAACACTAATTTATTCATTTATTTTTAAATTCCTTCTATTTATTCATATTATGACTTTTATGCATATTTTATATTTTTACCACTGTATTAATTTAAAAGGTGAGCAAAAACAGACTGAACCTGCCCAAATGCAGTGTACAGTGAAGTTCTGGACACAGTAATCCATGAAAAAGGAAAAAAGCAGTTACTGTAATCTTATAAGCTATCAAAGAGAGCAGCTGGTGCAAAGGGATTATATAATGAAAGACATGACCTAAACACAGGGTTCAAAGCAAGGCTTCTTTGAAGAAGCAATGGTTGAACTCAGATTAAAAGAATTAATATAACATAACCAACTAAAATTCAGAAAACTAGGATCATGGCATCTGGTCCCATCACCTCATGGGAAATAGATGGGGAGACAGTGGAAACAGTGTCAGATTTTATTTGGGGGGGGCTCCAAAATCACTGCAGATGGTGACTGCAACCATGAAATTAAAAGACGCTTACTCCTTGGAAGGAAAGTTATGACCAACCTAGATAGCATATTAAAAAGCAGAGACATTATTTTGCCAACAAAGGTCCATCGGGTCAAGGCTATGGTTTTTCCAGTGGTCATGTATGGATGAGAGAGTTGGACTGTGAAGAATGCTGAGTGCCAAAAAATTGATGCTTTTGAACTGTGGTGTTGGAGAAGACTCTTGAGAGTCCCTTGGACTGCAAGGAGATCCAACCAGTCCATCCTAAAGGAGATCAGTCCTGGGTGTTCATCGGAAGGACTGATGCTGAAGCTGAAACTCCAATACTTTGACAACCTCATGCAAAGAGTTGACTCCTTGGAAAAGACCCTGATGCTGGGAGGGATTGGGGGCAGGAGGAGAAGGGGTAGACAGAGGATGAGATGGCTGGATGGCATCACTGACTCGATGGGCATGAATTTGAGTAAACTCCGGGAGTTGGTGATGGACAGGGAGGCCTGGCGTGCTGCAATTCATGCAGTCACAAAGAGTCGGACATGACTGAGCGACTGAACTGAACTGAACTGAACCAACTAAAATGGGTCAAGGCAAAACATATGCAAATACCTCAGAAGGGCAGATATATAGTATTCTTCGTATTAAGTATTTTACTTGTATCTGAAGGATAAGGGGACTCCTTAGAGGGTCTGAATCAGAAATGAGTTTCATCTGCCCTGGTCAGATTTGGCATTTGGGAAGGTAATCATTCTTGTACTATGAAGAATGATTGCAGGGTAGAAGACTGGAGTATGAGACCAGCTAGCACACTAGATGAGAGATGAATGCGGGCTCTGGCAAAGACTGTGGTGGATTTGAGATGCAAATCCTTGATGACAAACTGAGGCAAAGGGGCAGTATGAAGAGGAGGGAAAGGGGAAAGGAGGAAGGACGAGCAGCAACTTTGTCCTAGTCCCATTACAACTCTCTCTTGCACAGAATGTTGGTGAAAACCCAACCAGTTAGATTCCCTTGAAAATTCATCATGTGACCTTATTGAAAATTAGCACTTAAATCCATAATCCAAATGCAATTAGTCACTTTTTTGCCATAAAGCTTGAAACTTTCATTTGACCCAGTTAAACTTTTTATTTTCCTTCTTTTAAAAGCCATTTTATATGTTCAAAGTAAAATAATGACTTCCTAGTGAAAAATGTATTCCTAATTCCACAATTACTTTATTAAAAATTGCCAGTTTAAATACTTAAAGTCTGAGATTGGTCTAGGAAATAAATTATTTAATGCATATTGTAACTTTCTTTCAAATAATTACTTAGAGATTGTGGAGAAAGGGAGTTGGGCTGAGAAGTTCCAATGTAAAATTTTAGATCTGATCTCCCTGGCACAAATCAGGCTACACTGTTAGTTATGAAATGAGGGTTGTACTTCTGGTTTCCTCTGAAGTGTGCAATGCATATATCTCAGGCTTCCCAGATGGCTCAGTGGTAGCCTGCCAATGCAGGAGACATAAGAGATGTGGGTTTGATCCCTGGGCCAGAAAGATCCCCTGGAATAGGAAATGGCAATCCACTTCAGTATTCTTGCCTGGGAAATCTCATGGACAGAAGAGCCTGATGGGCTACAGTCCGTGGCATCACAAAGAGTCAGACATGACTGAGAATACACACACTCTGTATTCAAGTGTGTGTGTGTGTGTGTGCTATCACATCACATTTTATCATGAACAAGGAAGTGTCTTTAACCACCAGGAAGCTTCTTTTTTAGTCTCAGCAGTCAAAAGATTGTCTATGTAGGGAATTCCTTACCCCACACACCCACCACTGAAAGCTTCCTCTCCATAACTCTATCCCACCACCTGACATGCATATTTGAAAGCTAAGACTTCCTACACAGACAACATGGAATACGTTAGTCTGCTATTAATGACTGAAGGGGAGTATAATTACCAAATTATCTGTATTTTCCAACAAATGAGAATAAACACCAGGATTAATGGAAACTGTGATGGAGGGCAGTCTGGAATCATATACTCTGAGCACCTGATCAACAAATGCAGAGCACTAGGAACTACTCAGGAGGGATTTGGGCAACAGGTAACCAGAAACCAACTTTGCCAAGTGACCAGTATTTCTGGGTCCCAGTTCTGTCTCCTAAGTGAATCACATTTGAATATTATGTTTTGTTCATGTATTCCATGTTTCCCAAGGCTTAACTTTGCTTACCTCACTTCACAAAAATATGGCTTTCTTGTACCTCAGGCACGAGGCCAAACCCTGGGTACTGTCTATAGAGTGGCATAATTTGGATGCTTTAGAAAGTTCCCACATTTCAGTCCAAATGTCCCCTTTTATTGGACTCTTCTAGAGAAGCCACACTACCCATCTTAGGTGAATTAGACTATGCTGGAATGAACTGGAATGGACTTTGTACTTTCAGTTCTCTTTTTTCTCCATCTTCTCTCTCCTCCTGACCCTTCTCTCTCTCTCTCTCTCTCTCTCTCTCTCTCTCTCCAATCTTCTCTTGACTCTGATACATGAGACTATTAGCATGTTAAAAGTGTATCCATTTTTACTCTGTTTACTTCTGTTCATCCTTCTGGCCTCAATATAAACGCCATTTCCTCTGGGAAGCTCTGTCTCCTCTCAGCAACCCACTCCTCTAGCTTCCTACTCCTCAGACTACGCTTTGTATTATCTCATATAATGTCTGTGTGCTCAGTTGCTAAGTTGTGTCCAACTCTTTGTGACCCAATGGACTGTAGCCTGCCAGGCTCCTCTGTCCGTGGGATTTCCCAGGCAAGGATACTGGAGTGGGTTGCCATTTCCTTTTCCAGGGGATCTTCCCAACCCAGGGATCAAACCTATATCCTACATTGGCAGACAGATTCTATACCACTGAACCACCAGGGAAGCCCATTTGACATAATACATACTGGTATTTATTCTACACTAAATTGCTGATCTGCTTGTGTGATGTCAGCTAGGGTCAGTCTTGCCTTTTGAAATCTGGATAAAATTGGGTTGAACCTCTTGGTGCCATGCCCTGAGAAAACATGTCCCTCCACAGGTTGATTGCTAATTACAAAGGTGAAGCAAAGGGATTGTGAGTGGCATTTATTCTCCTGGCTTAAAGCTGGTAAGAAAGTGAGAGAGAACTGTACTATGTTACCTGGGCCCAGAGTTGAAACCCATATCGGAGTTCAGTTGTAACATCAACAAAACAGCAAGAAGCATTTATGTGTATACCATATTTTATTGAAGACTTTTTGAGGGATATTTTCTGGGAATGGCTCACAGGCAAGGCATATTTCCGCTCATCTCTTGTCTCTCCATCTGGTCTTAGAAAGTCAAAAGTCAAATTGATCTCTCTTTTTATTTAAAGCATCTTTCTCCCTGTGAAACTTGGCCCATGGGGAGGTCCAATTTCTGAAGTTCTTACCCAAATATCTAACAAATTTCTCTCTGCAAGAGAAATCCTAAAATTACTGCTAAATTAACGGTTTTCTCCAATCCATTCCACTTGCTTATCTTCCTCAGTAGATTGTAAGTTACATACAAAAAGTGACTATGTTCACCTTGCTTCTATCTGTGTTCCCAAAAGACTGTCTGGCACATGGAAATGGCTAAAAAGAATTTGGTGAGGGAATAAATAAATGGGAGAGACATCATCCACCTATGGAAATTAACAAAATGATTGAAGCCTCTGACTTTCCAGTCTCTTAGTCAAGGAACTATAAAATTAAGATTTACTAAATCAGTTTTTACTATTAGAGTGAAATAAGAATATTTGCAGGGGCATATAAATTGATTATATCTTTGTTCTGAAAAAAAGTATGGTGACAAGATGCAGAACACATCTGTAATAATTAGCCAATTAATAAGTAAACATATCTTTGTAAGACAAAATAAATTGAATGAAGTAGAGAGTGGAAAAGTAGTTGCTGGGGCTGAGGTGGAGAGGAAGAAATGGGGAGTTGTTCAAGGCATAAAGTTTCAGTTATGCAATAGAAGAAAGTTCTCAAGATCTGCTCTGCAACATAGTATGTATAGTTAACAATATCATTGCACACTTAAATTTTGAGAATTTTATAATTTCATATTAAGTGTTCTGACCATTATAAATAAAATTTTTCAGAGAACATACTAGGGTGCTGGCTGAACTATTTCAGTGGACTTGTATGGGAAAGTAGGGACTTTTTAAAAAGTATATTTATTGAAGTGTAGCTGATTAACAAAGTTATGTTATTTTCAGATATACAACAAAGTGACTCAGTTATACAGACATATCTATTTTTTCAGATTATTTTCCATTATAGATTATTACAATGCTGAGTATAGTTCCCTGTGCTGTAGAGTAGGTTCTTGTTGATCATCTGTTTTATGTCTGTTTATGTTTTATGTGGGTGTATGTTAATCGCAATCTCTTAATTTATCCCTCTATGTCTATTCCCTTTTAGTAACCATAACTTTGTTTTCTGCATATCTGTTTCTGTCTTGTATATAAATTCATTTGTATCATTTTTATTTTTTTTAGATTTCACATATAAGTGATGAAAGCAAAAGTGAATATGTTAGTCACTCAGTCATGTCCCACTCTTTGCGACCCCATAGACAATTGCAGCCTGCCAGGCTCTTCCGTCCATAGGATTTTCAGGAAAGAATACTGGATTGAGTTGCCATTTTATTCTCCAGACATATAAGTGATATCATATGATATTTGTATTTCTCTGTCTGGCTTACTTCACTTAGTATGATAAAATCTATGTCCATCCATTTTGCACAAATGACATTATTTAATTTTTTATGGCCAAGTAATATTCTGTTGTATATATTCTTTATCCATTCCTCTGTCGATGTACACTTAGATTGCTTCCTTATCTTAGCAATTGTAAATAGTGCTGCAATGGACTTTGAAGGGCATGTATCTTTTCAAAGTATGGTTTTCTCCAGATTTATGACCAGGAGTGGGATTTGAGGATCATATAGTAGCTATATTGTTAGTTTAAGAACATCCATAATTTTTCCCATAGTGTCAGTTTGATCTGGGTCTTGCAAGATGGGCAGGATTCAGACCAGAGGTGAGAGTAGGGTAGGATGCTTTCCTGCATGGTGGGGATCAGGGATCAGGAGTCAGAATAGTTCCACTGAAATGAGTTTGGAATATATACTTGACAATTAGAAGAATTTATCCTGGGAGGAAGAGTGTATATGGTAGAGAGAAGTGAATCTCAGATAATATAAATATTCTGTGCTTGAAGACACCAGGAAAAGCCCGGTGGAGACCTTTGAGTTCCATACTTGTAAGAAATAAAAAGCCACTATAGGATTTTGAGCAAAGAAGTGACTCGATTGGTGTTTCCTTCAGGTACTTTTTAATGTGACAGACTGTTACATATTAATAATTTACACCTTATAACTACGCAGTGGGTTGAGACATGTTCATATTTCACAGATAGATAATCTGATACTCAAAGAGGCTGATTAAATTCCCCACAGACCCACATCAAGCTACAATAGAGTTTAGATGCATTCCTGATCATCAAACTCCACATTCAGGCTCTTTTCATTTTGTTTTCCTAACTGTAGAAGGGAGGTTACAGGCAGAAGATTATGAGGAAGTACGAGTTTCAGAGAGAAGAATGGTGATGGTCTGAGGAGGCCCTCTCTTTCCTGAAAGGGAAGGACATCTGGTCAGAGGAAAATGCTTAGTAGGTGAAGAGTCCACACAGCAAATACTGAGAAATAGCTCAGGCTCTCAGTATAGTCTGTACTAACTGAGCCCCAGAGGCAGTGAAGCACCCAGAAGACAGCAGTCAGTGGGGGCCTTTTTGAACTCTTGCAACATACCCCTTCTCTGGGCTGTGAATTGTGCCCAGAGACACAGCAGGGCTTGCCTAAGCGTCAAATGAATATCCCATCTCGGACCCAGTGAGGAAAATGGTGCTTTGTCATTCTAATCAGTAACTAATAACTTTCTTGAGTATATGTCCATTTGGATGTTTCTTGACTTTCTTTGAGCTCCAGCCAGCCTGTGGGTTGTTTGTTACAAGAGTGTAACAAACACACTTGTTTGTTACAAGCCTATTACAGGAGTGTAATTGTGAAGTAAGGGAGGCTGCAAGGTGAGGGAAGAACAAGAAAAATTAAGAAGTGGTCTGTGTACAAAATATCTGTGACCAGTGACCTGATTTAGGTGTTTGCTTATATAGACAAAAACAGGGAACCATCTGTGAAAATTAGACATTACTATAAGTTCCTGAGGAGAGTGTTGAGGGCCCCAGCACATCAGGCTTCTACTTGGGATTCAGGTAAGTGACCCTTAAACCACTCAGAGCACAAACTGGACACTGCCTCTGAACGCTCACCAGCCAACCATAGCTTTTGTTGACAGTCCTATGAAGGTGACTCCCTTCAGTGTCTCCAGAGGAATTGCCCATTCATGCTTTAGCCCATATGTGAAATTCCCCTGCCTTGCCATCAGCTGAACCCTCACCTGGAGATGAGAAACTGTCCTTGCTACATGCCTGTAGGGCAGTATTATTGTTTGTCTAATCCTAGATAATATTATCATAAAAGATAATTATGCTAAAATTAGAGAATGTTAGCCTTATAGTAAGTTTAGGTTGTGAGTTTGAGATGATTGCAAGGGAGATGAGTATTCCCATTCTAGATATCAAATAGAACTTTCAAGTGTTGAATGCTTTAAGGCATCAAGCCCTGATATTACATTCTCAAGAATTCTATCAACAGTGCTCCAAGATCAGTTATATTCTCATCATTCCAGAGATGAGATATAGAATGCAAAATTCTATAAATGCAAAGCTTAATGAGCTAAGGTAACAAAAGATATATGTAGTGAAATTTGAATTGAGCTGGTCTCCAATATTTCATGATCATTGTGTTGCAAAACAAAATAAGTCAACATTCACTAGAATGTTAAGTAACTGACATATGATATTGTGGAATAGTTTTTTGGCTTAAAGACAGAGATTCTGGTTGAATTGAACACATCCAAGTTTCATCACAGGTTCTGAAAGTTGTTAAGTCTTGGATTATGTAACTGATGTGTGCTTGATTTCTGTTGTAATTTCTCCCCTGCTGCTTGAAGGTACATGTAGCAATGCAGTCTGGTACTCATGTGACCTTGCATAAATTATTTCTTCTGTCTGGGTTTTCCCAATATCATGCAATATGAAAAGTTTATCTGATATACAGTATGCATTTAAAACCCAGATAAATAGTTCATTTGGAGGTTGGAGAGTACCTGGAAAAGGAGCTAGGGAGACTCTGAAGGTGTGCATACTGTTCTATTTATTGATCTATGCTCTGATCACAAACTACATTGGGAAAAATTTACTGACCTCTATATTTATGAATTTTTCATTTCTCTTTAGTCACATTTTATTGAGTAAAAACATTTTCTTTAAAGGCAAATAGATAACAAAAAAATCCCATATTTTAACCTAAAATCCTCATTGTTTAAAAAGAAGAGGCAGGTATAAATGCATAGGAACTAAGCAAATACACAACAAAGATGCATAAAATTTTAAATGAACTCTCATTTCTTTTGAGAGGATACTGAGGAGAAAAGTAAGTGTAGGGCGAGAAAGACATTCCAGAAGTGACCACAACTCTAAATGGGTCGTTCTTCAGTTGTGTCTATTTGTGACCCCATGGACTGCAGTATGCCAGGCCTCCCTGTCCTTCACCAACTCCTGGAGCTTGCTCAAACTCATGTCCATCGATTCGGTGATGCCATCCAACCGTCTCATCCTCTGTCATTCCCTTCTCCTCCTGCCTTCAATCCTTCCCAGCATCAGGGTCTTTTCTAATGCGCTGGCTCTTCGCATCAGGTGGCCAACGTATTGGAGCTTCAGCATCAGTCTTTCCAATGAATATTCAGGGTTGATATCCTTTAGATGGATCTGCTTTGATCTGCTTGCAGTCCAAGAGACTCTCAAGAGTCTTCTCCAACACCACAGTTCAGTTTAATTAAAAGATTACTAATGCAAGCTTCCCTTTGAAATATGGCCTTTTTTTACATATATGGAAGGAAATATGGTAATCCTATGAAGGTGACTCCCTTCAGTGTCCACAGGACACTGAAGACAAAAATATTCAAATGAATATTTTAATATTATTTTTTAGTTGGCCTTGAGTCAGAGACATTGTGATATCTAATAAGTTGAACATACAGATAGTAAGTATAGTAAATTGAAACCTGCAGTGACCAAAACCGCAGCAGTCATCTTGTCGCCTTGTGGTGCTTTTATCCTACAGCACAAAGTAACAGGATACCAAAGCTCTTAGAATCCAGGAAGCTCAGAAATGCAATCAGCTCTGTTAACACAAATCAATTTAGATAAATGCAAGGCTTTCTTTGTCATTAATGGTAAACTTCAATTATGCTGGAACCTGTGTTTACAACAAGAGGGCTGCAAACAGTTGAGGATAAGGAGAAAAGAAATTTTAGCTTCTGGACACTGAGCACTGCTGGGTCTTCAAGTCTGAGTTGTCATTAGAACCCATTCAGCGGATGGCAGATCTGATTTCATTTTCTTAAACATGCAGGAATTTCTTAGGAGCTTTGAGACACAGCTACTTGAGAAAGCCTGGGAGCAAAAAATATCTTCTTGGAGAAGTTGGTGCCCCAAAAGCTATAGTGCTGGAAAAGTGAAATTTTATAAAATGAGAACTCATAGTAATATAAATTGAATGAACATTTTGAAGAGATATTTGGAAATCCTGTATAAAGTTGAATATATGCTACCTTATGGCTCAGCAATTCTACTCCTAGGACTATTCCCAAAGGAAACCCACTTATTTGTGTAATCTAAATTATGTGTACGAGTGTACATAGCAGCATATTGTCAAAAGTAAGTTGGGGGGCAAAACCCAAATTTCTATTAGAATGAACTATGCTATATTTTTACAATAAAATACTATTGAACAGTTAAATGCATTAGAATCTCTTGAGTAAAAGCAAGCTGCATTTTGCCCCACCCTCTCTTAGATTACATATATATGCATTAATATAGACATTTGTTTTTCTCTTTCTGACTTACTTTACTCTGATAGATTCTAGATTCATCCACCTTAGCATAACAGACTCAATTTCATTCCTTTTTATGGCTGAGTAATATTCCTTTGTATATATGTCCCACAACTTCCTCATTCATTCATCTGTTAATGGACACGTAGGTTGCTTCCGTGTCCTGGCTATTATAAATTGTGCTGCAATGAATATTGGGGTTCAGTTCAGTCACTCAGTCATGTCCGACTCTTTGCGACCCCATGAACCACAGCATGCCAGGCCTCCCTGTCCATCACCAACTCCCGGAGTCAACCCAGACCCATGTCCATTGAGTCAGTGATGCCATCCAACCATCTCATCCTCTGCCGTCCCCTTCTCCTCCTGCCCTCAGTCTTTCGCAGCATCAGGGTCTTTTCCAATGAGTCAGGTCTTCACATCAGGTGGCCAAAGTATTGGACATCAACATCAGTCCTACCAATGAACACCCAAGACTGATCTCCGTTAGTTTGGACTGGCTGAATCTTCTTGCACTCCAAGGGACTCTCAAGAGTCTTCTCCAACACCACAGTTCAAAAGCATCAATTCTGCGCTCAGCTTTCTTTATAGTCCAATACTCACATCCATACATGACCACTGGAAAAACCATAGTCTTGACTAGAAGGACATTTGCTGACAAAATAATGTCTCTGCTTTTCAATATGCTGTCTAGGTTGGTGATAACTTTCCTTCCAAGGAGTAAGTGTCTTTTAATTTCATGGCTTCAATCACCATCTGCAGTGATTTTGGAGCCCAGAAAAATAAAGTCAGCCACTGTTTCCCCATCTATTTGCCATGAAGTGATGGGACCAGATGCCATGAAACTTAGTTTTTTGAATGTTGAGCTTTAAGCCAACTTTTTTACTCTCCTCTTTCACTTTCATCAAGAGGCTCTTTATTTCTTCCCCACTTTCTGCCATGAGAGTGGTGTCATCTGTGCATCTGAGGTCATTGATATTTCTCCTGGCAATCTTGATTCCAGCTTGTGCTTCCTCCAGCCCAGTATTCCTCACGATGTACTCTGCATAAAAGTTAAATAAGCAGGGTGACAATATACAGGTGCATGTGTCTTTTTGAATTATGGCTTTCTCAGGGTAAGCATTGACATATATACACTACCATGTGTAAAATAGGTAGTGGAAAGCTGCCGTATAACAGAGAACTTAGCTTGGTGCTCTATGATGACCTAGTGGAGTGGGATGGGGGGTGGAGGGAGGCTCAAAAGGGAGGGGACATATGTATATTTATAGCTGATTCATGTTGCTGAACAGCAGAAAGTAATACACCATTGTAAAATAATTAGGTTCATTAAGATGAATTTTTTAAAAAAGTAAGCTGCAGAGGAAAATATATTTTGTAAACTTAAGAGCAACACATAGGTTTTAGAGATTGATTTATAACTAGTAAATATGAAATATACATGAATGATGAAATGAAGTTCCGTATGGGGTTACCTCTGAAAAAGTTTATATTTTAAAAAATTATTAACTAAAAAATTAGGATCTACTTATTCATATGCCCACATTTTCATACATCCAGTATATATTTACAGAGCTTCTTTCTTGTCCTACTGTCTTTTATGAGGGCTGAGGCCAGCAAAAGAATAATATGATATAGTCGTTGTCCTCAAAAAACATATGGCTTAATTGAAGGTTCACAGGGCAATTTAGAACATAGGGTCAGCATTTAATAGCAGAGAAAAATACCTAAAATGAAAATACAGCTTGAAGCAAAAGTATATACAACTCCCAGAGTATGGCTAAGGATGGGAGAAATAATGTGTGTGGGGAAAAAACAACTTTGAAAGCACAGAGTATAAATCCCTGCATTGGATTCTTTATTTTTCTTTCCAGGATATAGTGAAATCCATTGATTTGACAAATGATCCCAGTCAAGTCCAGTTTTTTCAAAAAACTACAATAGTCTAAAGTTTTACACAAGTGTGTTTTGGGTTCCATGGTGTGTGTACTTTTTTTTTTTTTTTTGATGTATGATGACTCTCCTTATAAAGTATGATTAGTTATAGGGGTCATTTTGTATTTGGAGAACACAAGTACTTTCTGCAAAGTCCTTTATTAAGGAACACCGTGGAAGAGAAAGGAGCAGATTCTCCCCCTCAAGAGAAAACAAGGGATGTATTACAGGGAGATGCATTATCATTCTTGATGACACTTGTGTCAGATTGTTTAGGGGATATTAAGAGACAGGCTTAGGTTACATCAGCTGGAAGGACTTTTTACAGATATGAGACTCTGTAGCTTCAGCCTCTGAAAACTGAGAACCTTCTTTAAGTATTAACATATGTTTTTAAAACTCTATTATGGTTGTGTCATCTTTCAGGGTCTGCCATCCCTTGTTTAAGCTGTATTATCATCATTTATTTTAGTTGAGTTACTGCTTGGATGATTTGGAAAATAACAAGCTTGATGCAATTACTTCATTTATTTCTATCCTAAAATTATCTCTTGAAATTCATAGGGGACTCCATAGGTGTTGTATTTTAGAAATCAATGTTTAAAAAAAGACTGAGTTCTTCTCATCTGAATGTTTTATAATTTTTAGTTTTAAACAGCTCTTCATCCTGCCTGTATTTTTCTAGGATAAGAAGCTATATGCTGTTGAGTCCAGTTTTACGCATTTTATTTTTAATATCCTTTTAAGACATGGCAGCACTTACTGAATTCATTTTACAAATAAGGAAACTAACAAATGGAGAGGTTATTTTGTAGAATATCATGATGACCAGACAATCTGAAGAGATATTTTTCAACCTTATATAGGAAAGTTTTATGCAAACACTCACATACCCTGATGAGAGTGGGTAGAGAGAAAAAGGCTATATAAATGATTATACTTTTTTTTCTCCCAAATTAAGGGAAGAGTGAGTAGAGAAGGGCACTCTCATAATTAAGATTTAAATGTGCTTTTCCAAAATTGGGTAATCTCGTATTACAAAAATACCATACGTATTTTTTAATGCAAAACTTTTTTTAAGAGCAGTTTTGGGTTTGCAGCAGAATTGAGGAGAAGGTACAGAGATTTCACATATGCCTTTATGCCCCCACACATGCATAGCCTCCTGCATTATCAACATCCCCCACCAGAGGGAAACATTTGTCACAGTTGATGAACCTGCATCAAAACATCTCATCACCCAAAGTCCATCCTTTATATTAAGGTTCTCTCTTGGTATTGTCTGATAGGTCAGTTGGGAAAGAATCTGCCTGTATTGCAGGAGACCCCGGGGTTCGATTGCTGGGTCAGGAAGATCCCCTTGGAGAAAGGATAGGCTACCCACTCCAGTTTTCTTGGGCTTCCCTTTTGGCTCAGCTGGTAAAGAATCCACCTGCAATGCAGGAAACCAGGGTGTGATCCCTGGATTGGTAAGATCCCCTGGAGAAGGGAAAGGTTACCCACTCCAGTATTCTGGCCTGGAGAAGTCCACAGACTGTATAGTCCATGGGGTCGTAAAGAATCAGACATGACTGAGTGACTTTCAATTTCACTTGGTATTGTGCATTCTCTTGGTTTAATTAAAAGTATAATAACATGTAACCATCATTATAGCATCAGACAGAATATTTTCCCTGCCCTAAAAAATCCTCTGTCAACACTATATTTTTTCGTTTGTTTTTGTTAAAGTATAGTTCTTTTATAATATTAGTTCTGGTGTACAACATGGCGGGCTTCCCAGGGGGCACTAGTGTTAAAGAATCTACCTGCCAATGCAGGAGACACAAGAAACTTGGGTTCGATCCCTGGGTTGGGAAGATCCCCTGGAGAATGGCAACTCACTCCAGTATGCCTGCCTGGAGAATCCCATGAACAGAGGAGCCTGGCAAGCTACAGTCCATAGGGTTGTACAAAGTCAGACACAAACTGAAGCCACTTAGCATACATAGCATGTACAACATGGTGATTCAGAAACTTTATGGGTTATATTCCATTTGTAGTTGTTATGAAATAGTGGTTATATTCCCTGTGCTATGTGATATTTACTTTTAGCTTAGTATTTTATGCATAGTAGTTTTTACCTCATATTCCCTACCCATATGTTGCCCCTCCCACTTTTCCTTTTCCCTGCTGATAACCAATAGCTTCTTCTCTACATCTGTGACTCTTCTTCTTTTGTTATATTCACTAGTTTATTTTTTAGATTCCTCATATAAGTGGTAACATATAGTAGCCATCTTTCTCTCTCTGACTTATTTCAATAAACATAATACCCTCCAGATCCATCCACGTTATTATAAATGGCAAAAATTCATTCTTTTTTAAGGCTGAGTAACATCCCATTGTGTGTATCTGTGTGTGTGTGTACACACACAAATATATATATATACACACACCACGTCATCCTTATCCATTCTTCTATTGATGGACTCTTAGTTTGCTTCTGTTCTTGGCTATTGTAAATAATGTTGCTATGAACTATGGAGTACATGCATCTTTTCAAATTAGTGTTTTTGGATACTTTTAGGTACAGGAGTGGAGTTGAAGGATTATGTAGTAATTCTGTTTTTTAGTATTTTGAGGAACCTCCATACTGTTTTCCCTAGTGCCTGTACCATTTTACATTCCCACAATAGTACCCAGGTACTCCCCTTTCTCTATAATCTCTCCAGCATTTGTTACTTCTGGGCTTTTTGGTATTAGCCCTTCTGAAAAAAGTGTGAGGTGATAGCTCACACTTGTGGTTTTGATTTGCATTTCTTTAATTAGTAATTTTCAAGTGCCTTTTGACCATCTGTATGTCTTCTTTGGAAAACATCCATTCAGGAATTCTGTCCATTTATTAATCAGTTTTTTTTTCCCTATATTGAGCTGTATGAACTATTTATATTCTTTAGATATTAACCTCTTATTGGTCATATAATTTGCAAATATTTTCTCCCATTGAATTAATTGTCTCTTCATTTTGTTGATTTTTTTTTTTTCTGTGCAAATGCTTAGGTTTCCTTTATTTTTGCCTTTGTTTCCTTATGTTTGGAAACAGTATCAAAAATATATGGATTATGTCAGAGTGTTCTATGATTTCTGCTAGATGTTTAATGATTTCTGATCATATGCATATATCTATAATCCACTTTTAATTTATTTTTGCATATGGTTTGAGAAAATGTTTTAAATTTATTCCTTTACATGTAACTATCCAGTTTTCCCACTACCAGTTATTGAAGAGATTATATTTTCTCAATTATATATTCTTGCCTCCTTTGTTGTAGATTAATTGACCATAAGTGTGTGTATTTATCTTGTGTGTTCCATTGATCTCTGTATCTGTTTTTGTGCTAATACCATACTGTGTTGATTACTGTAGCTTTGTAGTACAGTCCAAAATCAGGGAACCTTGACACTCCAGCTGTGCTATTCTTTCTCAGGATTATTTTGGCTATTAAGTATATTTTGTATTTCCACATAAATTTTAAAATTATCTGTTCTAGTTCTGTGAAGAATGCTCTTTGTGTTTTGATAGGGATTGCAATGAACCTACAGATTGCCTTGAATAGTGTGGTCATTTTAACAATATTAATTCTTCCAATCCATGGACATAGCATATATTTCCATCTGCTTATGTTGTCTTTCTTTTATTACTACAAACAACCATATGCCCCACAAAATGGACAACCTAGAATAAATGAATAAATTCCTAAAAATATACAATCTTCCAAGATGGAACCAGAAGGAAGTAGAAAATAGGAATAGACTAACAGTAACAAAATTGAATCAGTAACTTACAAAAAGAAAGAAACTCCAACAAACAAAAGTCTAGGACCAGATGGTTTCACAGGTGACTCTCAAACATTTAGAGAAGAGTTAACACCTATCCTTCTCAAACTGTTACAAATAATTGCAGAGGAAGGAACACTTCCAAATTCATTCTATAAAGTTAGCATCACCATGATATCAAAACCAGACAAAGATATTACAAAAAACTCATGAAAATTTCAGGTCAATATCATTTATGAATATAGATGCAAAAGTTCTCAACAAAATATTAGCAAACTGAATCCAACAGTATACCAAAAAGAATCATGCATCATGATCAAGTGACACTGATTCATCCCCAAAATTCAAGGGTAGTTCAATATCTGCAAGTCAACTGGAGGGATACAGTATATTAATCAATTGAAACACAAAAAACATACAGTCATCACAACAGATGCAGGAAAAGCTTTTGACAAAATTCAAAATCTATTTATCATAAAAATTCTCTCAAAAGTGGGTTTAGAGGTAGCATACCTGAATATAATAAAGGCCATATGTGATATACCCACGGATGACATCATACTCCACAGCAAAAAACAAAAACATTTCCTCTAAGATCAGGAACAAGGTAAGCATGCCCACTTTTGCCACTTTTATTCAACTTGGAAGTATAGGATCTTTAGCCACAATAATCAAACAATAAAAAATAATGCAAATTGGAAAGGAAGAAGTAAAACTGTCACTGTTTGCAGGTGAAATTATATCACATGATACAGAATCCTATGGAGAATCCTATGGATGCCACCAAAAATTCAGTGAAAGTGAAAGCTGCTCAGTCATGTCCAACTCTTTGTGACTCCATGGACTGTATAGTCCATGGAATTCTCCAGGCCAGAATACTGGAGTGGGTAGCCTTTCCCTTCTCCAGGGGATCTTCCCAACCCAGGGATCAAACCCAGGTCTCCCACACTGCAGGCGGATTCTTTATTGTCTGAGCTAAAAGGTTCAGTAGAATTCCTCAATGAATTTGGTAAAGTTGTAAGATACAAAATAATATGTGATGGCCCTTTATTAATTGCTGTAATTCAGAAATAGTTTTATAGTTAAATCTGGGGTAAACTGGAAAAATCAAAGTTTATTCCCTGTCATACTTCTCAGAATCTCTACTACATTGATGTGAAAGCCAGATTTCTAAAAACAAACAGGGAATACAGCATTTTCCAAATATTTGACTGCATACTAATTTTTTATGATACATTTAAAAAAACTCATTTTTTGAACCATTGCTCTAATCCAACACAATTCTTTTCAAAAAAGGAAACTAAAATGTAGAGAATAATCCAAGAATAAACAGCTGGTAAGGGAAATTAAGCCTAAGAAATGGAAGCAAGATCACTGAATATAAATTTTCCCCAAAATGATGAATACAGGTAGATACTATTTTAGAATCTGTATGTTAGTCACTCAGTCATGTGTGACTCTTTGCGACCCAACAGACTGTAGCCTGTCAGACTGCTCTGTCCCTGGAATTCTCTATGCAAGAATACTGGAGTGGATAACCATTCCCTTCTCTAGGGGATCTTCCTGACCCAGGGATCGAACCCAAGTCTCTTGCATCTTCAGGCAGATTATTTGCCCTCTGAGTCACTAGAGAGGATCCTGTATAATGCCAATACAATACATGTTTTCTCCAGAAAACATTAATTAGGAAAATATGTAATATATATATACACACACGTGTGTATATAGAACTTCTAAAAGCACCTGTCATTAAATCATATACAGAAGTCACATGATTTTATTTCTGCAGAAATAATACCACTCATGCATTATATACCTGTTAGACATCTGGATTACCAATAAGAACTAAAGAACATCACTAACATTATCCACAAATAGAAATGCTCTGTTGATATTATGCAGGAATGTGTTAATAATACTTTATGGACTCATGGATAGATCCTTGTGATTATAAGGACAGGATCTTCAGCATCATTTAGGCTGACCCTCTCATTTTGAGTAAACTAAGGCCCAGGTTGGACAAATAGCCAAGTTAAACACTTGGCTTCTGGTGGCCATGGCCCAATACGCTGTATTTCCATAACAGTGTTTTCAGTCTTATATAAGCATGTATAACCATGCCAACTTTCTGAAGATGGCTCATGGAGTGCCCCCATCCCAATCTCATTTAAATTTCTATTTGTGTTTATAAGATAGAGGGAAATTATGAAATAAACTGATGTATCATTCCTGAATGAACAGTTCTTCTGTTTAGGTAGAACAAAGTAAGGACATACTTTCCCCTCTGAGAAGGATGAGAGGTGCTTAATACATGCAGGATTCATTAGTCATACTTCCCCTTGTTAAGGATTGCCCGCCTTATTTATAGATGTGCACTCTTTTCAAGAAGGCCTTTCTTCCTTGTCTATAAATGTCATCTGTGCTGCAAAGCATTAATAAGAGCAGTGAAGGCAAGAAATGTGATCATCTTTTGGGGGGAAAGAGCTTCCCTATGAGATACATAATGGAAAGAAGAAGGTACAACTTGCTATATTTTTCTGTTTGTCATTTGGTAGACTCTGCCATTACAAATGCGTTGGCATCTCATTACTTATGTCAGAAGCCGTCATTTATTATTTTTCTTTAAACATTGTACATCTAGGTTTCCAACTTTGGAGTCCAAGAAACTCCTACCCAGTCATAGAAGTGTCCAATACCTACACATGTAACTCCAAGTTCTCTTCCGTGTGAGGTGCTTCTTGAAGCTTAATATTTCTGTCTTGTCTGGTAACCTTGGGTTTGTATCACTCTCCTGTGAACACAGGCCTTGAGCTCCCTCTTTTCCTGATGTGCCAGCCCTCAGATTTAGAGCATCCTGCCTAGAAGAGCTGCCTGTGCCTTCTTCCTTACTTTAATCTTCATTCTCTATTACCTTTAATTCTGTTCCACGTGGTCCCTTTGGATTCTCTGAATTATAGACTATTGTTTGGAGACTTTCAGTGTCTACTGGAAAACTCTAGACCACTTCAATTCCTTGTCTTAGCTCACATGGTTAGCTCTATTCTATTACTGTCATAATTTTTGGTGAAACACCCCATCTGGAAGATGTGGGAAGCTCCAGTTTGTCCGGGATATCAATATAGATAAGTACCTAAATGTTAAAGATTATACTTTTACTGAGGTCGCTTGATCTTGGCAAAACCAATGTTGCTAATCACCAGTTTGGCCAATGAACATCATAGATATAAGGTGGTTTTTGCTTTCTAATAAATAGAGGCAATATATAATGAACTTCTGAATTAAATTCAGTCTTTGACATCAGCAATAGTTAGGCTACCTTCAAACTCATATCCAGTAGTCATGGCATTGCTGCTATTATTGATGTTTTAATCCCCATAGAGAAGTAAAATAGAATCATTTCTCAGAAACCAAATCCACCTGGATTTTTTCTTATTTCTCACTCCCAGTCAGATAATTTTGATTCTTAAATCTCGAAATGTACCTGAGAATCTGAGGCAGAAAAGGAAAACAAAAAAATGATGTGACTTCATGGTTTAGCGCCTCCAATACATATTAGTGTAGGTTCAGTGTTTTTTTTTAATTGATTAGATTATTAAAAACCAAGATTTGTGAGACTCTGGCTTTACTTTCATTTAAAACCCCAATCAAAAGCTGAATATCATGGCTCCACTGGCTGGACCACAGAGTGAGGACTTTTGAAGTCCTCCAAAATTCCTGTGAACATGACTGGTCATCCCTACCACATTGATGTACAAGGAGCATCCTTATCTCAGGAGAATATAAGGAGCTCCCTTGTTGTCTAAAACAAAGATAAAATTTTTTAACACAAAGAATCGTAACTCATGCCCTTGAATGTTGGTCCTTTGGGATCACCTCAGTCTTAACAAGTGAATGATGACTTGCTGATGAATCATACCTCTTGAAACAATAAAGGGGCGAGTCTCAGACAATCAGAGCCCTTTTCTAGCTAGCTACCCTACATAAATTGAGTCGCAATGAAATTTGAGATGCAAAAAATGCAGCACCTGCTAAAGTAACTCTCCTACCAGTTCCTGGTAAATCTGGAATGTGGGCATTAACATACATAGATTTTTATTAATAGATATTTTTATTTAAAATTCAAATTGATTACAGTGGAAATGGGATGAGATACAAAATATAATGGTTTGGCTCAACTAAAGTTATTCCACAACAAGTCTTTCTAGCTATTCATCTTGGGACAAATTCCCCAATTTTGTGAAGTTTTATGCCTCATATTTGAACAAAAGACAGTCCCAACTATCACCCAGGATGTATTAAAGATTAGCTACAATGACACAGTTAGAATAGGCCCTGGTTCTGGAATCTCCTCTTGTACCATGCTCTTAAGGCAAGCAAAAGAGACACTGAAGTGTGGGCTCTCAGCCTTTGTATCATTTGTACCTTTATGAAATCTTCTGTCCAAAGAACAGAGATGAGTAGTGAGGCAACTTAGTAGAGTCTGAATTGAAACTATTGAAATGAAAACAGAAAGGACAAGTTTATTTAGGCCTTAGAAACACAGATAAAGACTTTAGGGCAGTGTCAGAAGATGTAAGAACCTACTGTGGGCTCTCTACTGTCTTTGTAATCCAAAGTTATATTCAGCCTAAGCATTAATACTCCAGAGGGAAAGGACCTGGCCATCCCTCAGCCTCATAATGGCTAGCTGCATCTGCCTTGTAATACTGTACTAAGCCTTTATGGAGGGCAGGTTTGGGGAGTAAAGCACCCAGTGGACCCAATCCTGACACAGGAGATGGTGGCTTTTTGTCAAGGCGGTTACATTTCTTGTATCTCTTTACAAAACCGTAAACAACTGTGCACACATATGTGTCTGCATTACTTACAGGTTATTGGGTACTTACCATGTACTTGTTTCTTTAAATTCTTTTTTCTGTTATTTAATTTAATTCTCATGCTCACTCTGTGATATATGCACTTAGTAGCACTCATTATGCATGGGCTTAAGAAACATATTACAAAAGGGAAAAGAATGATTACTCAAGACAAGTTGGACTGAAATGACAGCTTTTTGGGGGCTAGCATTATTGCAGGTCACATAAGTTCGAGAGAGCTAGCTGGAGAGTCTAACCCTGCCCTGACACACCATTAACATAACCAACAGAAACTCTGAACTGGTACCCACAGAACCACAGGTTGTAAAGAATCAAGCAGTTAAATGTGGATATGATTCCTGATCCCGTAGAACATAAGGCCTCTGTGCAGGAGGGAAGCTGGGATATAATAGAGGTAGGTGCTTAACATAGGTACCAGGCCTTAATGGCCTTTGCTCATTCCTCATCAGCTATGTGACAGAGAGTTTCAAAACTTCTATGAACTTCAGATTCATCCTTTGTAAAATGGAATAATGAAGTCTCTTGGAGATCAGTGAAAATTACTTAAGATAACACATACATCTTGGGCAATGAAGTAAACTTTAAATTATATGTTTAATTCATTATTATTACTATTGTAGTTGTAGTAGGGTTGGTATTACTTCTACCAAACTATGATGAATTATATTAAGTGTTAAAAGTATTGGTGGATGCTGGATTTTTAAAAGCTTGTATTTCTAAATTCTTACAAAAACAGACACCATAATATATATCAACTTTTAACATATTTCAGTTTGCTCTCTTGCCCCCTCATGTAAAAACCAGCATAATTATTTTAGGCTCTGATTATGGGCATTTTGGAGACACTAACATGTTGACATTGCTCATTTTTGACATCTTTCCAACTTCTCAATGGAGCAGTCAAAACTAATATCACTTCTCCTTGGTTAATGAAGTTATCTAACCAGTGACATATTGGAAAAGGAACCAATCCACAGATTGATTCCTTGCCACACAAACTCTGGTTACGCTAATACTAACACAGTCTATTCTGTTATCCTCTGCCCCAAAACTTGTGCAAATGTGTAAGATAATCTGTAACTACTTTCACCAATCATAATTCCTTCTTGAGCAAAAGCATTCTGCAGGGCTCAGCATAGTGCTAGGCAAGTCAAACCTAGTTCAGTCAAAGCATACCTATACTATTAATATGCTTAAAATAAGCTCACATATGATGTTCTGGTAGATGTGGAGGGGGTAGATAGACACATGATAAATGGTATCTGCTTAATTCAAGGAAACAATTTTGCAATAAACAAAGTAACAGTGCCCAGAATGTTTGGTAATATTTTTCAGTATTTACATGAATTGTTCTTTTAGTATCCGTAGAACATCTTGGTTTTGGAGCATAATTGACCCCATTTTATAGATAAGCAACTTTAAGAGAAATAATGTGGTCATGAAGTATGCAGGTAATTTAGGATTTAGATTTATGGGTGAATAGATTAAAACACAGTATATACAAACAATAGAATATCATTTTAGCCATATAACAGAAGAAAATATTGCCACTTGCAACAACGTGGGTAAACCTGGAAGATACTACACTAAGTGAAGCCAGACACCAAAAGACAAGAATTGAGTGATTTCATTTATGTGTGGAATCTCAAAGTCTAACTCACAGAAGCAGAGAATATGATGGTGGGGAGGAGAATGCGGAGACGTTAGCGAAATGCTGAACACTTTCAGGTATTAGTTCTAGAGGTCTAATGTGCAGCATGGTGACTGCAGTTAATAATACTGTATTATATACTTGGAATTTGTGAAGAGAGTACATCTTAAGTGTTCTCACCAGACAAAGAAGAAATGGAACTGTGTGAGGTAATGGATGTGTTAATTAGCAAGATTGCAGTAAACATTTTACAATGAATGCATATATCAAAATACCATATTGTACATCTTAAGTAAGTACAATTTTTTTTCAATTACACTTCAGTAAAACTAGAGGAAAAATAAGATCAAGGCATTTGATTCAGAGTTCTGGGAACTAATCACTGTGCTATTGGGACTCCTCATCTATAGCACATAATACATAAGGGATTGAGAGAGCAGTTGTAGAAGGATGATACAGAGGATGAAATGACAATGGTGAATTGAAAAAGTCATTTAACGTCTTGCTTTTCCTACCAGAATATTAAAGATTATCTGCCAAGGTCTCTATCAGATATGTAAGTGAGGGTAGAACCCTTTGACCCCGAATTTTTTATGATTCTCCAGTTCCTCTCCTCTAAAACAATGTTACCCTCTTAGGGGAAAAAAAAACAAACAAGAAAATGTATTTGTAGCTTGCATTTTGAATGAAGGGAAATTGGCAGGTGATATCTTAAAATTCCATTTATTTCAATTTGCCTTCTCTGAGAGCAGAGACAGTGTTTCTTAACATTGTGGTAATTAATACGTGATGTGCAATGTCTCATTTTATTCAATGTATAGTTATTAAGTTCCTGCCAAGAGGCAATAAAAGAAAATTAAAATGGCCAGGGAGGCATAATATATGGCATTTTTTCCTCTGAAGCATGCTTTTAAATAACATTCAGTCAGTACAGTGTCATCCAGGCCATTTGAGGATTACACGTTGTGTTATTAATAAATTGTTTGACTGAGATGAATTGAACTAGCAGAGCTAATGCAAGTTAGATGTATCTTTCAAAGACTGTGAAGAAACTGTTGCATATGGAAGGGAGTGGCACTCACATCACCTGATGACAAATTAACCCAAGTCAACATGGTGGGTGATAAGAATTGGGATAAGGTCTATCCTTGCTGCTCACTTTCTTTCTTCCCAAACTTTGTAAATACAAGCAGCCTGTTTTAAGGTGCATTCCCTGAAGGCTGCACCCAAAGAGAGTGGGTGTAGTGTGTAGATTACACAGTAGAGCCAGTGGTCATAGGCTTCTGCCTCCACCAGTAGCTTAGAAGGATCATGATCTCAAAGAATCTATGGTCTTTAAATAGGTCTTTGTCCCTATCAACAACCCCCGCTCCTAAATATTTCCTTATAAATACCTGGGTAGGGTGCAAAGTTATCCTTCTTGTCAATCCATGTCTTCCTGTGGAGAAATATAGAATAGGTGAAAATGGGAAAATATATAAAGAAACAGAGTTACAAGAACGTTAGATTTTCTCTCAATATTTGCTAGGATGAGGAGAAGGGAAGCAGTATGAATGATTTAGGAAAGAAGCTTCATAAAGCTGATGCTGGAAAAAAAGGGGGAAAAGGAAGTATCATCTCCTAGAGAGGTCAGATAATGTGAAAGGCAGTGGGAAAGTTGATGAGCTAGAAGCAGGGACTTGTAGAGCAGGGATGTAGTGGGATTACTGCACAAATGTGAAAGTGACCTGAGCAAAGATGGGCAGGTTTTCCAAAGCTTTGTGAAGCTATAGTATAAATATGGAAGAGGACATAAAATACACATTTAGAGCACAAAAGGTCTTAGAAACTGAACAATCCTGTACTATCAGCACTCAGCTCAAGAAACTAAAAGTTATCAACTCCCTCTGAAACCCCTATGTTGTTCCACAACAGCCTTCCCCACCAAGAAAACCTCATATCCATAGGTTTAAGGACACAGATTGCTTTTGTCTGTTTTATTTGCTTTGTGTCTAAAGTTATATTTGTGAATTTCAATCATATTGTTGTATACTGTTATAAATCAGTTTGTTTTGTTGTATAGTATTTCATCCTGGAGGAGGGCATGCAACCCACTCCACTATTCTTGCCTAGAGAACCGCCATGCACAGAGGAGCCTGGTGGGTTACAGTCCATGGAGTCGCAGTGTTGGACATGACTGAGTGGCTAAGCACAACTCATACTATTTTATGTGGCAAAGGCATCACAGTATATCTATCTACCCCACTGCTAATGGGTGTTTGGGTAATTTCTTACCTGCGGATATTACAAATTGTGCTTTTATGAATATTTAATACAAATATTTTGGTGGACACATACATGCATTACTCTGGGTAAAACCAAGAGTAAAAAGTCTGCCTCAGTTAGTATGGATAAGTTAGCTGTGACATCTATATTAATACTTCCAAATAGCAACAGGGCTGTACTAACTTGTACTCATAATAGTAGTGTATGATTTTAGTAGCGTATATATTATATATATATATGTATTTTTGTATGTATATATATTTTTTGTCTACAATTAGAATACAAGTCTTCATCATATTATATTAACATGTATTTCTGAGGTTTTATTATGAGTGACTTGCTTTTGTCTTCCTTTTTTTTTCCATTATATTTCAGTACAAGATATTAAACACAGTAGGAACTTATTCTTTATCTATTGTATATATAGTAGTTTGCTAATCCCAAAATTAATTTGTCCCTCTCCTCCATTTTCCCCTTGATAGCCATAAATTTGTTTTCTATGTCTGTGAACCTGTTTCTGTTTTGTAAAAAGTTCATTTGTATCAAACTTTAGAATGCACATAGAAGTGATATATAATATTTCTCTTTTCTTATCTGACTTACATCACTTATTATGATAAACTCTAGGTTGCTGCAAATCAAATTATTTCACTCCCTTTTAAGGCTGATTAATATTTCTCTCTCTCTTTCTCTCTCTCTCTCTCCATATACAGATCGCATTTTCTTCATCCATCCATATGGTAATGGGCATTAGGTTGCTTCCATGTCTTAGCTCTTGTAAATAGTGCTGCTAGGAACATTGGTGTGCATGTGTATTTTTAAATTAGAGTTTTCTCTAGATATACACTCAGGAGTGTAGTTGCTGGATCATATAACTCTATTTAAAAAAAAATACTGTTTTTTATAGTGACTGCACTAATTTACACTTCCACCAATAGTGTAGGATGGTTCCCTCTTCTTTGCACCCTTTCCAGCATTATTTGTAGAATTTTTGATGATGGCATTCTGACAACTGTGAGGAGATACATTATTGTCGCTTTGATTTGCATTTCCTAATAATTAATGAGATTGAGCATCCTTTCATGTGTCTGTTGGTCATACATGTGTCTTCTTTAGAGAAATTTTATGTTAGGTCTTCTGGCCATTTCTTGAATGGCTTGTTCTTGTTATTATTGAACTGCATGATCTGTCTTTATACTTTGAAAATTAAGTCCTCATTGGTATCTCTGAGCCATAGCTTCTCCTTAAGCTATATGAGCATAAGTAAAGATATCGGCGATGCCTTGTGAGTGCATTCTATATTTTAAGTTTAATCTTAAGAATATATAGCTCTGTATACAATGGAATATTACTCAGCCATACAAAGGAACAAAATTTGCTCATTGTAGAGAAATGGATGGACCTAGAGACTGTCATAAAGAGTTAAGTAAGTCGAAGAAAAACAAATACCATATATTAATACATATATGTGGAATTTGAAAAAATAAGCATAGAAAATCTTATTTATGAAGCAGAAATAGAGATATAGCCATAGAGAATGAACATATTGATAGCAAGGAGGAAAGAGGAGTGGAATAAACTGGGAGATTGGGATTGAAATATATACACTGATAGTATGTCTAAAATAGATAACTAATCAGAAAATACTTTATAGTGCAGAGAACTCTACTCAGTGCTCTGTGGTGATATAAGTGGAAAGGGAATCCAAAAAAAAGAGGGGATGTGTATATATATGCATACCTGATACACTTTGAAGTACAATAGAAACTAACAACTTTATAAAGCTACTATACTCTGATAAAAAGTAAACAATAAATTAAAATAATACACAGCTCTGAACACACCACTCTCTGATGCAAACATCCTTCATGACTCTTCATTGTCCTCAGAATAAAGCACAAACGCCTTAGCTTTTACAGTTCCCTGTCATTCTTCCCTAAACCTCATGTCTAATATCCTTCTCCTAGCAAATCCTAGGTGGATTCTACATTATAACTTGAATCCTGTACCATCTCCCATTCACTCTTTTTCTGATCTTGCTTTTAAACTTATGCCTTGACCTAATGTGAAATGCTCTATCAGTTCAGTCACTCTGTTGTGTCCAACTCTTTGCAACACCATGAAATGCAGCACACCAGGCCTCCCTGTCCATCACCAACTCCCAGAGCTTACTTAAACTCATGTCCATTGAGTTGGTGATGCCATACAACCATCTCATCCTCTGTCATCCCCTTCTCCCGCCATCAATCTTTCCCAGCATCAGGGTCTTTTCAAATGAGTCGGTTCTTTACATCAAGTGGCCAAAGTATAGGAGTTTTAGCTTCAACATCAGTCCTTCCAATGAATATTCAGGACTGATTTCCTTTAGGACTGACTGGTTGAATCTCCTTACAGTTCAAGGAACTCTCAAGAGTCTTCTCCACCACAGTTCAAAGGCATCAATTCTTCAATGCTTAGCTTTCTTTATAGTTCAGCTCTCACATCCATACATGACTACTGGAAAAACAATAGCTTTGACTAGATGGACCTTTGCTGGCAACATAATGTCTCTGCTTTTCAATATGCAGTCTAGGTTGGTCATAACGTTTCTTCCAAGGAGCAAGCATCTTTTAATTTAATGGCTGTAGTCACCATCTGCAGTGATTTTGGAGCCCAAGAAAATAACCTCTGTCACTGTTTCCACTGTTTCGCCATCTACTTGCTGTGAAGTAATGGGACAAGAGGCCATGATTTTAGTTTTCTGAATGTTGAGTTTTAAGCCAACTTTTTCACTCTCCTCTCTCACTTTAATCAAGAGGTTCTTTAGTTCTTCTTTGCTTTCTGCCATAAGGGTGGTGTTATCTGCATATCTGAGGTTATTGATATTTCCCCTGGCAATCTTGATTCCAGCTTGTGCTTCATCCAGCCCAGTGTTTCTCATGATGTACTCTGCATATAACTTAAATAAGCAGGGTGACAATATACAGCCTTGACGTACTCCTTTCCCTATTTGGAACCAGTCTGTTGTCCCACATCCAGTTCTAACTGTTGCTTCCTTACCTGCATACATGTTTCTCAAGAGGCAGGTCAGGTGGCCCGGTATTCCCATCTCTTTCAGAATTTTGCAAAGTTTATTGTGATCCACACAGTCAAAGGCTTTGGCATAATCAATAAAGCAGAAGCAGATATTTTTCTGGAACTCTCTTGCTTTTATGATGATCCAACGGATGTTGGCAATTTGATCTCTAATTCCTCTGTCTTTTCTAAATCCAGGTTGAACATATGGAAGTTCACAGTTCATGTACTGTTGAAGCCTGGCTTGGAGAATTTTGAGCATTATTTTACTAGCGTGTGAGATGAGTGCAACTGTGCAGTAGTTTGAGCATTGTCTTTATTTGGGATTGGAATGAAAACTGACCTTTTCCAGTTCTGTGGCTCTATAGCCAGACCTAACATGGAATGCTCTATAGCCAGAAACCCTGGCTCTAAAGTCAGGATTTCACACCCTAGTTCTATTAATTGTCAGCTGTGTGCCCTTGGGCAAATGAATTAACCACTCTGTGCCTTTGTGTACCTGTTTGTAAAATGAAATAATAATAGAATCTGTGCCATAGGATGATTATAAAGGTTAAGAAAGTTATTAAAGCCCTTAGAATAGTACCTAGCAGATGGCAGTATGTTAGTCAATGTTAGTTAATATCACATAGATCCAGCTTCTATATCCTTGAAATACCAGCTGAAGCAGATTCTTCAGGAAGACTTTCCTAGTGCTTTCAGCTGGTTATGAACCTCCTCTATTCTGAACTCATCTTTTACTTATATGCAGATCTTGCTATTTATTTTCTATCATATACAATAATTAAATGTACACATTACTTCTGCTAAACCATCTACTCCTTAAGGAGAAAACTATCTTTTTAATCTTTCATCAAATATACCACTAAAGTCAAATTTCAATAAATATATAATTAACTAATTTGTCCTATACCCCATTAATAAAAGGACACCAAAAGATAGAGTCAATTGAATTATTGACACTTAAAATACCATACAAGGTTTCATCAGGGTCGTAGAAAACCCTAACTTCAGAGCTATATTTTATTTTTTTTAAAAATAAAAAAACATGATATACAACATCTGTATAAGTTAAATCATCTTAATTTAATTGAACTATCTAAATTAAAGGTCAGACTTGTAAAAAAACAAAATTTCATTTATAGCACAAGAGAAATAAATCACATAATACACATACAAAAATGAGAAGTTAAGGCCTAAAAATTGGCATTTCTGGTTTTGTCATGTTTGGGTAACACATAGTATATTTAAGGACTTTAAATGCATCAACAAAACACATTATATTTATCCAGACTTTTATCTTTCCCAAATTCTTTACCTGCTTTATGACTTAAAAAATTGGTTCAGGGTATCAAGACTACACCATGACAAAAATCACCATTTGTTGAAGAATCTGTTCTAAGAAACCTTGACACACATATTCCAAGAATGAGTTATCTTATACCATATGGGAAAATTAACTCAAAAGGGATTAAACCTAAAGCCAAAACTATAAAATTACTAAAATAAAAAGCAAAAAATAGGCAAATGAGACTACATTAAACTCAAATACCTAGCTCATCAAAGGAAACAACTAATAGAATGAAAAGGCATCCTATATAATGGGAGAAAACACTAATCACAAATCTTATAAGGGATTAACATCCAGAATATATAAACAGGAAAATGAAAAGACATTTCTACCAGGAGAACATTTGACTATTCAACAAGCAAATTAAGAGATGCTCAACATCAAAAATCACTAGAGAGAAATACAAATCAAAATCTCATACCCACTAGGATGGCCACTAACGAAAACACAAGCAAGTAGACCAATTAACAAACAAAACTAGAAAATGACAATTGTGGAGGACGGGAGAGGAATTAGAAGCCTGGTGCATTGCTAGTAGGAAAGTAAAATGATACGGCCACTGTGGAAAATAGAACAGAAGTTCCTCAAAAAATTAAAAATAGAATTACCATATGATCTAGCAATCCATTTCTGGGTATATACAAATTAATCCAAAGCAGAATCTCAAAGAGATATTTGTACACTCATATTCACTTTGGCATTATTCACAGAGTCAAGAGGTGGAAGTACCCTAAATGTCTGTGGATGGATAAATGAATAAATAAAATGTGTCATGTTTATAATTCAGTGTGACCCCATAGATTGTAGCCCACTAGGCTCCTCAGTTCATGGGATTTTCCAGGTAAGAATACTGGAGTGGGTTGCTGTTTCCTTTCCATATATTTTGTTGTTGTCCAGTCGCTCAGTTGTGTCCGACTATTTGCAACCCCATGGACTGCAGCACGCCAGGCTTCTCCATGTGTATGCAGTGGCATATTTTTCATCCTTTAAAGAAGGAAATCTTGTAGCATGCTATAACATAGGTTCACCTTGAGGACATTATATTAAGTTAAATAAACCAAATGCAATCAAAAAGGCAAATACTATGAGTTTGCTCATATGATGTATCCAAAGTCATCAGATTCATAGAAAGACAAAGTAGGATGGTGACTGCTGGGAGCACAGGAGGGCAAATGGGGAGTTGTTCAATGGTTAGAGAATTTCAGCTTTACAAGATAAAAAGTTTTGGATATCTGTGTGTGTATGTGTGCTCAGTCATGTATGACTCTTTGTGACTCCCTGGACTGGGACCCACCAGGCTCCTCTGTCCATGGAAATCTGTTACACAGCATGCATATACTTAACCACCAAACTATACATTTAAAATGGTTAAGGAGTTAGATTTTCTTTCTTTCTTTCTTTCTTTTTTACTGAAAATACTTGAAAAAATTTGTTCAGGGTACACAAAAATAATCACCATGTTAAGACGTTGATTTGGAAGTAATTACACAACATACCTGCTTTTTTATCTAAGATTTTGCTGTTTCTCATTCATTTACTCAAAAAAATCAGATCTCTAAGTACAAGTCACTGCCAATTCCTGTGAACAAGCCTACTAGTAGTCCAAAGCAAAATAAGTTTTTTATAACATAAAGGGAGTGGGGTCATACTTTTAAATTTTTTGTTACATTTCTCTTGTCCCTTTTTGTTATAGCTCCTGGGTTCACGTTGCCCAGATCACCTGAGCAATCAGTGAATCTGTATGTTGTGGTGTGTGTGAACCACATGCACGGTAGTGCTAAGTTACTTTCTAGCAGGTTGCTCTGTTTTTTATTAGGATGGGCAGGCCAGTCCTCACGTCTCTGTGGTGACTGAAAGTTCATTGACAGCAGGGTGAGATATGTTTGCAGTCTTTCTGTATTTCTTCGAGTGTATGTAAAGGGACCAGGATTTGAATCTACGAAATGCCTGACCAGGTGAAAATGTTCTCTATCAGCTTTGGCCAGACAAAAGCCACCACTGTGTTCCAGAATAAAGGTTGTCTTTCTCTGTAAGTGAATCAGTCTCTTGGGAAAAGCCCTGACTCTTATGGGTACCCACGAGGATGATTTTGGTTGTAAGGCACAGAAAGACTATCATAGCTGGCTGAAATAATGGATGCGTTTATTTTTTTGTATAATAAGAACAACTGCAGGAGAAGGAAATCCCTGGGCCATTAAATTCACAGTGTAATGATGGCCCAGTCTCCCCTAAACTTTAGCTCTGCGAGCCTCAGGGTGTTGGCCCCTTCCCTGGATGTATAATGTGTACTGAAGTTCCATCTGGCACCTGCTGATAATAAACATTGTGCCAAAGAATGAGGCTGTCTCTTCTCATGAGTGTCTCTAAAAGCTGAAAAGAAAAGCTCTCTTTGTTCAGAGCATACGCCTAGTAGCTCTCTCCTCACATTTTATGAGCAATCACATTGCTGGACATTCACTGCTAGTGGAAACTGGATTACTTTGTCTTGTAGGCAAATAATAACATTTTCTACACTCTACTACTAACCAGCTGTAGAATTTAAGATACAGGTATTTTCTCTTTGGGACCTGTTTTTTGTTGTTGTTGTTTTTCCTATCTAGATGCTTATACATCTGCTTGGGGAATTAAATTTTATGTGTTTGCTGAGTGTAAGACTCTATGCTAGACTGCAGGGTATTCAAAGATGAGAAATGGTACTTGTTGCCTTTGAGGATCTTAAGCGACTAGAATCTAAATCCCATGCCATTGGATTCAACCTGAAAACACATAGATCAAGAGCTTCTGTCAAGAAACATGATACATGGTGAATCCTGAGACTAAAACTCATGTGAACTTAGGATCAGGAGTTAGATGGAGAGAGAGGCTAGGTTCTAAGGGAATAAAGTAAACCTTGGATTATACTCCTCCTCAAAACTAGAAAGTTCTGGAACTGTCTGTAATTTGGAACAGTAAAATTTTGTTATCTTATTTTTGACAGGTCAAACTGATAAAATTAACAAAAAGCATGGCATTGGAGAAGCCCTGAATGTTTCAGGGATAACCAAAGAAAATAAAGATTTTCTTAGAAGAAACGAAAAATGAACAAAGAAAAATATTCTGTAGCATAAAGTATTAGTGTCTGTCAACAACCAATGCATTTGGGTGCTGACATTGGAGGAAAATGTCAACCCTTATCATATATTTTCATGAAAATCAATCTAATCAAGTGAGGCCAAGTTGATGAAATGCCATTTTCCCTGAATGCTTGAATTCGTTTAACCCCCTTATTGTTGCTGCCTGCTCTGTGTCACATGTGGGTTAATTGATACAGATGATTCTCATTAAACGTGGCATTAAATGATTCTCATTAAATGTGGCACTTCCTGCACACACAGCTTAGGTTATATCATAGAGGTAGCATTAAGCCAGGCTGAAATGAGATGTGACGATGATGATGGTAAGAATATGTCAAAAATGTTAACAGCTACAATTTATTGAGCATTTCCTATAGTGCAAACACTGTACTAAGGATATTAGGTACATAATTTCTTTATCCTGTCACATCTACCCTGCTGAGGTCTGCTAAAATTCTAAAAGATACTTGCTTGTAAGCCTATAGTTTGTAAGTAATAGAACCAAAACCAAGTAAAAATTGTGTGACTGCAAGCCATGGCTTCTAATTTAACATGCTATCATTATTCTATACCTTGTCTTAGTTAAACGACAAATTCATAGTGTGCTGAGCTTATAGTATGTGCTAAATAAGTATGATGAAACTCCATTCTCATCAACTTACAAGCAAAAAAATTGAGCAATAGTACATCACTGCATTAAGTTTTTTTCTACCTATCATCCTGCCCTAAAGAAACCTGTAATCCGTAAGAGGATAAACAGCATAGAAATCAATGGCATAAAACAGTAAAGATTTAAAACATGCCACCTGTGAGAAAACAACAGTGAAACACATGACAATAAGTGATCAGAACATTAACAATTTTATATTTATTCATTTTGATTTTAAGGTATAAAAAATACCTTTTCACTATAAGAAAAACAAATCAGAAGTAAAAGGAAGAATCTAAAAGTAATCAACTATGACTGAGACAAACAATTAAAATTTTAAGGTAGTTTCATCCTTCCTCCTTATGTTTAATTATATTTTCTCCAGCAGGCACAGGCTTAGGTTAGGAAAGAGAAGACTTAGCAAATAACTACGGAATGTCTCATGAGAGAAAAAATTAAAGGAAGCCTTTTAAATATGTCCTTGCTGGCATGGTGCTAATATAGACATTATGCCAGTAAAATTCAATGCATTATCTACTGCTTATAGCAGAAAATAGATAGATATATATTCAATGAGCCAACTCATTGTAAAATCTGCCCCAGAATGTGGGAAAGACTGAAGACAGCAGAAGAGGGTGGCAGGGGACGAGATGGTTAGGTAGCATCACCGACTCAATGGACATGAATGTGAGCAAACACCAGGAGATAGTGGAGGACAGAGGTGCCCGGCAGGGTGTACTCTGTGGGGTTGCAAAGTGTTGGACATGATTTAGTGACTGAACAACAACATATTCATAGAGGCACAGATGTAAAGTTGGGGAAAATTTGGGACATCATCTCTTCTAGCCCCACCCTTTAATAATACAAATTAAAAAAAAATTAACTAAGGGCCAATGATTTTCACACAGACCAAACCTGAGCTCCTACATGAGTTAGCACTGGAGCTCAGAGCTCCTGACTCTTCTGAGGGTGATGTCATGTAGTGTCTCAGGGAATGGGCCAGTTCTTGTCAATGTTTCTTGAAATGAGCGCTCCAAACATTATTCTTTGGGAAATGTTCGTATAGACTATTTTGGGGGAGTTCTCATTCAGAACCTATAACTTTATCAGCAAGACTCAGGCCACCCAACCCAACAACTCTTAACCTCCAAAAACTCCACTGGAAGGCCAGGTATCTCTCAGGCACTATGGGAAGACACTCTGTCATTGCATTGGGCAGGAAGTGGGGTGGGGGTGGGTGGGGATGTCTTGTTCATGGTGTTTGAAAACCCTGACCATTTTCACCACCAGCACCCTCAGGGTTTAACTCTAATTCCACATGCAATTACAGAGAAAATCAAGTCCTTAAGATGACTAATGTTGGTAAGAAATCACAAATATTTTAAATCTTAAATTCCGCAAAGTAAAGGGAGAGTGATATATATTCAAAGAGGCGTCCACATTACCAAAGAATTAGTAGACAATATGACATGGGGATACTCCTTCTGTCTCTTGATTCAGTCTAACATTTAGTGAATACCTACCATGTGATGGGCAATGCACTAGGGACATCCCAATGGCATTGCAGTTAGTCCATTCGACAGCCCCCTGAAGCAGGTCAGCTTATACACTTTATATAAGGCAGCTCAATCTTAGAGGCTTCCTTGGTGACTCAGTCAGTAGAGAATACACCTGCAATCCAGGAGATAGGGGTTCAATTCCTGGGTTCAGATGATCCCTGGAGGAGGAAATTGCCACTCACCCCAGTATGCTTGCCTGGGAAATCCCATGGACAGAGGAGTCTGATGGGATATAGTCCATGGGGTTATAAGAGTTGGACACAACTTAGTGATTAAACCACCACCACCACCAAAGCTTAGAGAAGTTAACTGACACTCAAGGAACAGAGCTAATAAATTGTGGAGCTGGGATCGTAAAGTAGACCTTCTAGTTCCAAACCAATTTCCTCAAGTCTCCCCAACCAAGCTCTAACCAAACTCAGTCAGCCCTCCTTGGTAATTAGAAAACAGGATGATCAGAGTGATCCACAAAATAAGAGCCATTTTTTAAAAGGATAAGTGAAGTGCTTCAAGTGTTGGAAATCACATATGCCAGAAAAATATTGGGTAAGTATATAAAAATAATTATTTTTGAGTCTTTATTGTTTTTGAAACTAAGTCCCTTAAACTGAGTTCTTCTGCAGAGCGTATGATTAAAATCTCTACCCAAAACTTTAGTCTCTTTTCCTTACTCTCTTTACCTGAATCTGTTCTCCTCAAAATAAGGGACTATCAAAGATCAGGGGAGATTGAAACAATATACAAGCCCCTGTATCTCTGTCCTTTGAAGTAAAGCACTTCTGGTTTAGTCTTCCAGGCCTCCTTTGAGTCTCAAAAGGCTAATGCAAGAGTTAATGGTTAGGAAATGTGAAGATGCAGAAACAAAGAATAGCGGGGCAGGAAAACTGTTAATTTAGACTATAAATCTGCCACATAGCAGAGTCACCACACTCTCAATTCCCTGAGAGAAGCCAGATAAAGGCCTGACATACATTCTTAAGTTGTTTTTACAGGAAGCAGACTCCCACTAGATGAAAACTGCTGATCGCAAGGACATAGGCAACCGACTCATTGAAATCAGAAGGTTGATGATGCTTGAAACTTCACCTTGAGGACAACCAATCCCAGAATTCTGCAGGAGCTGGTTCTGCACCCTGTGGCCCTCTCCCTTCCACTGTCCTGTAAAGCCCTCCCCTGAAAGCCACTGGGGGAGTTCAGGTCTTTGGGGTATGAGAGGCACATTCTCCTTGCTTGACACCCTGCAATAATAAACACTGTACTTCCCTGAACTACAACCCGGTGTCAGTAGACTGGCTTTACTGAATGTGAGCAAGTGGAGCCCAAGTTTGGTTCAGTAACATGATCCAGGAACAGGATAAGATCGTTCCTCCCCCAATTATAGTGCTACAAAATCCGTGCAGTGACTGTAACAGGTACTGCTATTCTCATTTTACAGATAAGTTAAGAATCATAGATCCTAAATAACACATCTCAGGTTATACAGTTTGGGTTTTAAAGCAAATAATGTGACAAAATGAAGCTGTCCTTGATTACGGTAAATGTTTACATTTCTGTAGGGGGTTGCCACTGGATAAATCATGGAAAACACTCTTATAATATAGAACATCCTTAAATTGACATGAGAAGCTAATGTGCTATCTTGATTTCATTGGTGAAAGCTTTGTCAAAGGCCAGAGCTGACTCATTGCCCTACATTCAGGAACACTGGATCCCAAGACATCAGCAAAATGGAAGTTTAAATTCTCACCCTACACTTCACTTTCTAAAACCTCCAAAACAAGAACATAAGCATGCTAGGTGTTTTTTGGATGCTATTTATATTTCATTCTGCAAATGACCTTCAAATACATATTAAAAATATCTGAATTACATCCCCTCTGCTTCCTTTCTTTATTTTTTTCCCCCTGCACTATACTTTTGCTGCTGCATTGGTTGAGCCAATAAACTACCACTATTAAAACTTTGAACTTGCAAATGACCCTCAGGTAAGGAAAGGGTGTTTGCAAGGAATCCAAGGATAAGCTTTTAAAGGATCTAAAAATTCCTAGACACTAATAGCAATGTTTTTTTACCAGAATGGGCATATCTGCTGTGGGTATGATGAGTTGTAAGAAACCAAAAAAAAAAAAAAAAACAAACTAAAGATCACTGTTTTACTCAAAATGTACTGGGTGACCCTGGGAGAGTTACTTGACAGTTTTATCAAATAGAAATAATGTAATGCTTGAAGGATGCACCTTTAAAGTGATGACTATTACATAAAATAAATGGCTATATAAAATTGAACAGTTATGAGCACTCTTTATCTCATTTCCCTGAAGAGAGAGCTTACATAGTTGTATATACAGTTTCATGAGGGGCCTTCTGGACAAGTTTCATTGTAGCAATGTTATTTAGAGACTCTACTTTGATGCTTTAACTATTTGTCTTCTATGCCAATCTTTTAGTATTCGGTACTCATTGTATTCCATAAATATTTATTTTTATTATGTTCCAAAAATCCAATAAAAATGTAAGTTAGGAATAAATGGAAATAGTTAATATTGCATTTCTGCCTATTGATGTCTGGATGGGAGTTCCAATGAGAAATCAGCTACCTGCAATTTTCTAGGTGACATACAATCACCCCCAGGTAGATGAAGGAACTTCAGTACGGATTGTTCTTAAATCAGAAAATCTTACCTGAGTAAAAAGGGAAAGCTATGTACTTGCTCCGGGGATGTCTTCCAACAGTATTAATGTTATTAAATATCAATTAATAAAATTAATATTGTTATGTGTTCCTTAAGTATTGCTTCTAAGTGTCCTCTGAAAGATAAGCATGGCTTTGATGTCTGTATTGTGTGTATATATGCTGTCAATGTAGAAAAATCAAGAAAGCTGACAGTGACTATGTCCTAAGCATCTGTCATCCTTTCAGAAGAGCTTTTTATCTGTGGGACAAAGTTACAGTTATTGGATTTTTTTTTCCTGCATGAAATATTTTGAAATTGGAAGACATGCCCAGAAAAGAACATGGATCCCCCATTTCTACTCAGAAGAGATCTGATTTAAGAACAATCTTGAGGTTCCTTAATCTACCTAGGAGTGATTATGTGTCACCTGGACAGTTCTATAGCAAATTTTCTGCAGAAGCCTCATGCTCTGGCATCATTTAAGAAGTTTCCATGAAATTATGCTCTCAAATCAGGCTTCTACTATTGGCCTGAGCAACCTGAATCTTTTGAAATCTAAGTAAGAATTTTGTAGTCAAGATGAAAATGATCTAGAAAGAATAAAGGAGAAGACCTTTAGATTCAGTTCCAATATATTTTAAAAACAATCCCTCCCCCAACGTGACTGCAGCAGTACTATCTTTCCTCACCTTTGATCAAGAAATTATGGCTTTTTCTCAGAGAAATAATTTGAATGTAGGAAAGGTAAAACAACTGGGCAAAGAAGTACTTTACAGGTAGGCAAAGCACATGTTCTAATTTAATGAAATCTTAGAAGATCAAGATTGGACTAGACAGAAAGATACACTATGTTAACTAGTTCAACCTGTATGCATATTCATATGGTATAGTCATTTCAGCAATGATTGGATGCCTACAGTGGTAGGGAGATCACTACTTCCTTACAGCTAGGCAGCTCTAATCATTATTTATTTATGCATTTGCATAAACAAGTATTTAAAGGCTACTTTTTGACAGACATTATGCTTATGCAGTGAACCTGATATACATGGATACACTCAGAGGACCTATATGTAGCAAGAGATGCCACTAAACCAAGAATCACAATAGCACATTCTTCCTTATATTGGACTGAATTCTCTGCCTAAAACTCTCTATTCCTGAATTAATTACTCAAAGGCAAACATAATATGTCTAACAATACCCCACAGCCCAAGCCCTTCAGCTTTCATAGTTTCATCAGGCTTCTTTTTGTGTGTGTGGATTAAAATGCCCTTTTCAATTCATTTGTTCATTGATTTATTCATTCATTCAAAAAGTATGTTTTAAATAATTATTTCTCATGGAGAAACTGTGGGAAAACTGTAGACAAGATACCTGTCTTCAAGAAGTTGATGATCTAATGTTTGTTTCATCTTTCACTATTCTTGGGTAAAACAATCCCCCTATAAATATCTCTCTGTTTACCACTTGAAATAAAATCTCACCTAAGAAGAAGTATGACAGACAGCCTTGCCTTTATAGACTGTAAGATTTTAAAAAGCCAAGTATAACTTCTGTATCCTTATTTGTATCATGGATCTCCAAGCAATTAGTTATATGGCAATAATTTCTTTACAGCATCACTTTTGCAGATATCTAAAATATATAATTACCATTGCAATCTGTGTAATTAATATAATTTTAGTAGAAAGCATATCAAATATCTTATATTAACTGCAGAGACTGTAGACATAGGATTCCTCCTATGTTGGGAAAGTCAGTAAAGCCCATTTACCAAACCCAGAGCAGCTGATATCCTCTTTCTTTCCTTGGGATTATTTTTGAGAATTTATGATCTCCCAATATTCCATAGACACTGATACAGGTATTAATATTAAAGGGCACTGGGCAACATAATAACTCCTGAGCCACAATTTAAATTACTCTCCTCTTTTCTCTGGTGTTGGCTGCATCTCAAAGTACTGTGACTTATTTTTCCATCTGAAAACCAAATGATATGATACAGGGGTCAACGGCCTCCTCTTGATCAAAAGCACAGGGTTCTCAGGAACCTCTCCAGAATACTCAGCTTTGCTGGAGATTGTCATTTTTCTCCCTTTAATTTTTCCTTGGTTATTTGTTTTACTCCCTCTGTCATGGACAGAGTCCCTTTCTCCATTTGATCTTCTAAAGCACTAAAGCTTACCAAACTTTTCTCTCTCTGTAATATAATTACATGATTTTTTATGACTCTTCTCCCATAATGATATTTTCATATGATATATGAAGTCTTGAATTTTTAGTCATTTCTTTAACAAGTTATAAGCAAAAAGGGCATTACTAATATTTCTCTGAATGTAACCCAATTGTTATCCCTTACCCTAGGAAGTGCTTGGACAGTATTACAGAGATCAGCTATCATTTCAAGTTAGGACAAACATTTTTAGCCTCCTCAGGGAAAATTTCACTGATGATGCAATCCACTACTGCATCCATGGCAAGCCTCTCACAAGGTCATAGTTTTATTTCCTAGACAGCATATTCCATGACCTGAATTTGCCTTAGTTATCTGTGTCTTTCCTTGTTTATATCTTTATTCCCCCATAACAGCACCACACCTATCCCTAACTAAAAAGTCATTTATATAAGGACAGGAAGCTGAAGGGTATAATTGATTACTCTATTTCCATCTGGTGTAAAATTAACAGTAAAAATAAAAAAATACACACCCATATACATGTTAAGGAATGAACCAGGGGAGACATATTTTTTATATTGGCTTATCTCATAAAGAATTTTCAACAGTTCTAAGCAAAGTGTTCATTCTTAGAACTTTACACTAACTGGACATATCTAGTGTCTGATATCTATCTATTCAACAGTAAAAATTAGCATACTCTTTCATTCAATAACTTGATTTGTCAAGTATCTTTGCGACTCTGGGTGAAGACAGTGACACAGGAGTTCCCGAATTTCCCTCCTCCCAAAGGTACATCAAATACACAGCTACACACAGAGCAATGCCTTCTGATAAAAAGCAAGAGAGAACGCCTGAGAGAATGCCTCCATAGAAGTCAGTCAGTGAGCCTGAGACACTCACCATAAGCCCTATCCCTAACACAGTACCATACATTTAGCAGAGAACACCCAAACTCTTAGCATCCCCCAGAGGAGTGAAGGTATGGATCACACATCTAACACTCCAGCTTTTAAGACTGCTGCCCAAGGGATGAGACCCCAAAGTATCTAGTTCTAAAAGCCAATGGGGCTTGCATTCATGAGTCTAAGATGACTAGTACAACAAAGGGAGAAGCAGTTGTTAACAGAAGTGTATTTACTGTTGCTATCCCCACCCAGGGACTAATGCAGAGAAAATTGGTTCCCACCCAGGGACTAATGTGGAAATAGTCCATCTTCCATTCTTTCCCTGAAGGGGGATTGACTACACATTTTGCAAACTGCTGCCTCAGGGTCCAGCATCTAATTTGCATACATCTAAACTCTGACTGTGATCCTCCCTCCACTCTAAAGAGCCCGTGGGCAATTCCAATACTCTCTCAGGATCACTCCAACATTAAATCAGGTCATCAGCAGCTCTGAAAGGAGATTATCCACTCATCTAGCATCCCCAAATTTTATGGTTGCCACCAGACTGATGTCTTCCCTAGCCAGCCAGCTCTGATAACCAGTGGGGCTTGCAATCAATCTCAAGTCCCACAGGACAAGGGTTAAAAAAAAGATAGTTTTTAAATGGGTGCAGAAAGCACCCCCCCCCATCCCTCACCATGGCTATACATCCAAGCTCAATTGCATAACTGCAACACAATAAAAGCCATGTATGACAATCCAGAGCTAAGAGTATACTCTGTGGTGAAAAGCTAAAAAATTTTTCCTCTGAGAACAGAGACAAGGATTCTTGCTCTTGCCATTTTTACTCAACACAATATTGGAAGTCTTATCCAGGGAAAATAGGCAAGCAAAAAAAAAAAAACTAAATCAGAAAGGAAGAAAAAAGTAAAACCATATGTTTATAGATGATATAATCTTATATACAGAAAACACTAAAGGTTTGACCATAGCACTGTCTGAACAAATAAAAAAATTCAGAAAAGTTTCAGAATACAAAATCAATCTACAAAAATCTGTTGTGTTTCTATACACAAACGCTGAACTATCAGAAAAAGAAATTCAGAAAACAACCTCATTTATTGAGCAACAAAAATAATACAATACTTAGGGATAAATTTAGCCAAGGAGGTAAAATATCTGTACAATTAAAACTATGAAACATTTATTTGTGTCTCAGGAAGACACAAATAAATGGAAAGATAGTCTGTGTTCATAGATTAGAAGAATTAACATTATTAAAACATCCATATTACTCAAAGCAATGTACAGATTCAATGCAATCATCAAAATTCTCACATTTTCACAGAAATAGAACAACCAATCTAAAATTCGTATAGAACCTTGGAAGCCCTAAATAGCCAAAGTAACCTTGAGAAAAAAGAACAAAGCTATAGGCATCACCACTCCTGATTTCAAACTATGTTATAAAGCTATAGATTCAAAATAGTATGGTATTGACATTGAAAACATACACAAAAACCAATGGAAAAGAAGAATCAAGAGTCCAAAAACAAGCCCACGTGTATATGGTCAATTAAGTTTGACCAAAATAATCCAAGATTACACAATAAAAAGACAGTCTTTTAAATAAATAATGCTAGAAAAACTGCATATCTACATGCAAGAAAATGAACTAGACTCTTGTCTTACACCATATCCCCAAATCAACTCAAAATATGTTTAAATACTAGACTGCAATACCTGAAACCATACAGCTACTAGGAGAAAATATAAGAAGTAGGCTACTTGCTGTCCCTGTTGACAAGGAATTTTTGGCAAGACAATAACAAAAAAGGCACATCAGGGTAATGCAAATCAAAATCACAATGAGATATTTTCTTATACCTGTTAGCATATCTATCATAAAAGAGACAAAAAATAATAAATGCCGGTGAGAATGTGGCGAAAAGAGTACCCTTGTACAATATTGGTAGGAATGTAAACTGGTAGGCATGGTCTCTACTGAAAAAAGTATGGAGATTCTTTGAAAAATTAGAAATAGAAATACCATATGATACAAATCCAACAACCACACTACTACCTGTATATCCAAAAAACATAATTACTGTAATTAGTATTTTGAAGAGATATCTGTACTCCTGTGTTTATTATAGTTGTATTCACAATATTCAAGGTATAAGGACAATCTTAGTGTTTATCAATGAATAAATGGATAAAGAAAATTTAATTATATACAAATATATACACACATGCAATGGAATATACATATATGTGATATTTATATATACACACATACATACAATGAAATGTATATATACACAAACAATGGAATGCATACACACACATACACAATGAAATATTATTCAGCCTTATAAAAGAAGGAAATGCTGCTATTTGCAACAATATAGATGAACCTGGATTGCACTATGCTAAATGAAATAACCGAGACAGGGGAAGAAAATACTGTATGGTGTCATTCATATGTATGGAGTCTTAGAAAGTTGAACTTGCAGAAGTAGAGAATAGTGTGGTGGTTTTCAGGAATGGGGTGGGTAAAAGCAAATAGGGTGAAAGGGCACAAACATTCAGTTATAAGATAAATAAGTTCTGAAAATCTAATAGGTAACATAGTGACCCTAGTTGAACACTGTATTGTGTAATATAAATTTGCTGAGAGAGAACTTACATATTTCATACACAAAAATTGTAAATTAAGGTATTGGATATGTTAATTAAATCAATGATGAGGCAATGGGAATTCTTTAATAATATATTAATTTATCAAATCATCACTTTGAACCCTTTAGATATGAATTTCATTGGTTGTGACATCCACAAAATGCTTTAATTCCTAAAAACTGGATTTGAAATTAAGGTAGATGAAGAAAGGGAGAACATTTTTGAGATCAAAATAACAAACCTGGATATGTCAAATGACCAGATGGCTGTCAGTCTGCCAGTAGTTTTCAATTAATTGTAGGCACAGATTGCTGAGTTGGCAATCTTTTATGGTATGGAAAATTCTTCATAGAAGTTCAACAACTGAAGGTTTGTTACTAAAGACTGAGTCATTGCTGTCCATCACTAGATGAATGGATAAAGAAAATGAGGTATTTTCCATAGTGGAATGTTATTCAGCCATAAAAAATAAATGGAATCTTGCTATTTGGTACAACATGGATGGACCTTGAGGGCATTGGTGGTGGTTTACTCACTAAGTCATGTCCAACTCTTGAAACCCCATGGACTATAGCCCACCAGGCTCCTCACTCAGTCCATGGGATTCTCCAGGCAAGAATACTGGATTGGGTTGCCATTTCCTGTTCCAGTGGATCTTCCTGACCCAGGGATCAAACCTGGATCTTCTGTACTGCAGACAGATTTTTTGCTGACTAAGCTACCAGGGAAGACCTTGAGGGCATTATGCCAAGTCAAATAAGTCAGACAAAGAAAGACAGACACCACATGATCTTATTTATATGTGAAATATTAAAAAAAAAAAAAAAAAGGAAACCCATAGATACAGAGAATAGATTCATGCTTGCCAAAGGTGAGGTTGTGTGTGTGTGTGTGGCAGGTGTGCAAAGCGGGTGAAGGAAATCAAAAGTTACAAACTTCCAATTATAATATCAGTAAGTCATAAGGGTGTAAATTATAGTGTGGAAACTACAATTAATAATACCATATTGTATATCTGCAAGCTGCTAACAGTAAGTCTTAAAAGTTCTCTTCACAAGAAAAAATTATAATTATGTATGGTAATAGATGCTAACAAGATTCATCATGGTGATCATTTTGCAATATATACAAATATATAATCATTATCTTATACACCTGAAACCTGAAGTATAATGGTGGGTGTCAACTATATCTGAATTAAAAAAAAAAAAAAATGATGAGCTATTGCTGCCAAAGGTAGAAACCAAAGAAGTTAATGAAGAAACTGCTTAAAAGTGCACATTGTGAAATTGCTTTCACTAGATTAAGAAGCAGTACTATATCCTACCGTGTGTAACATAGATAGCTGGTGGCGACTGCTGCATAGCAGAGATTGCACAGCCTGGTGCTCTGTGATGACTTGGATGGAGGGGGGCTGGGGGTCTGGGAGGGAAATAAGAGGGAGGGGATGTGTGTATGTATGAACTGATTCACTTCGTTGAACAGCAAAAACTAACACGGCATTGTAAAGCAATTACACTCCAATAGTAAAATTTTAGAAAGAAGCAATGGAGGAAATTTTAAAACTGATAATTTTGCCACTTACATCTCAATAAAGCAGAAAAAAGAATGAATTTAAAAATTACCTATAAAATTCCTAAATTTAAGCTATTTGCTGCTTTAAATGTATATTCTATATCCTTTCTTACTATCGTGAATTATATATTGGACACACAGGGGTAGACAAGGGTAGGAAGAGGATATTTGTGCCACCTGTGATCTCTTTTTCAACATCCTACATTTCAAAAGAAATTCTAAATTATATTTTTAACAGTTCTTCCAGTACTTTTTTAATATTAAAACATCATTAAACATTTAGTTAATAAAACATTTAAAAATGCCTTTGGTAACTAATCCTGATACAGACACTAGCTTTTTTCTAATAGACTTTAAAAATCTTATATTTAAATTTAAATATGATACAATTAAAATAATCTTATCAAAACTGAAAAAAAATTGACTTTATAGTTTGGGAGATATTCATAATGGTACAAGGGTAAAAGCTATTTAGTAATATTTTACAAGCATATTAAGAGATTTGCATTTTGTCTAGGAGGGTTTGACATGATCAAGTCAAAACATTTCTTTCTTATAGAATAACATTCTACTGCCATATCAATACACAGAAACAACCAATGACTTGAGATAATGCTGACATTTATAGTTCCCTTCACTGAAAAGTTTTTTTTTTTTTTTTTAGTAAATACATAATTAAACCTTAGTTGAGGCATTTTGCTATTTGAGGGGCATCAGCTAGTGGTCAGAGAAGACACTGCCAACTTAGATTGGGCTATCACATTAATGCATACTTCCCTTTTAGTGTGTTACTATTTACTGGTCGTGTTGACAATAGTTCTGCTGCTATTGAAGGTAATTTATTTTTGCTACACATTTCTACTCAGCAGAAGATGTGCATTACTGCCTGAAAACCTTATAACAATGAAAAGCAGGCATTTGCACGCTCTTTTAAAAATGAAAAACTTCATCCAGGAACTAGTAGAAAATCTACCCAAAATAGCACAGTAAGAGGTAGATTCAAAATTGAACCTCCAGCTGTACTGGGAACATACGTGCATGCTAAGTCACTTCAGTCACATCTGATTCTTTGCAACCCTATGGACTCCTCTGTCCATGGGATTCTCCAGACAAGAATACTGGAGTGGGTTGCCAGACCCTCCGCCAGGGGATCTTCCTGAACCAGGGATCGAACCCACATCTTATTATGTCTCCTGCATTGCAAGTGGGTTCTTTACAACTAGCGCCACCTGAGAAGCCCTACTGGAGACATAGCACTAAAAATATTCAATGGTGGAGGGCCATGAGAGAAGGAGATTGTTAGGAGAAATGATGGAACTGGAAGATTAAGGATGATTCCACCTAACTTTGCCTCAAAACAAAGGATACCCAAGTTCCCCTTTAAAATTGATTCATTTATGAGTCAACCCAAATTCTGTAAATGAACTGTGGTCCATAACCTAGAATTTGCTATCTGTGAGTTTCCAACTGCATAAATCTCTACCAACGCGATCATAGTGGACAAATCAACATAGCTGCTCCCAAGAAACCAGGGTTAGTCATCATTTCATTCCATCCAGTCCTCTGTGCACTTAACATACATCCTTGCAAATATTTGAGTTCTGGGTAAATGTCAGGCACTTGGGCACATTCTGTCCTGTCCTGGAGGAACATCTCTCACCTTAGCAGGATAGCACTCAAGAGAAGACAAACAAAGAGCTCATATCCCACATGCCTCCAAACTGTATTTAAACATCTTCTGTCCGTGAAAGGTCAGTTCCACAAAACCTGAATCTTGGAAAATATTTGTCTATAAAGTGCGAACTCTTGAAAAACATAGTTCTCTCTTTCATTGTTACAACCAACTGAATTATTTAGCCAAGGGTCCACATGATGCATTTCTGATACATTAAAATATTTTTTAAGCACAAATTAGTCTGCCTCAAAGTCTTTTCTCAACCAAAAAAAGATTTATGGCATTAATTAAATGAGAAAAATCTATAGGAAACATTTTTGTACCTTTATATTGATTTACCAACCATTAAAACTACTATTCATCTTACTAAGTGAGAAATAAAAGACCAATTATAAAGCAGAAAGGATTGATTTTTTTAAATTGTTAAAAACATTTTATTTTTTTAAATGTACCTTAAAACTTTTTAGGTTAACCATAGTTTACATAATATGTCTCCTCAATTCTGAATCTGAACCTGTGAAACCCTATTTTACTATAAATCACAACCCCAGTTTTTCTAAACCCCAGTTTAGGAAAGAGAAGAAAGAATGAATGGCAATTAGTGAATAAGCCATAAAGTGTTAAAATTTGGGATATTGTTGTCAGGTGTCTCTCCTGAGAAAAGGTTAAAAATGTGACAATTGTGTAAGACTGCTCAGGACAAGAAACAGGATAAGCTCTTAAATTTATTCACAATCAGGAGAATATACATCATAAAAACATAAGCTGACCAATACTTTGGTTTCCTTTTTGCCTCTGGAGATAAAGTAAAACCACATTAGAGACGCCAAGGGAAGAAGAAGTTCTTCTCCCACCCATTTTCTCTCCTTTCAAAGTCTAGTTAGAAAATTAGCCATCAGTTTTCATCTGGATTCATACCTCCTCTCAACCATTTAGACAGTTAATATAATCTTTGTAACCTTGAAATTATTCCATAAAAAACAGAAAAGCTAACAAAGAAACCTAAACAAATTAAATGGAACCTATTCTTTGACATGCAAATGTACTTTAGCTTTGCACCACGGAGGTCTTAGGTTTCATTATTGTTAAAAATGTCAAGCAATGTTTTGCCTTCCGGGAGTGTAGGTTTTGTTCCTGTGTTTCAATCTTACTCAGAACCCTCTATTGCATAATGTATGAGGTAAAGCAGCCTTTGGTTGTTGCTTTTTTCTTTTTAAATTACAAGCTATGAACACCACAGAAGCATTTTGCTAAGTAGCTTTGCACATATTGACTTTTGGACATTTATAAAATAAAAATATAAAATGAGAAATCGCTTTTGGATGATTATTGTCTAGTGTGCAATTTACAGGAGTGAAGATAATCTGTCCTCATTAATGAAGCAAGGTGGCCCTTCACCTGGTCAGTTCATGAGCTTTCCTTCCAACTTAGACTGTGCAATCCTCAAACTACTTCATCAAATCCTCTCTCTCTCATTTCTCACCAATACCTGGCACCCTACCTTTTATTGATAAACCCACTGATTAGAAGTTATATGGACTGAATTTGCTGAAAGCTTGAGTGGTGTATTGAAGCAGGAAATAGCAACCCACTCCAGTATTCTTGCCTGGATGATTCCATAGACAGAGGAGCCTGGCAGGCTTCAGTCCATGGGATCGCACAGTCAGACATGACTGAGTGACTAACAGCACTGAGTGGTATATAGAAGTCTCCTGCTTTCTCCCTTGCATTACCCTCTGGGGTTCTGTGAGCCTGCTGAGCTTTCCATGTGTGTATGAAGGTGCTCAGGCTTTTAGGAAGATAATTCCCTTTGTAATAGGAAATATCTGAAGGGCATTCATGGGAGAAATGCAACACAATTCTGGAAAAAAACAAGAGTTGAGAACATGAGATTTACAAATAGATTTAAAAATCATTGTGTTTCATTCAACAACTTTTCAAAAACACAGATGATTACAGTCAATTTTTTCCTGTCAATGTGTACAGGGTAGTTGTGAAGATCTAAGGAGATAATACATGTTTTAAGGCAGGGCCTGGCCCAGGGAGAGTGTACAGTAAATGTTTGATGCAATTATTGATACCAATCTTTTCTTTATATGAATCACTGTAAACTTGTCAAGAGAAGCTGAAATATAACTTTTTTAAGAAGAGCCCTGATTGAATCAGAAAACATAGGAAAGACAATGATTTAGATTCTAGGACCATAGCTGTGATTAATAGCCAATATGCAAGATAATACTTCATATTCACTAAGACTGCTGTAATCAAGAAGACAAAAAAAGTATTGATGTGTATATGAGGTTGAAATCATACACATTCCTTCAGTTCAGTTCAGTTCAGTCACTCAGTCATGGCCAACTCTTTGTGAGCCCTTGGACTGCAGCACACCAGGCTTCTCTGACCATCACCAACACCCAGAGCTTACTCGAACTCATGTCCATTGAATCAGTGATGCCATCCAACCATCACATCCTCTGTCATCCCCTTCTCCTCCTGCCTTCAATCTTTCTCAGCATCAGGGTTTTTTTCAAATGAGTCAGTTCTTCAAATCAGATGGCCAGAGTATTAGAGTTTCAGTTTCAGCATCAGTCCTTCCAATGAATATTCAGGACTGATTTCCTTTAAGATGGACTGACTGAATCTCCTTGCTGTCCAAGGGACTCTCAGGAGTCTTCTCCAACATCACAGTTCAAAAGCATCAATTCTTTGATGCTCAGCTTTCTTTATAGTCCAACTCTAACATCAATACATAGCTCCTGGAAAAATCATAGCTTTGACAATATGGACCTTCGTTGATAATGTCTCTGCTTTTTAATGTGCTGTCTAGGTTGTTCATAACTTTGCTTCCAAGGAGCAAGTGTCTTCTAACTTCCTGGCTGCAGTCACCATCTGCAGTGATTTCGGAACCCCAAAAATAAAGTCTCTCACTGTTTGCATTGTTTCTGCATCTATTTGCCATGAACTGATGGAAACAGATGCCATGATCTTAGTTTTTTAATTGTTGAGTTTTAACCCAACATTTTCACTCTCCTCTTTCACTTTCACCAAGAGGCTCCTTCTTTCTTTTTTGCCATCTGCATATCTGAGGTTATTGATATTTCTCCCAGCAATCTTGATTCCAGCTTGTGCTTCATCCAGTCCAGCATTTCTCATGACGTACTCTGCATATAAGTTAAATAAGCAGGGTGACAAAATAAAGCCTTGATGTTCTCTTTTCCCGATTTGGAACTGGTCTGTTGCTCTACATCTGGTTCTAGCTGTTGCTTCTTGACCTATACAGATTTCTCAGGAGGCAGATCAGGTAGTCTGATATTCCCATCTCCTAAAGAATTTTCCATAGTTTGTTGTGGTCCACACAGTCAAAGTCTTTGGCATAGTCAATAAAGCAGAAGTTTATTTTTTTCTAGAACTCTCTTGCTTTTCTGATAATCCAATGGATGTTGGCAATTTGATATCCAGTTCCTCTGCCTTTTCTAAATCCAGTTTGAATATATGGAAGTTCACGATTCATGAACTGTTGAAGCCTGGGTTGGAAATTTTGAGCATTAGTTTGCTAGTGTGTGAGATGAGTGCAATTGTGTGGTAGTTTGAGCATTCTTCAGCATTGCCTTTCTCTGGGATTGGAATGAAAACTGACCTTTTCTAGTCCTGTGGCCACTGCTGAGTTTTCCAAATTTGCTGGCATACTGAGTGCAGCACTTTCACAGGATCATCTTTTAAGATTTGAAATAGCTCAACTGGAATTCTATCACCTCCACTAGCTTTGTTGGTAGTGATGCTTCCTAAGGCCCACTTGACTTTGCATTCCAGGATGTCTGGCTCTAGGTGAGTGTTCACACCATCGTGGTTATCTGGGTCATGAAGATCTTTTTTGTACAGTTCTTTTGTGTATTCTTGCCACCTCTTTTTAACATCTTCTGCTTCTGTTAGGTCCATACCATTTCTGTCCTTTATTGTGCCCATCTTTGCCTGAAATGTTCCCTTGGAATCTCTAATTTTCTTGAAGAGATCTCTAGTCTTTCCCATTCTGCTGTTTTCCTCTATTTCTTTGCGCTGATCACTGAGAAAAGCTTTCTTGTCTCTCCTTGCTATTCTTTGGAACTCTGCATTCAAATGGTGTATTTTCCTTTTCTTCTTTGCCTTTTGCTTTTCTTCTTTCTCAGCTATTTTTAAGGTCTCCTCAGACAACCATTTTGACTTTTTTTCAATTCTTTTTCTTGGGTATGGTCTTGATCACTGCCTCCTGTACAATGTCACAAACCTCCATCCATAGTTCTTCAGGCACTCTGTTTTCCTAGCAGGGTTGTAAAATGCTACAGCTCATTAGAAAACAATTTGGCAGTTCCTCAAAATGCTAAATAGAGTTACTCCTATGACTCAGCAACTCCACTTCTAGGTATAGGGAAATGAAGTGAAAGAAAAGTGAAAATATATGTCTGCTGTCTGCACAAAAACTTCTACTCTAATACTCATGCATTATTTATAATAGCTCCAAAGTCAAAACAACCCAGATGCTAACCAACTGATAAGTAGATAAACAAAATAGAGTATCTCTATTATGTTGGCATATGAAAAGAGTACAGTATCTATGTGTTTTACAACATGGACGAAACTTGGAAATGTTGTAAATGAAAAGAAGGAAAGAAGGAAGTAAGGGAGAGAGAGAATAAAGGGGGAGTAATGATATATAATTGCACATACACTAATGTGAACTGCACATATAAAAATACATAATTACATATATATGGAAAATTGTTTTTGCAGAAAGCAGTACATTGGGCTACAGAAAAAAAATAAAACCTATGTGGAATTTCAAGAAACAAGGACAAATAGGTGATGAAAATAATTTAAAAAGAATCTCCTAATAGCCCTCAAATGGCCTCAGCGTAATCACTTTTTCAGGTATTCCCCTCTTTGTTCTTGCTCTAAGCACATGTTCTGTTTCTGATTTCATTCTTACTCAGAATTAAAATGTCACTGGCCGCTGCCATGATCCTGACAATATAGACTTGCCTTTCTCTTTCAGAAGCTAAGAAATACTCTGGTGTAGCTAGAATCTTGTTTCCTTAGGGCAAGAAAATGTGTCTGGACTTCCAGGCTGAAGGCCTCATAAGACCTGCAGCTCAGGCCCAACCCTCTTAACTCCTCATTTCTCCCACCTCCACCCCAGAAAACTGGGACAGAGCCTGTCTGCGGGCCTGTGCTGTCTCCTTCCCAGTCCCTGGTGGACACATCACAGGAGAGGTTGTTGATGGACTTTCTCAAGTACAAAAATGGCTCCCACAGGCTGAGGGCAAAGAAAGAAGGTGGAAGGCTGTTGTAGTAATCCAGGCAGGACTTATCGGAGGTGATAAATCCTTTACTGTGAGTGTGTGTGGCGTGGGGGTGGAGGGGGGCGGGGGCGGGGATGACACTCAAAACCAGAGCCATGTGTGACCAGTAGGTGTCAGTGATTAAGTTAGAAACAAGGGGGCAAGAAGTCCTCTAGCTTGAATGACTAATGAGATGGTGGTTCCACTAATGAGATGGTGAGGTGTGAGGAGGATGTGCTTTATGGAATCCCATGGAGGGCATATGGAGTCAGAGGAGCCTGCAGGCCCTTGGGCTGAAAGTTAGCAGCAGCAGCTAGAATTCTGAGTGGAGACAACCTTTTAAAACCACTCCTTTTTTTTGAAATAGCAAAAATACATCATTCAAAGCAGGAATGTGGAAGGAATGCATGACCTGATATATGAAAAGATGAAATCTTACACAATTAGAAGAGGGTGAGGGAAATTGAAGGGAAGAGAGAGATAACCTCTTAAACAAAGGCTTTAGGCCAACTAGGAATTCAAATGTCAAGTAAGCTGCCATGACAGGCTCTAAAACAACAGCACTGACCAGAGATTGGTAGACAGTCAGTGACATTAGTACTAAAAATACAGTTGAATATTCACATACTGTAGCTATATTTGCACACATAGAGAAAAGCCACCATCAGCACTGGCATCTTGAAAAACAAGAGCTTAATGAATCACAAATGTTTGACACAGTCAGACGTCAATGACTAAAGTCTGGAACAGAGAAAAATAATGAGCAAATACAAGGTTAGTCATTTATTACCAGTTGGAGAGTCTGCTTGCAGTCATAAATGGCCATTATTAAATTTAAAAAAGCTTTATTTTCCCTGTATATTAATTTTATACATTTCACTACAGGAACACAATTAGGTTGTATTTCTACAGTTAATCAAAAAGATGAGACAATTAAAGTAACTTTTGAAAAACAGTCTAACCATGTTCTTAATACATTAACTTACTGAATGTTCTTCTCTCACTCAGTTTGTTAATTTACTGTGTGTTGTTTTCAGCTATAGACATTAACTGAAGTTTCATATTTATTTGAAACACTTCTAAAGCACTATCTAATGATGCTAAGTATTTTTTCCTTAAATCAAGATTTGTTGGATGTTACTCAAATTTCTCAACCCTAAGATGCAAGAGCAAAGTACATCTATGGAGACCAGTTTGTAGCTCTTCTATGTCTTTATTAAAATAATGTTCAGACACCATTTTTAGGTTTCCAAACAACATACATACTCAAGCCCAATTTGTTCCCTCTTATCATCATATAAAGTTATAAATAATGCATTTAAGACTATTTTTGGATGGTTTTCCTTTGACTTTACCAGTAAATTGATTATCTCCTATAATGTCACTGCCATGCCAGTTCTCTTTCTAAAAATAAATTTCTTTTCAGGGTAAAGAAAAGATCAGATCTCTCTGGCTTAATGTTAATAGAAGGCAGAGGGTCAGTGCAATCTTGGTAAGAAAAGAAACTCAATTTTCAATGCTCAGTAAGAGAAAGTGGGAGATTATTTCACATTGTAGGTATGATTATCATATATTTACTATACAAATCATATCCATTGTGTAATGCATAAATACTGTTAGGAATCACCAGTTTTCCTCTCACTGAGAAATCACAAGTTAATCTTTGATGCTTTATTTGCTCCCAATCAGACATAATACCATGATCTGGATTTGTAAGTTGTGTCAGAAAAGCCAACTTTGAAACCAATTCATTCAGAAGATAAATAAGCTTGCCTTTACAAGGACTTTGTTTTCAAGATTTTTACAAAGGTACAAAGTATTATGAATGGTGCAACATTATTTACTCAAGTTGGTCCATATCAATCTGCTGTTTGCCAAAAGATAAATGAATGACAAGATGTCCATATGTGGTGAGATAGAAGAAATAGAAATAAAATAAGGATAAGAGACCAAGAGAGAGTGATAGACAAGAAACTAAAAGCTTGACCAAGACATTGACATTCAAGCATATAGGCAGATACCTTAATTGTCTTTTTTATTCTATTTTTAGGTTAGTTCTGTGGGCTTCCCTGGTGGCTCAGATGGTAAAGAATCTGCCTGCAATGCAGGAGACCTGGATTTGATCCCTGGGTTGGGAAGATTCCCTGGAGAAAGAAATAGCAACCCACTCCAGTACTCTTGCCTGGAGAAACTTGGGGAGAAATGACCCTGGTGGGCCAGTCTATGGGGTCACAAAGAGTCAGACATGATTGAAGCAACTTAGCAGACGTGCACATGGAGAGTATTAAGAATGAGAGAGAGAAAAGAGTTTGATACTGATCTTCACATATTAATTATGTGTCTTTAGGCAAGTTATTTGGAGAAGGCAATGGCACCCCATTCCAGTACTCTTGCCTGGAAAATCCCATGGATGGAGGAGCCTGGTAGGCTGCAGACCATGCGGTTGCTAAGAGTCGGACACGACTGAGCGACTTCACTTTCACTTTTCACTTTCATGCATTGGAGAAGGAAATGCAACCCACTCCAGTGTTCTTTCCTAGAGAACCCCAGGGACGGGGGAACCTGGTGGGCTGTTGTCTGTGGGGTCGCACAGAGTCGGACACGATTGAGGTGACTTAGCAGCAGCAGCAGGCAAGTTATTTAAGTTCTCTAAGACTCTCCTTCCCCCTTTCTATAAAGGGAATACAAAAGGTTTCTCATAAGATTATTGTGAAAATATGTGTACAATCTATAAATTGTAGCCCAGAATATGAAATAAACAGGCCTTGCTCTACTTTATTTCAACAAATATTTATTGACACCTTTTCCAATGTAGTCCTTCATGATTACTATTGGCTGCAATGGTGGTGATCTTTGTTTCTTAGACAGTAGATACAAGATTACTTTCAAAACAAGTTATCTCCATGTCTAGACCTTGTCTGCTTCTAAACTATGCTTGGCCCATCTTCTGTCTGCTTCTCAATAATAGGTGGTTTCTTTTCTGCATATTAATATCATGATTTGTCAGGATTTGTGGAGGATAAAGTGTTTCTTCTAAGTGGGTAGATGTCTTATTTGAATCAAACAATGAATAACAAAGAAGTAGACTGCATGGTGTGGTTTATCATTCTTAATAACTGAACATCTCACAGCAATTCATCCATGGTTTGGTATAACTCGCATTGCTTCCCGTCTCTTGAAAGTAATAATATTCCACACATCTACAGTGACATACATTTGGGGGTCTTAAAGTAACCTTCTTGAGTCTTTTTTAGTGAACCATCTTACTCTCTCCTTTTAAGTGTTCTTAAAAATCGCCATACCATGCAAAATCACACAACAAATGCCACAGGGCTTATGGGGGAAGCGGGGTTAGAGGCACAAGATTCATAAACTTCATGAGTGCAAAAACGATGCATACAAAACCATAAGAAACCAGTGGCAGTTTCACATATATTAAATTCTTCAGTCAAGAGCAGAGGCATTCTGAGAGATAACCACAACTAGTTAAAGATGAGCCTTACTTCAGCCATAAAATGGAGACGCAGAAGCCATAGTCTACATCTGGGACAAGCAGTGCTGCATCATGCCACTCTTTATTTCCCTCTTGGTTTCATTTCTAGAGTCAACCTGAGGCAAATAGTAAAGCAGCTCTTGCATTGCCTTTGTCCGCCACTCTCACTCGCTCCTCCCTCTTACCCTCCACATTCCAGCTGTCTTCCTCTGGGCCTCTCACAATGCCCTTCTTTCTGAGCCCCACTTCTTTTCTCCTGTTAAATTTTCACTGCTCCTAGCTGCACAAACCTCCCTTTATTTTTCTGTATCTTGACCTCATCTCAGGTTTCATGCCAAGGGTCATGACTGATGACAACTATGTCATAAATAGGATCAGTTAGAGGTTAACCCAGTAAAATTGGGTTTCTATCTAGTATTTGCTGTTTTAGTATGTCCCTGGGGAGGTGACTTTACCTCTATAAGCTCCAGTCACACCATCTCCAAAATAAATACAACCACCTTTCAGGGTTGCTTTGAGGATAAAAGAATCTATGTAAAAGCCTGGTACATCACAAGTGCTAAAATAAATGCTTTCATTTCCCCTGTACTTAGAATTTTTTGCAGAAACAAAAAGGACTTGGACATTAAAAGTTTAGTTCTACCCTCTGTAGGCTTATACAAGTATCAAAAGAAAGACAAAGAAAGAAGTTAATTGATGTCTGGGACAGGTTCTGAGAACTCAACTTTAAAGATTTCAGGTTTGCTTTCAGATTAGAGGTGATGTGGCATGTGATTAAGGTCTCAGACTTATTAAAACAAACAACAAAACACCAGACAATCCTGGCTTTGGCACTATTAGCTGAGTTGCCTTCAGCAAGTTACTTAAACTCTGTTTCATCTGTCTGTGTATGTGTGTGTTGTTCACAAGAATTAAATGAGATAACATTTAAGTGCTTAGGTCAGTGTCTGGTTTATATGAAACATGTATTTTTATTTTTGTTATTTTTATGGTGATAAGGAAGATGGCAATGATGGAGTTGGTGATAAGAATGTCACGAAGTGTTAAAAAAAAATAAGTACTAAGTTTCCAAGAAGGCTTAACAGTGTTTACAAATATTTTAGTGAAGAAACTTATTTCTGCCATTGCTATGGGCATTTACTCAGACCATTGATACAAAATGCTTTGTGTGAATTTACTTCTCTACCACAAGATAACTAGATCTATCATCAGCTAACACAAAATGAGTTAAATATTATTAAAGTTATCAGAGTAATTCACTGTGAAGAATACTAAGTGTAATGCTTGTTTCAATGTTGTGCATAGTAAATTTAATCATGGGTAACTTCCAAATATTTACTGTGTTCCCCAGAAACTTAACGTGAAATGCAATCCCCCAAAAATGACAGTACAGAGGACAAAGCAGTTGAACCTTTATAGTAGTTATTTCCAAAACAGTTCATCTTTAGGGAGGGCACAGGGAAGATTTCCGATGCAAACTGGTTACTAGAGTAGATGTATATTAAATTCAGGAACATAGAACAGGTCTTCTCCAGTCCATCTTCAGGATGCTGAACATTCCTGTTTCACCCATAAAATACGATGTTGCATCATCAGCTTTTAGAGCTCATAAAAAGTGTACACAAGAGCACATCTAGCTAAGTCACAGCCCCAAACTCCCTACCTTGTGAATTTTTAAATCTGAGTAATATAACTGGAAAAATATGAATTTGTAGAAATATTACATTTCATTTAATTTTATTCCCTCCACCTTAACTAGATGTATCTTACCTACTAAATACCTCTCTCTTAAGTTGCATTTCCTAAAGCTGACTTTCTAAATTAGATTTTTCTACTCATGAAAATGTTTACAAATTGAGGAATTATTTATGCTTAAGATTCTCTTCATGTACCTGGCATCTTCCCAAACCTCTAGGAAAATCATCTATTTGAAGTAATGTTCTAGCTTCTGTGGCTCAGAATTACAAGCAGCTTGCCTGTTACCACCTAACTGTCCCTCTGGCAGAGGCTTCAGTATGCCTCAGAATGGCACAGCTGACTTTCAGCCCTCAACCTGCAGCAGTCAAGTGATGTAAGTCAGCTCTCTGTTTTCCTCTTCCCTTTTGGCAACTGGGCATGGCAGAGAGCTTAAATAGCAACCCCACTTTTGCCAGGAAGATGCTAGTGGATAGAGATAGGAGCTAAATTTCAACCTGATCCATTTAAAATGAAGCAGCACCAAACTTTTGCAGTGGGATGGGGGACGGTGCAGCAGAAAGTTGTACGCATGTGTTCACCTAGCATCACACCACACCTCAACAGGGTTAATGTAAAATTCAGAATCTCCTAATATCCAAACTATACATGATACAATTAAAAAAGTCACTCATCAAAGTCCAGGAAAATCACAACTTAAGTGAAAAAAGGTCATCAGCAGATGCCAACATTGAAATGAATCAGATGGTAAAACTATCTGACAATGTTTTTAAAGCAGCCATCATAAAAATGCCTCAATGAACAACACTTAACTTGAAATTAATGAATAAGTAGAACATTTCAGTCAAACATTATGTTATAAAAAAGAACCAAACAGAAGTCCCAGGATTGAAAAATGCAAAAGAAAAAGAAAACAAAATAAAACTTGCTGGATGGGCTCTGAAGTAAAGTAGAAATGATAAAGGACAGAAGCAGTGAACTTGAGGATAGAATAGAATTTACCAAGTCAGAGTAAAAAAGTAGAAAGTAGATCATAAAAAATTAATAGAGTAAAAGGACCTGTATCGGATTAAAAAAAAAAAAAAGAGCAAATATTCAAATCATCGGTCTCAGTAGTAGAGGAGAGAGAGAGAGAATTAGACTGAAAATGCATTAGAAAAAATAATGGCTGAAACCTCCAAATATAGTGAAATATATAAACCTACAGATTTAAGAATCTAAGTGAGCTACAAATAGAATAAACTCAAAGGTAATAAACTCTGAAAGCAAAAGACAAAAAAATTCTTGAAAGAAATCAGAGAAAACTGGCACATCATGTATGTGTGTGTTGCTCAGTCACGTCTGATTCTTTGTGATCCCATGGACTGTAGCCCACCAGGCTCCTCTGTCCATGAGGATTCTCCATGCAAGAATACTGGAGTGGGTTGACATGCCCTCTTCCAGAGTGTCTTCCCAACCCAAGGAACGAACCCAGGTCTCCCACATTGCAGGCAGATTCTTCATCATCTGAGCCACCAGGAATGCCCAAGAATACTGGTGTATGTAGCCTATCCCGTCTCAAGGGGATCTTCCTGACCCAGAAATTGAACCAGGGTGTCCTCCATTGCAGGCAGATTCTTTACTAGCTGGGTTACCATGGAAGCCCCCACATCATGTATAGGGAAACCCTAATCAGAAAAACAGAGGATTTCAGATCTGAAATCACATATGCCAGAATGATACAGAATATTTTTCAAGTACTGAAAAAATAAAACTATCAGCCATGATTTCTATAGCTGGTAAAAATATCCCTCAGAAATGCAGGGAATATTAACACATTATCAGATAAAAGAAGACTGAGAATTTGCTGCTAGCATAACTACCTTCCGTGAAAGGCTAAAGAAGTTCTCCACGTAGAGAGGAAAGAACAGAAGAAGGCATGGAATTTCAGAAAGGAAAGAACATTAGGAAGGGCAAAATGAGGGTAAATATAATATACTAATCTATTTCTTGGATTTCCCTGGTGGCTCAGACAGTAAAGCGTCTGCCTACAATGTGGAAGACCCGGTTTCAGTCCCTGGGTGGGGAAGATCCCCTGGAGAAGGAAATGGCAACCCACTCCAGTATTCTTGCCTGGAAAATCCCATGGGCAGAGGAGCCTGGTGGACTACAGTCCGTGGGATTGCAAAGAGTCAGACACGACTGAGCGACTTTACTTTCAATCTAGTTCTTATAAGCTTATTGAATAATATTTGATTATTGAAACAAGAATATAATGTCATATGTAAGCATATGACATATTGCTCAATCTATGTAGAGGATATATGATTATAGAATAAATAACATAAAATACTTATATTATTAAAGTGGGGAGAATACAGAGATCCAAAGAACAGTAAGATTTCTACACTTCACTCAAAATGGTAGAAGCACATTTAAACTTTATGAGTAAAGTAAAGCAAAGATTTTTAACCACTTCCACAGATAAAGTGAGGTTTAAAGATGTTTCATACTTGCCAAAGTCATCTTTCTATATATACAAGGTTCCTGTTTTTCTGAGTTGTCAGTAATAAGTCAGTGGGATCTGAATAGCAGAGTGTTTTCCCCCAAGGCAAAAAGACAACCCTCAGAATGGAAGAAAATATTTGCAAACAAAGCAACTGACAAAGGATTAATGTCCAAAATATACAAACAACTCATGCAACTCAATATCAACAAAACAAATAACCCAATCAAAAAATGGGTGGAAGATCTAAACAGACATTGCTCCAAAGAAGACATACATGGTTAACAAACACATGAAAAGATGCTCAACATCACTAATTATTAGAGAAATGCTAATCAAAACTACAGTGTGGTATCAGACCCCTCAGAATGACCATCAGTTAAAAAATCTACAAACAATAAATGCTGGAGGGGGTTTGAAGAAAAGGGACCCCTCTTGCACTGTTGATGGGAATGTAATTTTGATGCAGCCACTATGGAGAACATTATGGAGGTTCCTTAAAAAACAAACAAACAAACAAACAAACAAAAACCCTTAAAATATAACTCAAATGACCCAATAATCCCATTACAAGACATAGACCCAGAAAAAAAAAATTTTTTTAAAGACACATGCACCTCAGTGCATGCACGTGCAGCACTATTTACAACAGCCAGGACATGGAAGCAACCTAAATGTCCATCAACAGAGGAATGGACCACAAAGTATATACAATGGAACATTACTTCAGTCATAAAAGGAACAAAATTAGGTCATCTGCAGAGTCGTGGATGGACCCAGAGACTGTCATATAGAGTGAAGTAAGTCAGAAAGATAAAATCATATCATGTATTAACACATACATGTTGTATCTAGAAAAATAGTATAGTTGACCTTATTTACAAGACAGAAATAGAGACACAGATGTAGAAAACAAATGTATGGATACCAAGGGAGGTAGGGGGTGGTGGGATAAATTGGGAGATAGGGATTGACATATATATGCTATTAATATTATGTGTGTAATAGATACAGGGAACCCTACTCAGTACTCTGTGTTGTCCGAAATGGAAAGGAAATTCAAAAAAGGGGATATATGTATGCATATAGCTGATTCTCCTTGCGGTAAAGTAGAAACTAACACAACATTGCAAGGAAACTATACTCCAGTAAAAATTAATTAGAAAACAAAAAGAGGTTTAGAACTTTCTGGAGTGATAGAAACTAAAACAGGATTTTATAATGGTTGCACAGCTGTTTAAATTTACTAAAACTCATAGAGCTTTACACTTGAAATGGACATGTTCTGTGGTTATGTACATTATACCTCAATATTACTATTGAAAAAGATGATTAGTGTAACATGCTAGAAAAGTAAAAATTAAAGGGCAAAAGTAAAGTTCTTCTGAATTCATTCCTATAGCTCCTAGAGACATGTTCTATGTTGTAGAGATTCACTGTAAGAACTCTAGTAAGAATTCACTGTAAGATTCTAGTTTAAGACTAGAGAGGCCCATTTCTGTAGATTTTTGTCTGGGCTTGATTACAGTGCCAGATTTGTCTTGTTAAAAATTCTGTTTGCCTCTTTCAATTGGAAAAGAAATGATTATATACACATATTTTCATTTTAAAATGTGATAGTTTTTCTTCTCCATCTATGTAGAAAGAACAGATAATTAGAATGAAATCATCTTTGAAGTTTCACTCTAGAGTCTATCTTCTTGCTCCTTATTTGCATCAATACTGCAAAGGATTATATATGAAGAAAATTATATTCACCATTTACATAAAAGACAATTTTTAGCTGATGGCTGTCCAGGTACAATTAACTCCTCTAATATTAAGGGTAAAATGTGTTTTTTTTATTATGCTTATATTCCATTAGAATAGTTATGGTTGAACACTTCCTTCTGTAACTTCATTTTGTGTCAATAATAAAGTACTGAAAAACATTCCATGTGGTAAGGGGAGTTGTCTGAGTAAAAATTTAAGCAGAAATCTAGGTCATGAAATCAAAGACATGCACTTTATGTTTAGGGGTAAAGGGAAGATGTCTTGCATAAATCAGGACAAAAAAGTCAGCATAATGCCCTTTAAGGCATATCATTATTATATTTTTATTACTATTACATAATTTTAAAAACTAATATGATTAGTGGGACACAAAATAGCAACAATGGAAGTAACATGGAGTTTAGAAACAGTTGAATGCTGGTGAATCACAAACTTTCTGAACTGGCGCTTCTGAGCATCTTATCTGGATAAAGTGGAATTAGTAACACGGTTCCTTTAAGGATTCAATAGACATGATGGATTTTAAGGTATGTATTACAACACGAAGTTGGAACAACAATTATTTCTTTTGAAATTATTTTAAACTCTAATACTAAGGACGTTAGTTTTGCATAATAAAAGTCTTCCCTGAGTAGTGAATGATAATAAAAAGCTGTTTTAACCAAGGCACTTGAATATTCTTATGATGGGTAATTAACCTTCTCATTCCCATAGTCTACTTGTTTTTGCCCATGAATAAGGTTTTCTAAAAGGCAATAGGAAAGTTAAGATCTTGTGGTAGAAATGCAAATCCTTTTAACGATTGAGTGAATGTCAGAAGTAGTACAGAGGTTCTTCTTCTTTTTTTTTTTTTAAGATTTTTTTGATGTGGAGCATTTGAAAAATATTTATTGAATTTGTTACAACACTGCTTCTGTTTTATGTTTTGTTTGTTTGTTTGTTTTGGCCCCAGTCATGGGGGATCTTAGCTCCATGACCAGGGATTGAACCCACACCCCCTGCATTGGAAGGTGAAGTCTTAACCACCAGAATGCCAGTGAAGTCCCAGCATGGAGGTGCTTTAAAGAAACTAAAGCCAAGTGCTAATGGCCAAAGTCTTATAACCACCAGTGCTTTCCAGATATGGCTGAGGTTCAGTTCTGCTTCCACTAAGGTATAGATAAGTCAATCTCAAAAATACTTCATCTCCATTTACAAATGAATAAACTAAGAATTTATTAACTAAGGTTTAATTAATGTGCCCAAGTTCATGCATGGGCTTCCCAGGTGGCGCTTGTGGTAAAGAACCTGCCTGTCAATGCAGGAGACTTAAGAGATATGAGTTCGATTCCTGGGTGGGGGGAAGAAGATCCCCTGGAGGAGGGCATGGCAACCCACTGTAGTATTTCTTGCCTGGAGAGCCCAGGGACAGAGCAGCCTGGCAGGCTACAGTCAGTAGGGTCACAAAGAGTCAGACACAACTGAAGCAATTTAGCATGCACACACACAAAAGTCCATACAATTAGTAATCGAAAGATATGCATTTGGTTTACATTCTGCCGAGGAAGCACTAAATCTATTTTCTTTTCACTCCCCTGTACCAGACCTCAAAACCAGACATTATTTCTATACAGCTGAGCCTTCAATGCTGTAATTTACCTTTATGTAATGATCGAGCCTTAACCCAAGAGCTAATTCCTCTTCTTTGACCTCACCAAAGACTTTGACTGTGTAGATCACGACAAACTATGGAAAATTTTTAAAAAGAGATGGGAATACCAGACCATCTGACCTATCTCCTGAGAAATTTGTATGCAGGTCAAGAAGCAACAATTAGAACTGGACATGAAACAATAGACTGTTTACAAATTGGGAAAGGAGTACATCAAGGCTGTATTTTGTCATGCTGTTTATTTAACTTATATTCAGAGTACGTCATGTGGAATGGAGGTCTTGATGAAATACAAGCAGGAATCAAGATTGCTGGGAGAAGTATAAATAACCTCAGATAATGCAGATGACACCACGCTTATAGCAGAAAGTGAAGAAGAACTAAAGAGCCTCTTGATGAAAGTGAAAAAGGAGAGTGAAAATGTTGGCTTAAAACTTAACATTCAGAAAACTAAGATTATGGCATCCAGTCCCATCACTTCATGGCAAATAGATGAAGAAACAATGGAAACAGTGACAGACTGTATTTTTTTGGGCTCCAAAATCACTGCAGATGGTGACTTGGCCATGAAATTAAAAGACGCTTGCTCCTTGGAAGAAAAGTTATGACCAACCTAGATAGCATATTAAAAAGCAAAGACAATAGATCAATGGAACAAAATAGAAAGCCCAGAGATAAATCCACATACCTATGGACACCTTATCTTCGACAAAGGAGGCAAGAATATACAGTGGAAAAAAGACAACCTCTTTAACAAGTGGTGCTGGGAAAACTGGTCAACCACTTGTAAAAGAATGAAACTAGAACACTTTCTAACACCATACACAAGAATAAACTCAAAATGGATTAAAGATCTAAATGTAAGACCAGAAACTATAAAACTCCTAGAGGAGAACATGGGCAAAACACTCTCTGACATAAATCACAGCAAGATCCTCTATGACCCACCTCCCAGAATATTGGAAGTAAAAGCAAAAATAAACAAATGGAACCTAATTAAACTTAAAAGCTTTTGCACAACAAAGGAAACTATAAGCAAGGTGAAAAGACAGCCTTCAGAATGGGAGAAAATAATAGCAAATGAAGCAACAGACAAATGATTAATCTCAAAAATACACAAGCAACTCCTGAAGCTCAATTCCAGAAAAATAAATGACCCAATCAAAAAATGGGCCAAAAATCTAAACAGACATTCCTCCAAAGAAGACATACAGATGGCTAACAAACACATGAAAAGATGCTCAACATCACTCATCATCAGAGAAATGCAAATCAAAACCTCAATGATATACCATTACACGTCAGTCAGAATGGCTGCTATCCAAAAGTCTACAAGCAATAAATGCTGGAGAGGATGCGGAAAAAAGGGAACCCTCTTACACTGTTGGTGGGAATGCAAACTTGTATAGCCACTATGGAGAACAGTGTGGAGATTCCTTAAAAAACTGGAAATAGAACTGCCATATGACCTGGCAATCCCACTCCTGGGCATACACACTGAGGAAACCAGATCTGAAAGAGACACGTGCACCCCAATGTTCATCACAGCACTGTTTATAATAGCCAGGACATGGAAGCAACCTAGATGCTCATCAGCAGACGAATGGATAAGGAAGCTATGGTACATATACACTATGGAATATTACTCAGCCATTAAAAAGAATTCGTTTGAATCAGTTCTAATGAGATGGATAAAACTGGAACCCATTATACAGAGTGAAGTAAGCCAGAAAGATAAATACCAATACAGTATACATACTAATGCATATATATGGAATTTAGAAAGATGGTAATGATAACCCTATATGCAAGACAGAAAAAGAGACACAGATGTATGGAACAGACTTTTGGACTCTATGGGAGAAGGCAAGGGTGAGATGATATGAGAGAACAGCATTGAAACATGTATATTATCAAGTGTGAAACAGATCACCAGTCCAGGTTGGATGCATGAGACAAGTGCTCGGGGCTGGTGCACTGGGAGGACCCAGAGGGATGGGATGGGGAGGGGGGTGGGTGGGGGGTTCAGGATGGGGAACACATGTAACTCCATGGCTGATTCATGTCAATGTATGGCAAAAACCATTACAATATTGTAAAGTAGTTAGCCTCCAACTAATAAAAATAAATGGAAAAAAATAATAAAAAGCAGAGACATTATCAATGAAGGTCCATATTATCAAAGCTATGGTCTTTTCATTAGTCATGTATGAATGTGAGACTTGTGCTATAAAGAAAGCTGAGCACTGAAGAATTGATGGTTTTGAACTGTTTTGTTGGAAAAGACTCTTGAGAGTACTTTGGACTGCAAGGAGATCCAACCAGTCAATCCTAAAGGAAATCAATCCTGAATATTCAGAAGGACTGATGCTGATGAGCTGGTGATGGACATGGAGGCTTGATATGCTGCAGTCCATGGTGTCACAAAGAGCTGGACATGACTGAGTGGCTGAACTGAACTGAACTGATACTGAAGCTGAAATTCCAATACTTTGACCACCTGAGGCAAAGAACTGACTCACAAGGAACTGACAGGCAAAGACCCTGATGCTGGGAGAGATTGAAGGTGGGAGGAGAAGGGGATGACAGAGGATGAGATGGTTGGATGGCATCACCGACTTGATAGACATGAGTTTCAGTAAACTCTGGGAGTTGGTGATGGACTTGGAAGTCTGGCATGCTGCAGTCCATGGGGTCTCAAAGAGTCAGATATGACTGAGTGACTCAGCTGAACTGAACTGAATTCCTCTCCTAGTCTTCTGCCTTGGGCAAAACATCCACTAGATTTTGGTGATGTTCAAAGAAGAGAAGACCAGATAAGTTCCTAAATGGTTTTCATGAACCAGATGAAGGTGGAACCAGATGACAGTTGGGCGTCTTCATTTCTCAGTAATGTGAGAATGTGAAACAGATGTCAGATTACTGAGTGGTTTGGAATGCCTGACCTCAGAACTGCCAGCTAGCCAACCTTTGGTTGGAAAGTTTGGGGCAAGAGCAAGAAGTAGATATTCATAAACCCACACTCCACCATTACCATCGGCCCACTGACCAGGTCACTCAAGAAGACACTGACTTTCCTTCACACAGAAGAGACCAATCAGGAGACAGTCACTCTTAAACACAAAGAACCATCTGTCCCATGATATCATTTAGAAAATACCTGACACAAAGAAAACCAGACCAACTATTTTGAAAAATTAAAGTAAAACACTGAAACAACAACAACAACAACAACAACAACAACAACAACCCACAAAGGGGCATCTATCTGCCAGAGGTGTAATGGTACCTTTTTGTATAGAAAGCACTGCCAGGCCTTTTTGTGAGCTCTTGAGACACGTACTCAAGGCAATATTGAATATTATCCAAGATATAGACTTAGTCGTTGTAGTATTGTTTAAAACAACTGAATTTACACATGTTGCTTGTGATAGGTTACATTTTGGTGGGGCTTGGGATCTTTAAGTTTCGGTTGCAGACCTATATTACCTGCAAACTCATGAAGACATTCAGAGGGACTATCTTGGAAAATGTATTATTTTAAATGTATGTTGTCCGTTGTTGTTCAGTCATCTAGTGGTGTCCAACACTGTGGCCCCGTGAACTGCAGCACATCAAGACTCCCTGTCCCTCACCATCTCCTGGTGTTTATCCAAGTTCATGTTCATTGCATTGATGATGCCATCCTGCCATCTCATCTTCTGACGCTCTCTTCTTCTGCCCTCAATCTTTTCCAGCACCAGGGACTTTTCCAATGAGTCATCTATTTGCATCAGGTGACCAAAATACTGGAACTTCAGCTTTAGCATCAATTCTTCCAGTGAATATTCAGGGTTGATCTCCCTTAAGATTGACTGGTTTGAGTTCCTTGCTGTCCAAGGAACTTGTTAGGAGTCTTCTGCAGCACCACAGTTCGAAGGCATCAATTCTTTGGCATTCTGTCTCCTCACAACTGTCATGACCAGTGGGAAGACCATAGCCTTGACTATATGGACCTTTGTCAGCAAAGTAATGTCCCTGAACCTTAACTTACCTCCAACTCTAGAAAAGACATCCCCAGCCTTATGGGAACAGAGCTACAAGAGATATGAGATTGTTGCCAGTTGGTGTAGGCATCTAATGTAGGTGTACCTATTGATGTAGGCAGACATCCCCAGCCTTATGGGAACAGAGCTACAAGAGATATGAGATTGTTGCCAGTTGGTGTAGGCATCTGATGTAGGCATACCTATTGATGTAGGCATCAAAATTCTATAGAAGTCAAATTTTGAGAGGAGAAAAAAACAGAGAGAATAAAATTGATAGAGAAGAGAAAGGAGCATAAGAACAGAAGGAAAAATGACTAAAGGGCATCAGAGACTCAGAGAGGAGTGTGTGTATGTCCTAAGTTGCTTTAGTCATGTCCAACTCTATGTGACCCCATGGATTGTAGCCTGCTAGGTTCCTCTGTCCATGGGATTCTCCAGGCAAAAATACTATAGTGGGTTTCCATTTCCTACTCCAGGGGATCTTCCCAACCCAGGGATGGAACCCATGTCTCTTATGTCTCCTGCATTAGCCATCAGATTCTTTACCACTAACACCACCAGAGAAGTAGAGACTGGTAAACTGGGATAGAAATGAAGACAGTTTAGGAGAGATCAGAAACAAAGAGAAGGAGTGACTATTTTTATCTCCTTATAGTTTTCTACCTTCTAATTCCATACCTGTGAGATTTCCAAACACACTGTATCCTTAAAATAACCCCCATCCCCATGGCCTACTCTTTCAGGTCCTTTATATCCCAAAGACAAGTGCATGTCCTCTTCTGCACAGAGCCACAAATTCAAGGTCCCACCCCTTCCCAGAGAAGTCTATTTAATCTTTGCCAAAATTCTTTGGAGTAAATATTAGCATTCTCCCCATTGTTAGGGTACCCATGAAATAAATCTTGCAAACCAAAAATAGTGAACATGGGCATAAACTAAGAGTGTCCCTAGCAAAGCAGAGAACAGAGTAACGAGATTCATTACCATTGCAGAAGAGGAGTTTCAGAGGACATATGATTCCTTGATGATCTGACCAAGTCAAGGTATCAGGAGGCTCAGATCAGGTATTTCCATTTTGCTTCTGAAGCTTCTGACTCCTTCTCACAGTCTTGTCTCCATTTTTTAGCACAACTGCTTACAAAATCACAGCCAGAAAGACAAAGCTGATCCATGTTACCCTATGATTAATGACCAAACTCTAAAACCAAAAGTTGAGAAATGCAATTAGGGTCCTTAAAGTAAGAAAATAAGCAACATATGCAAGTTTAAGAGGTGCTCCTTTTGACTCTAGTCCATAAATCACAGACAGGTCTGTCTCTGCAGCTGTTATTTAAAAGAACACAGTTCTGGAACAAAGGGAAATAGTAAAGCTGACCTAGCCATCCTCCCTATGAGCTCAAGTGCCTGGCAATTGATGTAGACATGGAAGATAGCTGCATTGTACTGCTTTTCTGTCCTTGTGATTCTGAAGAGACTGGACTGGAACCATTAGGAGGTCAAGTCATCTCTGCTCTAAGAAGAGTGGTGAGATGTTGATATGAGTTTCAGTTACATCTTGTGATGTTTAAGGAGTCCCTGGTTGTCTTAGAATAGAAGGGTGGAACTGTAGCTCTTTGCATCTTTAAGAACAAAGTAGCCAACTCTCCCTTTCTCTCATGGGTACCTAGAATGGGATTTGGGGCAGAAAAGAAGGTATAGTCAGCTGGCTCTAAGTTTAAAAATGTTCCAATCTATCCACTATTGTCAGCCACTCTAGTGCTTGTAAGCATGGACACTGAAGTCAGATAGTATTGGGTTTAAATGCTAACTTTATCACTTTTATTGTTGTTTAGTCACTAAGCTATGTCTGACTCTTTTGCGACCCCATGGACTGTAGCCCACCAGGCTCTTCTGTCCATGGGATTTCCCGGGCAAGAATACTGGAGCGAGCTGTCATTTCCTTTGCCAGGGAATCCTCTCAACCCAGGAACTGAACCCGCATCTCCTGTATTGGCAGGTGGATTCTTTTCCACTGAGCCACCTGGGAAGCCAACTTTATAACTTACTAGTTGCATAACCAGAATAAGTTATTAACCTTGCTGATCCTCACTATAAATGAGGATATTGACTACTTACTTCATGAGTTTACTGAGGTGAATGAGCTAAAAGCATGGAAAATGTTCACAAGACATTGTACAAATTCACTTTTGATAAATACTTGCTGTAATAAAAAATAATAAACTTAGGACAGACTTATGAAAACATTCTCCAGAACCAAGATGAGAAGTAACCTAGTCATGCTTTAAAAATTTCTGTGAAGAAGGGGAGAGAAAGGGAATAGGTCTGGGAGTGGTAGTTTTAATAGTTTTTCAGGTTTCTACTGAGTGCAGATAAAGGAGCAGGTTTACAGCTTTGCTGCAGATTTCTAAATGAGAAAAGCCTTGTACATGCATGCACACACACATGAACACATGTGTACACACACACATACACACACTCACACAGTCCTAGATCCCTCTATATAAGATGATGCCATCTTGGAGATCTTATCGTCTTTATAGATACCTGTTTCAAATTTTATATTTGTCTAGATGAATTATAATTATCCACTCCACTTCTGTTGAATTGCTAGTAAAATATCACTTACTGTTGTGTAGATGACAAGAAGCTAGAGAAGATAAGAAAAAGCTGGACATGTTGCCAAAAGCCTGATCTTCCAGGGCCTTGTAGTTCAATGCAAGAGACTAAACTTGTATTAAAAGAACATTATGGCAAAATCTAAGGAAGTATATTCATTAAAGGCTTTGTTTTGCTAAAGCAATCAATCCTACATAAAACATCTTCCTATACATCTTTAGGCACACATGCATATAGGTACTTAAGAACAATCTCTAGAAGTAGAATTACAAAGTAAAAACTCTGAACACTTTAAAAGTTAATATATATTGAAATGAAAATATTTTGCTAATACTCTCAGCCAAAGTGTATGAGAGCCCACAGCCAAGTTTAGCTAACTCATTATTATCAATAATTCTAAGAATTGTCAATCTTTAGAGGAGAAAAATAACAAAATGAAATTGCTACTTTTACTAGCGTTAGGTTCTCTATTCAGCATGTAATATGGAAAATACATGTTGTCAAAATTATTCTGGAATGTCTCTTGAGTCACTCACAATGTGTAATATATACAGCTGGAAATACACCGCCCTGAACAGTAATACATATGCATCCTGATGTGAAAGAATCACTGAACCCAAGAAAAGGAAGGAACAGAAAGAAAGCACCCACGCTAATGTTTGGCAACTCAAACCATCCTGCTCTCAAGAAAACTGTTAAACACTTTCAATTTTTTCATGAGCAGTGGAAGGTCTCCCACACCCTATTGTTTATGCCCAGGTGAAAAGTGACCCACATTCTATTTCCACGAGAGCTACCACAGCAGGTGAAAACATCTCTATAAATAAAAAAGTCTCCATTAGCTACACCTATATTAGAATCTACACCTTCACACTTAATTATGTCCTAACTTAAATATACCCTGCTGCTCATCATGATGGAGTACATCGTCTTTTTTGTTCTTGACCAGCACTGGGATCATAGTAAGTCTCTACAATATTAGCTTCAACCAAGAGAAATCCATAAAACAGCCCCCTCTCGAAAAGAGATACAGGTCCATGGGAGGGCCCTCAGTCAGCCTGCAGTGTAACATGCTGCCACAGATGTTCGTTCAGCAGAGTCCTGAGGAGGTGGCCCCCTTACAAGGCTGTGTGTCAGAGGAACAGGGTGAGGCTGGAAATGCAGTCATTCATGACAATGTTGTTTAACTTTGCTCCTGATTGTTCCCAGTGATCAACCCAAGCCTCCTTTTTTAAGGGGGAACTAATCCAAGGTAAAAATGCAGAACTAGACAATGTCAGTGCTAGAAAGGGTCTTATGCCAAACTGTAGCACTCTGTGAAGAAGGCAACTGAAATGCATGATGTGCCGCATGTAGTATTACCCAGAAGAAAAACTGTATCTCCATGACTAATCTACCTTTTAATTTCCCATTGAAGATATTCTTGTTGCTGCATTCATTTTATTTTCATTTTTTCCAGATCTAGGGAGAAGTGAATCCTCATAAGGAAATCACTCCTCTCTCACTTGAACACAGGAACGTATTCTTTGATAATGCTATTTATTTTTATCAATTGTTCCTTTAAATGCCCACGTAAAAATCACTTTTCTGTACTGTATGGTGTTCAAAAACCCAAAGAACAGCAGAGGAAGCCAAATGACTGATAAAGAGTTTCACATTCGCACCACTTTTAAATTCCATTGAGATATTGCACAGAGTGGGTGGATTGGAGTTAAAAATTAATGAGATTCTACTGTTATCCAGATACTGTATGGAAGTCTTACTGCACATTCTCCACCTTACAGTAATTCCGTGATGCCAGTTCTGGCATCCTTATGACCATTTGACATATGAAACAACTTAATCCCAGGCAGTTTAAGGAAATCATTCAAGATTACTTGGCAGAAATTGAGCAGAGATTTAGACCCAAATCCTGGTACTTCTAAAGCACATACTCTTTCAACTCCTACATATCACTTACAAGGCACAACTTTAGGAATTCTGTCTTCTACAATGCTGTTTATTTGGGTCACAAGAAGGTGCAATCTAGTGTCTTATAGAGTGGATTGTCCTCAGAATATAAACAATATGGGGGATATGTGTGTATACCTAGCTCTTTATATATAACATTGTAAAAACTTTTCAAATACATTTCATAACACTCCATAAGGAAAATAGTATACATTTAATATCCCATTTTTACAGGTGGGAAAACAGAAAAGTCACATGAACTCCAGAGGATCCCAAGGTGAGTGGCCAGCCTGGAAAGCAAGCCTCCTACCCCCAAGTCCAGATCTCTTCTCATCACATTAAGCTACTCAGAGATGTGAACAGCGGGAGCTCCAGGAATTCTGACATTTCTGACATTAAGTCCTTTCTCCCCCGTCCCCAAATAAGCTAATTTGTCTCCTTCCACTCAGTATAAGAAGGTGGGAAGTCAAATACTTAATCCACCTCCAGGCTCAGTAGCTGTTGGCTCGTCCTGAACTTAGCACCCCCTGCCTCCTGCTCTCACTCCCTCCTGCTCAGAGAAGCTACAGTAGGGAACATCTCCCCGCAGGGATAGGGTCAGACGTAGAGGAGTTCTGATGGGCTTCATGCTAGGAGCTGGCTCACAATGCTCGGATGCTTCCAGATGCTCTGTGGGGACAAATAGCAGCAGGAGAGGTTCCTACTGTGCCCCATTTGAGCATTGATCTGTTTACCGTATACAAACTTAGCCTCCAGATGGTCTCTGGGCTTTGCAGTCTTTTTAATAAATAAGTAAGCTAACATTTATAAAGAGCTTTACAAAACTCTGCCACATCCATAATAATCTAATTAAGTTCTGTACCCAATCCAATGCATATGTATCTGCATTTTTGTCATGTAGGGTAACTGCTTAGTGATGAAATTACTGAGTTGACTTAATTTGTACTGTTTGGCCTCCAAAAATCTCAGGCTCTTTTTCCCTAAATCATTCTTTCCATTTACTTAATGACATCAGACTAACTCTTGGTCATGGTAATTTCGCTAAGAAAGCGTTCAGAAACTTCACCTCTTAGTATGTAAGGTGTCCAGACAGCGAGCAGCTCTTGAATGCTACATGAGAACCCTTTCATAAGGACATACTTTAAAGGGAAGCAGAGACTAGATCACTCAGGCATATGTCCCCCTTTCTACTGGGTGGAAGTAAGGGGTTAGGTTTTGTGTGTGCTCCTGACTTGAAGTTTTTTTTTTTTTAATTTTTATTTTATATTGGAGTACAGTTGATTAACAATGTTGTGTTAGTTTCAGGCATACAGCAAAGTGATTCAATTATACATACACATATACCTGTATCTGTCCTTCTTAAAATTCTTTCCTAGTTAGATAATTATAGAGTGTTGAGCATAGTTCCCTGTGCTATACAGTAAGTCCTTGTTGGTTAACTATTTTAAATATAGTAGCCTGTATATGTCAATCCCAACCTCTCAATCTATCTCTCCCCCTAGCCTTCCTCCCCTAGTAACCATAAGCTTTTTCTCTAAGCTTGTGAATCTATTTCTGTTTTGTAAATAAGCTTGTTTGCATCTTTTTTAAAAAAATTCTGAATATAAGCAATAATATAAGATATTTGTCTTTCTCCATCTGACTAACTTCACTTAGTAAGATAATCTCTATGTCCATGCTTGTTACTGTGGCATTATTTCATATTTTAATGACTAAGTACCTGTTCATTGTATATATGTACAACATCTTCTTTATCCATTCATCTGTTAGTGGATTTTAGGTTACTTCCACAATCTCCAAAGTTATATTAACAGTCACGCATCTCAATATCAAAACCAAACAACAGCAACAACAACAACAACAACAACAAAACAACCCAATCAAAAACTGGACAGAAGACCTGAACAGACATTTCTCAGAAGAAGAAATGCAGATAGCCAACAAACACGTGAAAAGATGATCAATATTGCTAATTATTAGAGAAATGCAAGTCAAAATTACAATAAGATAGCATCTCACACCAGTCAGAAAAACCATCTTCAAAAATTCTACAAACAATAAATGCTGGAGAGGATGTGGGAAAAATGGAACCCTCTGACATTGTTGGTGGTAATATAAACTGGTTCAGCCACTATAGAGAAGAGTATGGAGATTCCTGAAGAAACTAAAAATATTTCTACATATGATCCAGTGATCCCACTCCTGGGCATACATCCAGAGGAAACCACGGTTCAAAAGGATATACGTGCCCCGATGTTCACTGTAGCACTACTTAAATAGCCAAAACAAGACTTGAATTTTTAATCTCCTCTTTTCTCTTCATTTGCTACAACAGGCCAAAACCACCTCATCACCAAAGCTCCAGTTGTCTTCCTCTATGCTAGTTTATTCTAAAATAAACTTCAAGTGCTTAATTAGTTTCTGAATTTATTGTTGTAGAGAAAGAAGCCTGTGTACGGGAAGCAGGAGGGAGGAGGCATGGCAGAGTGGTAGATTGGGCTTTGAATGTAGCTTCCTCTCTCATGCAGTTTAACATTCTTTTAGTAGAAAGGGCTTCCCTGATGGCTCAGCAGTAAAGAATCCACTTGCCAATGCAGGAGACACGGGTTCAATCCCTGGGTTGGAAAGATCGCCTGGAGAAGAAAGTGGCAACCCACTCCAGTATTCTTGCCTGGGGAATCCCATGGACTACAGTCCTGTGGTCCTGTAGTCCCTGCGGGGCTATAGTCCATGGGTCACAAAAAGTCAGAAACAGCCTAGCGACTAAACAATAACAAAATTAGTAGAAAGCCAGGCATATCATGCCATGCCACCTCTTCCAATCAATTGTGCTGTACTGTTTTCTGCCTTGATCCTCTGCACTTTGTTTCTGTTAATCTATGATTTCTGACTCCACTTCTTGGATCCCTATATTTCTGATCCTTTCCTTTGTTAAAAAAAAAAAAAAAATTCTCTCTATGGCTTAGCGATTTTACTGTCATTGTCATTTCTGCAGTCATGACCCTAATTTTTTTTCTGTGTATTTTTATTCCCACTACTCCTTCCTAACAACTGTATATAAAATATTCCTTTGAAAAAACCTGATTTTAAAGCACCCTAACATACAGCTACCAAGCCAGAGTGGGACAAAAATCATACAACTTTTGAACAGTTGCTATGCCTCAGTAGAATTTGTTTCCATTTATAAAATGAGGGAGTTCTACTACATCATGTCCTATGAAGAAAGGGAAAAAAAGAAGAAAAGTAAAAAGCAAGGAAAGAAGTAACTCAGTGAACACACAAGATGAATAATCAGAATCTGGGAGATGGAGTGAAATTTAGGGAAAATGAAATATATTGTCTTCAATTATACTAATGGAGAAACCATTATGTCAGTAGATCTTAGAAGGCACCAGTCATGGCTTTCATTGAGAATCATATGAAAGCTATGAACACTTAACAGAAGAAATGTATGCACATATAATTAAAGACATATGCATACAATTCCACTGAAGCCTACCCTAACCTTAGCTTGAGAAACCTGCAACTGGCATTCAGCTCAAGTCTCAGTGCAGTTGGTATTTGGGCTATACAAGATATTTAACTTGGAAAGCATGCTTATACGTCATCTTGAATTTTCTGTAATTATTTCATGTATATTAAATTAGTATGTTTAACTATGGCACTTGCTGAATATTTTTACATCAAATATGTAGGGGGAAAAGGCCAGAAGACAATATATAAACATTTAAGTCAAATTAAATAATCAAATTTATGGTAAAGATACCACTGTACAATAAATCCATTGAATTCTATGAAGATAATAAAACTCTTTTAAAGTGCATTTGCCAATCAGCAAACAAAAATTGTTTATCACATGTTTATCTACTTTTAATGTGGGTAATATGACTCACCTATTAAAAGCTTAGATGATTTGAGTTCAAATTATTATCCTTAGATATTTGAAGCTGAATGACAATCAGGTTAGGTTTTATATTAAATTGATACAATGAAAGTTAGAGAAAGAAAGAGGTGTCTGTTTGCATGATAAATGATTGTGTATCTAAAATGTTATTACAACTTCACTGAATTATGAAACATCATTAATATTATTAATCATGAAAACATACCAAATCTACTAGAGAAGGAAAAAAGGGAGAAAAGAAGGAACTTAGTAAACACATGATCAGAATCTGGGAGATGGAATGAAATCTAGGGAAAAAAATTTCTATCATCTTCGGTTATACCAATGGAGAAGCTATTATGTCAGTAGAATGTAGAAAGCATCCATTATGGGCTTCATTAAGAATCATATGAAAGCTGTGAACACTTAACAGAAGAAAAGTGTTCTAAAGAGAGAGAAAAAAAAATAACTCAGCATTATTACAAAGCATAATAAAGGATGTTTAAATTATTGATTTAACCTAAAGTATTTTCAGGTGATTTTATAGTCCTATTTAAAAATAAACATTGTACTAAAAATAGTCATTACACTCCTCAATAAAAATATATAATGCAATTGACTAGGGTTAATAGACTTAAGGTAAAAAACTATAGGCAGTATCTGAAGGCCAAATAAATGAGAATATATTCAAATGTCAAGAACTCTGGAACAGACCCATAAATGTGTTTTCTTAACATGTTCAGAAAGAAAGGCCAGTGAATATCAGATAAGGAGAAGTTGTCCAAATAACACATGTGACAGAATTTAAACTTTAGTATAATTGCTGGTGCAGCAAAATTGTTATGAAAATACACAGATATCTTTTTTCTTCCTACAGTAAGTGAAATGTGGCATGTAGTCACTACACAGGAAAAAAAAAATTAACACAAGTATCTGAACATGAGTAAGAATTTAAATGGGTTCATATCTGGCCATAAGATGAATAAGATGATGACTTTATAACCTTGTTACACTAGAAAATCCAGCTTCCCAGGTAGTGCTTGTGGTAAAGAACCTGCCTGCCAATTCAGGAGACATAAGAGACACAGGTTTGATCCCTGGATAAGGCACATCCTCTGGAGGAAGGCAGAGCAACTAACTCCAGCATTCCTGCTTGGAGAATCCCATGCACAGAGAAGCCTGGTGGCTACAGTCCATAGGTTTACAAAGACTCAGACACGACTGAAGTGACTTAACATACATGTATAAAATCCATTGTCTGATAAATTTTATTTCAGGGAGTCAGAGGAACTTACTTATTAAAATATCAGAAGTACTTTATAAAGTAGACTGTCACATAGATGTTCTAGAAAATACACTTCATATATTAAGCATTTATTAGTTTGTAGAGGGACTTCCCTCATAGCTCAGTTGGTAAGGAATTTGCCTGCAATGCAGGAGACCCGGGTTTCATTCCTGGGTCAGGAAGATCCCTTGGAGAAGGAAATGGCAGCCCACTCCAGTATTCTTGCCTGTAGAATCCCATGGACAGAGGAGCCTGGTGGGCTACAGTCCGTGGGGTTGCAAGAATTCGATACGACTTAGTAACTAAACCACTACCATTAGTTTGTACAGAACAAAATAGTCTGCAGTGAAAAATATGAAGTGCCAATATGAGTTAGAACACACTGGTTACAAGCATCAGAAAACCACACTCAAACCTCAAATAATAAGGAAATTCATTCTGTCACATGATAGAGATCCAAAGTTGGCCAATTTCACTGAGTTGGGCGCTCAGTGATGTATGTAGTCAAAGATGAGATTATTTCTGGACTTCGCTGGTGGCTCAGACAGTAAAGAATTTGCTTGCAGTACAGAAGACCTGGGTTTGATCCCTGGGTCAGGAAGATACCCTGGAGAAAGGGATGGCTATCCCACTCCAGTATTCTTGCTGGAGAATCCCATGGATAGAGGAACCGGGGGGCTACAGTCCACGGGGTCACAGAGTCAGACATCATTGAGCAACTAACACACTAAATAGGCTATTTCTCCACTTTCCATTCTTGGAAGTGTCTTCTTTCTTGGAGTGTTAGCAAGAGGCCAATTCACGTACTGCATGGTGATGGTGACGATCTCTTCTTGAGTTCTTTCATTTTGTCTAACTTTTCATGATTCTCTTTTACCAACTCAAATTGACCTGCTATTGTGATATAGTATTTCTCAATTTCATTCTGTCGCTTATGGTGATCTTTTTTAGCTAGAAGATGTAACTAGATTTTTTATTCGATTTCACTCACTCGCTTTTGTAAAGAATATTTAGAAATATGTAATGCTTTTAATGTTCCTTCAATCCCTTTTTCTTTTATTTCTGTAGCAAGTTGATATTTGCCCTTTTATTATTCTAAAATGCACATCTTCATTTGTAACTACATTTTAAAAATCTCCATTTTTTTGGTTTGTTTTATTGCTTTGCTAATGTTTTTCTTTAATTCTGAAGAGTTTCTTTTTGCAACTTATTTTCCTGTAGCTTGACAATAATTTTGTCACTCTGCTCTCTATATTGAGTGTCTGTTTCCTGGGAAATTCGCCACTGAGTACTGACCATGCTATAACAGATTATAGCTTGGAACACTATTGTGCTATATAACACTTTATTGTATAGTTGAAATTAGCTAAGAAACTTAAATGTTCTCACACAAATACATATGGATATATTTCAATATATTTCATGTATATATTAATATTTGAGGTGATGGATGTGTTAATTAATTAGTTGGGAGGAATACTTTCACAATATATGCCTGTGTCAAATCATCACAATATACAGCTTAAATATCTTACAATTTTATTTGCCAATTATGCCTCATTAAAGCATGAGAAAATAGTTTAGATGACCCAGAGTCCAGTTCTAATCTAGAGAATTCAAACTCAAAAAGACTCATATTAATTTCAGACTGGGATATAAAGGGGTATGCATTCCTATTCCCAGCCATCACACCATTTCACTGGATGATTATGGGAAAACCATAGATTTAATACTGGTAGGTAGACTATGGGACTTCCCTGATGGCTCAGCAGGTAAAGAATCTGCCTGCAATGCAGGAGACACAGGAGACAAAGGTTGATCCCTGGGTTGGGAAGATCCCCTGGAGTAGGAAATGCCAACCCACTCTAGTATTCGTGCATGAAAAATCCCATGGAAAGAGGAGCCTGGTGAGCCATAGTCCTAGGGGTTGCAAAGAGCCAGACATGACTGAGTGGCAAAGCACAGTTAAACTATACGCTACCTTCACCAGAATTATTTTTATTTAAATTGAGAAAAATCCAACCCAGAAAAGCTTAAGAAGACAAAAAAAAAAAAAACCACAACAGGAGAAAATTTGTTTAATGCCCAACAAAACTAGAAAGTTGAAGGAAATCTGCAGGTATATCTTTGGTTACACCTGAATTCAAACTCTGAAATAGTATCCAGAGGGCTTCCCTTTATTCCTCAGATAAGTATATTACTCCATCAACAACAGTAACATACTTATTTAAGTCCCAGAATCTAACAGAAGCAAGATAACTGATCAGATGGTCTCTATAACCTGTTCTCATCTTTAGATTCAGATTTTAAGAATTATTAGCATACTAATGCTCAGCATCAGAGCATTTGAGAGTCATGCTATTTTGAGTTAATTACTTTATTTCAATTTTAAAAGTATTGTTGAGTCTAACAAACTGTCTCAATTTTTGTCTTGATTCCTAAATATTTAGGTAGCGGTTCATGTTGAAGTCAGCTCAGGAATACTTAGGAGGCACTTTGAGATTTGGAGCTACACAAGCTCAGGGACAGTTGCTTCTTTACCAACCATACAAACTTAGTCAATTCCCTTAGCCTTTCAATTTCCTCACTGAAAAATAAGGATAGCAATATCACCCCCTACTTCATAGGTTTATTGCAGCTAATAAAGGACATCATGTATGTAAACTTCTAGAGCAGTGCCAAACATACAGGAAAAAAATGAAACAAAAAACTACTCTAATTCCAGTCCTTCTCCAAACCTAATCCTAACCTTGCAGTTTCTGTTTGTTTAAAAATACTTGAGTGCCTACTATGGACCGGCCCCTATGGTAGACATTAGAAATTCAAAGATGAGTATTACATTTTCTATATTGTTCAAGCTATTAAAATCTAGTGAAATGAAAGGATAAAATGTTATCAGAACCCTCATGGATGCATGCTCTAAACCTTCCATGCCACGCTGAGAAACAATCATCTCTTTCCTGATGAGGTTTTATAAGAACTCCATCTCCCTGAGAATTCTCTCTCAGGATGCAACCTGGTCCCACATACAGATAACTAATTGGCATGCTGTTCCACCTGTCAGAAAACACACCCTAACATATAAGCATGGTTGTGGCAACACAGGACACAAAATCAAGATGATGATCTCATTCCAAAATAAGATTCAGCATGTGATAAAAGATTGGGCTGACCCAGCCCTCTAAATTTAGCCCTAGCATATATGGTTTGGGGCCAATTATTTACTCACTTGCTAAGAGGAAGTCAGCAAAATTCTCTAATGGCCCAGAAAAAGACGATCAGTATCAAGTGTCGTCAACTTGAATTGCAGTAGTTTCTCCCAAGCAGAAAGTCCTGCAGTTTGGCAGTCAGTTCAGTTCCTGAGGGAATTTTATATGTCACTGTCACTGAAGCTAAAATGTGTATTCAGCCTCCTTGAATATGGACTAATGGAAGTTGTATTTGAACCCACAGTTCATGGACTGAGACAGTTGCTGAGGGACTGAGTTTCTAAATATAAATACGATAACTATGGCTACAGCTGAAGCATCTCTCAGCCCCTAAAATTGATGCATTCTGCCAATCACAAGGGACAGTGGAGAGAAGTATTGAGAAGTAACTTTCTAAGTTCACAATTTATTCACTAACTTTACTTGGGCATCTGTGTAGAATACAAGACTACCCGATTATAAATTATAAGAGAACATGGATCAGGTATATCTTTTCACCATTGTGTGTCCCTGATTTTTAAAAAAATGGTGTTCGATAATGAACTTCCAGTGTAGAACATGACACTCTGTAGAAGAGATATTTTCTTTTACAGGGGTCTTCTGAAGACCGCAGTTCACTCTATGACTTGCTTCCCTCTTCACACTCTGGGAAGCCAACTCTATACAAAGTGCTATTCAATATCACCATCTTACAGTTTTGTCTATTGATCTCAGTGGTAGAGCTGAGGAACTCTGGGGTTGAAATTCACATTACTCAGGAATATGTGGAAACCTGTTGAGCCAGTCAGTGCTGAAAAATTACGATAGCATGGCAGGCTGGATAAAAGCTTCATCACACAGAAGTTGAGGCGAGAAGAAATTTACAATGAGGAAAAAAGAGAAATACATGTGTAGGTCAAAGTTGCTACTCCATTTGTACAAAATCTTTCATTACTCTGAAAATGAAATGTGCTAATTTTGAATAAGTAAGAAAAAAAAAAAAATAAAGACTCCATGTACTATGACAAGGAATAGCATTGGTAAAGTACAAATGTCTTTTCTTTTTTTTTTTTTTTTTAAATATTATTTTATTAGTTGGAGGCCAATCACTTCACAACATTTCAGTGGGTTTTGTCATATATTGACATGAATCAGCCATATAGTTACACGTATTTCCCATCCCGATCCCCCCTCCCACCTCCCTCTCCACCCGACTCCTCAGGGTCCTCCCAGTGCACCAGGCCTGAGCACCTGACTCATGCATCCCACCTGGGCTGGTGGTCTGTTTCACCATAGATAATATACATGCTGTTCTTTCAAAACATCCCACCCTCACGTTCTCCCCCAGAGTTCAAAAGTCTGTTCTGTACTTCTGTGTCTCTTTTTCTGTTTTGCATATAGGGTTATCGCTACCATCTATCTAAATTCCGTATATATGTGTTAGTATACTGTAATGTTCTTTATCTTTCTGGCTTACTTCACTCTGTATAATGGGCTCCAGCTTCATCCATCTCATTAGAACTGATTCAAATGAATTCTTTTTAATGGCTGAGTAATATTCAATGGTGTATATGTACCACAGCTTCCTTATCCATTCATCTGCTGATCAAGGATATACAATGGAAAAAAGACAATCTCTTTAACAAGTGGTGCTGGGAAAACTGGTCAACCACTTGTAAAAGAATGAAACTAGAACACTTTCTAACACCATACACAAAAATAAACTCAAAATGGATTAAAGATCTAAATGTAAGACCAGAAACTATAAAACTCCTAGAGGAGAACATAGGCAAAACACTCTCCGACATAAATCACAGCAAGATCTTCTATGACCCACCTCCCAGAATATCGGAAATAAAAGCAAAAATAAACAAATGGGACCTAATGAAAATTAAAAGCTTTTGCACAACAAAGGAAACTATAAGTAAGGTGAAAAGACAGCCCTCAGATTGGGAGAAAATAATAACAAATGAGGAAACAGACAAAGGATTAATCTCAAAAATATACAAGCAACTCCTGAAGCTCAATTCCAGAAAAATAAACGACCCAATCAAAAAATGGGCCAAAGAACTAAACAGACATTTCTCCAAAGAAGACATACAGATGGCTAACAAACACATGAAAAGATGCTCAACATCACTCATCATCAGAGAAATGCAAATCAAAACCACAATGAGGTACCATTACACGCCAGTCAGGATGGCTGCTATCCAAAAGTCTACAAGCAATAAATGCTGGAGAGGGTGTGGAGAAAAGGGAACCCTCTTACACTGTTGGTGGGAATGCAAACTAGTACAGCCACTATGGAAAACAGTGTGGAGATTTCTTAAAAAACTGGAAATAGAACTGCCATATGACCCAGCAATACCACTTCTGGGCATACACACTGAGGAATCCAGATCTGAAAGAGACACGTGCACCCCAATGTTCATCGCAGCACTGTTTATAATAGCCAGGACATGGAAGCAACCTAGATGCCCACAAATGTCTTTTCAAATGATTTTATCTCTTATTCTGCTTTCTCCTTTGTAAACTGTGCATAGTAATTGTGCTAACCTTATAGAGCTTTTCCAAGAATTAATTCAGAAATTGTCTGCAAATGTACAGTTTAACTGAGTTTGACTAGGTAAAAATGATGTACAGTTTTACTTAGATGACACAACGTTTCAGTTATTAAGCAGGGAAGAGCAATAAGTTGTGATAATCAATGATTTTGGAAAAAATAAATTACATTAAGTTGAATAGTTATATTTTCTGTAGGGTATCTGAGACCAGAGTCAATAAAATGAAATATAATTTTCTGATATGGGGATGCATTAATCTACATTTTCTAAACTCAGCTGCTCTCACTTACAGAACCTCATTCTCTAAAGCAGCCAAAATCTCTTGCTCTATGTGTCCCACTTTGGGAACTTCTAATTAAGGTCAAACCATTCACTGGGAGACCAGCAGGGCCAGGACCGAGGTAAACCAAGTTCTTAGGGTGCAGTTCTCAGGGCCAACACTGTGCTTTCATAAAAAAAAACACTGAGAGTGTTTTTTTGTTTGTTTGTTTGTTTTAAGGGCCTCTTTAAATGTTGTGCCCTGGGCTTCCTACTTGCTTCAGCCGAGGACTAAGACCCTGAGAAAAAGTGTCTGCCCATGGACCTGAACGCTGTCCAGCACCATCCTGCTTTTCACTCTAATCTCTTCTCGTAACACTACCTTTGAGGATAACTTGAAATTCCTTAGAAACAAACACCTGAAACACCAAACTGTCTGCTTTCTAACCAGCCAGACTCATAATTACTATACCAATTATGTCAGCTTTGGGTCCATACCTGGGCTTTTTTAAAGAAACTATCAAATATTGATCTGTTTAATTTATCTTGGAGTTTGGGAGAAATATCAATAACCTCAGATATGCAGATGATATCACCCTCATGGCAGAAACCAAAGAAGAACTAAAGAGCCTCTTGATGAAAGTGAAAGAGGAGAGTGAAAAAGCTGACTTAAAGCTCAACATTCAGAAAACTAAGATCATGGTCCCATCACTTCAGGGCAAATAGATGTCAAAACAATGGAAACAGTGAGAGACTTTATTCTTTTGGGTTCCAAAATCACTGCAGATGGTGACTGCAGCCATGAAATTAAAAGACGTTTGCTCCTTGGAAGAAAAGTTATGATCAACCTAGACAGCATATTAAAAAGCAGAGACATTACTTTACCAACAAAGGTTCATCTAGTCAAAGCTATGGTTTTCCAGTAGTCATGTATGGATGTGAGAGTTGGACTATAAAGAAAGCTGAGAACTGAACTAATGCTTTTGAACTGTGGTATTGGAGAAGACTCTTGAGAGTCCCTTGGACTGCAAGGAGATCCAACCAGTCCATCCTAAAGGAAATCAGTCCTGAATATTCATTGGATGGACTGATGCTGAAGCTGAAACTACAATACTTTGGCCATCTGCTGCGAAGAACTGACTCATTGGAAAAGACCCTGATGCTGGGAAAGGTTGAAGGTGGGAGGAGAAGGGGACGACAGATGATGAGATGGTTGGATGGCATCACCAACATAATAGACCTGAGTTTGAATAGGCTCTGGGAGTTGGTGTTGGACAGGGAAGCCTGGCATGCTGAAGTTCATGGGGTCACAAAGAGTCAGACACAACTGAGCAACTCAACTGAACTAACTTATATTAGAATTTAAAATAACACAGAACTGTCATATGGCATTTATGAATGTTACCGAAAGACTCATGGATGCAATTAAGATCCTCTGCAAGGTCTTATATTCCACTTCTTTCCCAGACTCACACACTTGCATCGGCTAGTAATTTTATGCTTTCCTCAGTAAGTTGAAATTTATGAAAAGTAGCTTATAACATTCATTTACTTACTGAACCCTCAAGGGAAATTAATGGGAAAAGTTTATGGCCATGTGATTGAGAAGGGGCTTTTGGAAATATCAATAACAGCAACAAGGCTTTAGATTTGCAAAGAAGAGCTCCATCACAATGCCCTTTGAGAATTGTGAGTATTATCATGGGTTGGTAGAGCGGGGGAAAAGAAGAGAGGGCTAGAGGGAAGGAAAGAAACTCAAACTACAAAGTTAGTCTTCTTTAGGAGAACCCAGATCACATGATATGAATCCAGATTCATTACTTTGATAATTCACAGACAGAGCCCTGAACCCTCTCTTATGCTTAATATTCAAATTAATATAATTTAATTAAAATAATTTGAGATTCTATTTCCCCAGTTCATGCCAACCTTGATATTAGAATCAGAAAGTACCTGCTTGGAGCAGGCAAAATCAGAAAACTAGATAAGTAACAACCAGAAGTGAAAAATAAATATAGAGAGACTGTAAAAAGTAGACATGAATGGCACAAATACAGATGTTTAATAGATGGAAAAATAGTCCTAAGCATTTGAAATCCTGGAGGACACTGCTAAAATGCTGCTGCTGCTGCTGCTGAGTCCCTTCAGTCGTGTCTGACTCTGTGCGACCCCACAGATGGCAGCCCACTAGGCTCTGCCGTCCCTGGCATTCTCCAGGCAAGAACACTGGAGTGGGTTGCCATTTCCTTCTCCAATGTATGAAAGTGAAAAGTGAGAGTAAAGTGCTAAAATGCTACACTACATAATTAACAGTAGTCATAATATTCATTTGCTGTTTCAACACAAAACACCTGATTATGTGTCAAGCACTGTTCTAGTTAAGAATATAGTCTGAAATGATTAAGAGGGCCGAAGTCACCACTCTTGCAAGTTTAAGGTATCATAATGGAGGAAAATGAGATGCAAGAAATGTAACATAAAAATAATATTACATATATATGTGCATATTAATTAATATATATGCACATATTAATAACTCTGTTACCAAAGACAAGACATTCATTTGAAAAAAAATGTAATTAAAAGGATATCTTCAAAAGTCTGACACATGGAAAAATGTACTGTATGATCTCACTTTCTGTAGAATCTTAAGTCAAATGCTTTGAAGCAGAGAGTAGAATGGTGGTTACCAGGGACAGGGAAGTGGGTGAAATGGAGCCATGTTAGTCACAGGTACAAAGTTGTGGTTATGTGGGATGACTAAGTCTAGCAAACTAATGTATAGAATATGATTATGGGCTTCCCTGGTGGCGCTAGTGGTAAAGAACCTGGCTATCAAAGCAGGGGATGTAAGTGATGCATGTTCGATCCCTGGGTTGGGAAAATGCCCTGGAGGAGGGCATGGCAACCCACTCCAGTATTCTTGCCTGGAGATTCCATGGATAGAGGACCTTGGCTACAGTCCATGGAGTCCCAAAGAATCGGACATGACTGAAGTGACTTAGTACACAGATTAGCATTTTAGTGGTTTTAAAGAGAGCACTTGGTGTATGACCAGGAGTACTGAGAACAGACTATGGAAGAAAAGCATTTTCTTTGCATGTGCATTTCTATAGTATATGACTATAGCTAATAATACTGTACTGATACTGGAAATTTGCTAAATTTCAGCTTCTTTCATGATACACGAAAATGGTAACTATAGGAGGAGATGGTTATGTTAATTGGCTTGACTGTAGTAATTGCAGAAGACATGAGTTCAATCCCTGGGTCAGGAAATCCCCTGGAGGAGGAAATGACAACCAACTCCAATTCTTACCTGGAGAGTTCCATGAACAGAGGAGCCTGGCTGGCTACAGTCCATGGGATTGCAAAGAGTCAGACATGACTGAGCAATTGAGTGCACACACATAGTAATTATTTTACTATGAATACATTATTAAAATGTCATATTGTATACCTTAAATATATACAATCTCATTAAAAATGTTTTTTTCTTCCTTTCTTTTTCTTCATTCATAATTGGATCTTAAATAAGTGCATACTTCTTCCTTGACCAAAAGCTACCATTATCTGAAATTTGACTATATTTGCCTTATACTTTCTATGTCCATTTCTCCTTTCTTTCAGTGGAAAGAAAAATAGCAAGTAACAATGTGATCTCTAGAAAGCTGGCAAAAGAGAGACAGAAGATAAGGATCAAACATAATTAATCCATAGACTGGTACCTAAGCTCAGGGAAACAGAGTTAACTTTGCACATGGTGATACCAGAGGGTAACTGAACTGTGATTTGTTACAAAGGTCTTTGGAGTTCTGCAGACCTGACTTCAAATTCCAGTGTAACTACCTAGTAACTGTATGTACTCTCTGAGCCCCAATTTCTTTACCTGTAAAACCGGGTTTTTAGTAACACCTTTCTGACGGCATTACAGGGAAATTTACTTGAACATGAGGTAAGAACTTTCATGTTCAGTCCTAAAACATTAATGGGAGCAACATAAATGGTAGCTTCCTTTTATTTCTTTCATTTTTCACTTATTCTGCCAAAGTCCTGAATAAAAGTCAGATTGATTGTCCAAGCACTACCTCAGATGTATCCAACAAGATATGTGAATTTCTGGCTTGGAACAGGAGAGTACATGATCTGTGTTCAGGAAACACAGGTTATCATCAAGGCAAAAGAACCTACCTGGGAAGTTCTACTCTATAAATCCTAGATTCATTATTCACAATGCTAAGCTCAACAGTTTTGACAGCTCAACATGAAGTACCATCTTGGCTTCAGAAGCAAAAGAAATGCGTTTCTTCCATGGTCTGTCCACAGTCCACTTGGTCATATGCTAAAGTGCCCTCTCTAAAATCTCTAAAACCCTAATGATCCTGAACATGAAAACATGTACTGAGCTGCCATAATCACTAATGATCAAAGGCAAATGAGAAGAAAATGAGAGTACTAAAGAGAATTGACCAAATTTTGGATCCTGGCCAGATGTTCAAGGCGTGCCAACTGCTTTCGGCACAGGTCAAACCTGCTTAATTAGCAATAATGAGAGCTTTTGGAAGATCGCAGGTAAACTGAATGGTTACAGATAAATGATCTAACAGTTATATCTCAACCAGAGAAAGGACAGGATGCTATTTAACAACACACAGGTGGAACTGTAGGTTAATGACCTTGCATTTTATAATTTAATGGGGCACGCATAGTACCACACTGAAAGTAAATGAATTGTCAGATACAAATGCTTACAATGGCATTTTATAAATAAATTATTATAACAGTAGTTGCAATTAAATTGCTGTATTTTAATATGAGCTACTAGTTAAGTCATGAGTGGCTTGCTGCCTGGGTCTTGCTTAAACTGGCACCAAATAAAACTATTTGAGTCAGTTAAAACATTTTTGATTATACCCTCAAAATCTGTACAGCAGTAGAAGTACATAGGAATCCCAATTACGTAAATAAGAATTATTCATTTTTCCCCTTGCCTTTTTGATGGATTTCTACAAAAGAAAACAGTATCACAGTGAACTGGGTAAATCTGAGCCCTCTTTCATCTCAAGAAATACTGTCAATTCTGAATCAGTCTTCTAAAAAATTTTTCCCACAAAGCTCAGAATAAATCACAGCCATGTAATTTCATCATCCATTTATTCTTTACTACTGGAAAGATAACCCCCTTGTCAGAAATGTCACCAGTTGTGAGCTCTGGTCCTGTGCGATGGGGTTCCTTTGGGTCACCTGCCTCTTGTGTACTCCCATTGCGCCTGTGTTGGTCACCTTCTAGTACTGTTCTTCCCACGTTCCAATCAATTATTCATTCATGGGTCTATTTATGTTGGGCAAGGCCATGACCCACCTTGTTTCCACAGAAACTTAAATCTAATACATGCTAAAAATTATTAAAAGGAAAGAAGAAAGGAAAGCAAATTCACAGCTCGTCGCAATCACTAAGTGCCTATCTGTAATGACTCTGTTGTTGTTCAATTGCTAAATTGTGCCTGTCTCTTTGCAACCCCATCGACAGCAGCATGCCAGGCTTCCCTGTCCTTCGCTATCTCCCAGAGTTTGTTCAAATTCATTTCCATTGAGTTGGCGATGCTATCTAACCACATTCATTTTAGTGTTTGCCAACTGCAAGCATTTTCGTAGATGCAAAGATTTACATGTATAATTCCTGCCCTTAAATGAAGCACAGTCCATTTACTAAAATGTGTACCACGGGTGGCACTACTTGTAAAGAACCCGCCTGCCCATGCAGGACACCTAAGAGACACAGGTTCAATCCTTGGGTCTGAAAAACCCCCTGGAGGAAGAAATGGCAACCCACTCCAGTATTCTTGCCTGGAAAATTCCATAGACAGAAGAGCCTGATGGGCTACAGTCCATAGCATCGCAAAGAACCTGCCTGCAATGCAGGAGACCCAGGTTAGATCCCTGGCTTGGAAAGACCCCCTGAAAAGGAAATGTCAAACCACTCAAGTATTCTTGCCAGGAGAATTCCATGGACAGAGCAGCTTGATGGGCTACAGTCCATGGGGTTGCAGAAAGTTGGACATGACTGGACAATTAATACACACACATACTCACATAAAGGTAAAATCACTTTTTGCAGACACTACATTAAAAAACAATATGAGCTCTCCAGTCCTCACCAAGATGGCATGAGATAGGTACTATTATTATCTCTACTTTGTATATGAGGAAACTGAGAGAGAGATTAAGAAAATTTCCCCAATTCTCTCTCCTAGTAAGTGACACAATTTTCTGTCCCAAATCAACTGGCTCTACACTTAAATCAACAGCCTGCACACTTAATTCCTATAATGAAACTATCAAGACACTATATATTTAAAGAAAGTAAAGGCCTTTTTTCTCTATCCATTAGGGTGTTCAGAGACACTGATAGAGCGGAGGTTGACAATGTCTTAAAGGGTTGGAAGAGTCAGATGGAGAAAGACATGACTTAGTGGCTGAGCACGCACACGCAGTGTCAGTGACGACTACCTTAACTAAGACTCTCGTAAGCAATAAACAAGGAAGGAAAATGCTCATGCACTCACCTCTTTTGTCATTGTTCTGCTTTTTTTTGGGGGGGGGCAGAGCTGAATAAGGTTGAGAACAAAAGTTTCATGTGTCAATATTTTGATTAACAAGATATTTTACTAAATCCGGGTAGTGGGTAGTGGGTGATGGGGATGATTTTAGACCCTCTCAGTTATGAACTGCTTGAAGGAAACAAGATGGGCCCTCTCTTGCTGGATATCAGTCGGGTTGCTATCTCTGCAAGGACTAGATTTCTGGATTAGTCTATAATCAAGTCTATCTTACTGATCCAGGCACCAGTCTATTGGAGTCATAACACCTTGTGCTTAGTCTGACTTATTGCAGAGGACAGCTTCCTACAGGGCAGGCTCTGACCTTAAAGAAGGCCCTGGGGAAATTGCACTTAAGATCAAATTCCTGGGAAAACAATGAATCAGGGAAAGGGTCCTACAGAGCTCTTTGCAAGACAGAGTTACCTGGGAGTCATGAATATATGAAGATAATTTTAAGTATTTCAGGTCAAGTGAAATGAGTGAAAGTCACTCAGTAGTGTCTAACTTTTTGTGACTCCATGGACTATACAGTCCATGGAATTCTCCAGGATGGAATTCTGGAGTGGGTAGCCTTTCCCCTCTCCAGGGGGTCTTCTTAACCCAGGGATCAAACCCAAGTCTCCCACACTGCAGGCAGATTCTTTACCAGCTGAGCCACAAGAGAAGCCCATTTGAGATCAATGTTATCAATGATTACAGCTAATAACAGCAAAGGTATTTACTAACCAAATTACCATCATTTTTATCATAATTACTTCCTGACATCATTGGCCCCCTGACTCTGCTTTTGGGAGTTTTAGTTCCCATTGCTAAGTTGATTAGCAGAGGATAAGTACAGTTTGATGTCAGAGTGGTTGGAAGGTATTTGAGATAAAATTTAGGTACTTGCTACTCAAGCACTTGATGGGAATTCTTCCCACCTATAGTTTTCTGCAGAGTGACTATTTTAATATTATGTAACCCCATATGGCTAACTCCTATCACCTGAACTGGATAAGGGATAAACACCTGAGTAAGGGTGGACTACCCATAAACTGCCTATTCCTTGGCTTCGAAAAATGAACGAAGGCTATTAGACCTACGACTTGGAAATCTGAACCAACATATACAGAAGGGAATTTCTGATGGTGGAGTTTTAAAGTCCTGTGATCTTGATGTTGAGGCTGCTATTACCAGACGACACAGACACACAGCTTGTGGGAATAGTGTCTAGGAAAAATGGAATGAGCAGAAATGAGCATATGTGCAGAGAGTCTACCAAGAGAAGACAGAAGAGAAATTAAGAGAATATCACATAGCAGAATTGCCCTTCTCGAGAGCTGATTCTTAAACTTCCTGAGGTTTAGCGCTGATCTCTTTTCAGATTGTCTTGAGAACTAAGGTCACACAATAATGCCTCTTCCGGCTTCCTTCTGTTTGAGCATGTTTGTCTTCCTTAATATAAAAGTAGATCTCATTAGAAGAGAAACCCCATGTTTCTCTGGACTAACAACAGAACAAAAATTTGGCTTTCCTAAATATTCACTTCATAATGGTCAGTGCTGTGAGAATGACCTGGAAAAAACTATAAGCAGAAGTACCCATTAACACTTGAGAAAGTCATGAGGAAGCCATTCTGAATCTAGAGGTGATCAGGGAAGATCTGGCGCCTTGGTGGGTGCAGTGAAGGTCTCCACACTCGGAGGAAACAAGAAGGGGCCATGCAGCCCCACAGTCAAGATGTGCATCTGACTCCTCCACTGATATGTCATCCTAGGCTAGCTAGGACTTTTCTGAGCCTCAGTTTCTGCATCTGTGAAATGCAGATAGTAAAATCCAACTTGGGCAGGTTGGGGATAGACTAAGTATAATTGTATCTGTGTAGCTTCTAATATAGTTTTTCTCATGAATTTGAAAATTTTAATCCGTTCTCTTGCCAGACATTTTGTCAAGGAGAGAGTAGAGTGAACTTCAAGTCCCATTTAGACCCTCAGCTCTGTGCTCCTGTGTACGATGCATCTGAATGATGGTCCTAAATACATGGTATTTTGTAAATGTCATGTTGTCATGGGCGATTTATGTCAGGAAAACAATAGATTCATTTAAGGCAGTTACAGTTGATACTACTTTCCCTTATAGAAAAGGAAATAACTGCTAGAATAGTTGGACTGAAAATTTTAAAAGAATCAGAAAGGTTTTAAATCACTTAGGAAAGTCAGTACAGGTCAATGAGTTGTCAAAAGAACCAATTACATCTTATTGGTTTTAATGGAAAGTGGTTTGCACTTATGTATTTCAGATTAGTTTTTAACCTGATAAATGACCAATTTGCACCAAATCAGAAATAGGTTGACATGGAAAGAAAATGTATCCCAGATAAGCAACCAGCCAAGAAATAGTTGATCTCTATATGATGCAGAGTGTATAATTCAACATGAAGTGGAATGGGGAGGGGGGAAGGTTTGCCTAATTTTATGAACCTGGAGGATAAATTCTGCTGATAGATTTATGGGTTATAACAAACTGAAGTCCTTTTGTTGAAATGTTCACTTACTTCCTATGAAACCAAATGTTCACTTATTTCCTTTGAAACCAAAATCAGTTAATCTTGTGGCCCTTCAGATGGTATTTCCCCAGGATTTGATGGACTTTAAATCTGAGAGGAACTTATCCAATCTGACTCAACACCACAGATGGTAGTTGATCTGAGGCCTTGAGCTGTAGTAACTATAAAAGTGATAGAGACCTTCTCAAATGGTGTTTACGTGGAGGACAGAAAATCTGTTATAATTAATACAATCTTAGCTAGAAGTAGATGGGAGCATTATTTATAAATCCTGATTCCCTTTAAGGTGTCCACTGATAAAACTGCTGAAACTCTGTGAGAACTTGTTAGTTTCACTGTGTTCCTTTTGCTCTTTTTAGGAGAAATAAAAATTTAAAAAAACATCGAGCCATACAATTCTCATCTTCAAAGCAAAGGAATATGACAGGCAAAAAGAATATCTTGAGTAAATACTGCAAATTTGTTAAAAAGCATCATCCAAAGACAAATCAGAGGAAATGGTTTTATTTCCTGGTTTGGCAGATCCCATATTTATGTTTTAAGTTACCACATTCAGGAAAAAAAAGTTCAATTATCACTGACAGTCATGGAAATTTAAAAAAAGCAAGACCTTTTAAAGTTCCACTAAACTGAGTTACCTCAGCTTTGTATTTTCTGTCTATCTACATTATTTTGCCAACAAAGTCCATCTAGTCAAAGCTATGGTTTTTCCAAAAGTCACGTATGGATATGAGAGTTGGACTATAAAGAAAGCTGAGCACCGAAGGATTGATTATTTTGAACTGTGGTGTTGGAAAAGACTCTTGAGAGTCCCTTGGACTTCAGGGAGATCCAACCAGTCAATCCTAAAGGAAATCAGTCCTGAATATTCATTGGAAGGACTGATGAAGCTGAAACTCCAACTTTGGCCACCTAATGTGAAGAACTGACTCATTTAAAATGACCCTGATGCTGGGAAAAATTTAAGGCAGGAGGAGGATGACAGGGTGAGATGGTTGGATGGCATCACCGACTCATGGGACATGAGTTTGAGTAAGCTCCGGGAGTTAATGATGGACAGGAAAGTTTGGCGTGCTCTAGTCCATGGGGTCACAAAGAGTCGAACACGATTAAGCAACTGAACTGAACTGATTAATCACACACACACACACACACACACACACACACACACACACACACACAGGGACTTCCCTGGTGTCTCAGTGGTATAGAATCCATCTGCAATGCAGGAGATGTGGATTTGATCCCTGGGTCAGGACAGTCCCCTGAAGAAGGAAATGGCAACCCATTCTAGTATTCTTGCCTGAGAAATTCCATGGACAGACGAGTCTGGCAGGCTATAGCCCATAGGGTCACAAAGAGTTAGACACAACTGAGCATGCATGTGCGCGTACACACACACACACACACATACATATACATATATACAGAATAATATATATTTACAGGCACACAATTATAATCTGACATTTGTATATACTACAAAGTGATAGTAGTATAGTGGTAGTATTGACTTTTTTAGTAACATTAACTCTTCTAAACTATGAGCACAAGATATCGTTCCATTTATTTATTTCTTATACTTATTTCAACAATATAGTTTTCAGAGTAGATATCTTTTACCACCTTAGTTATATGTATTTCTGTTTTTGTGTTTTTGATGCTATTATAAATGGGATCAATCTTTCAACTTATTTTTCAGAAAATTTGTTAGCTTATAGAAATGCTTTTAAGTTTTATATGTTTTTTACCCTGTTTATATACTGAATTCATTGATTAAATCTAACAGTTTTTCAACTGAGTCTTAAGGATTTTATATATGTAAAATCATGTCATTAGCAAATAGAAAATATAATACTTCCTCCTTTCTAATTCTGGTGCCTTTTGTTTCTTTTTCTTGCCTGATTATCACATTAATTGATTCATGCACATTGAACCATCCTTGCATCCCAGGTATAAATCTTACTTGGCCATGGCAAATGATCCTTTTAATGTGCTTCATAATTCCACTTATTAGTGTTTTGTTGAAAACTCTTGCATCTATATTAATCAGGGATATTGGCCCATGCTTTTCTAGTGGTGTCAATTTTAGTATCAGGGTATTGTTTGCTTACTAAAATGAAGGTTTTGGTATCAGGGTAATGCTGGCCTCATGAAATGAACTGGAAATGTTTCTTCCTCTTCAAATTTTAGAAGAGTTGAGAAAGACTGGTGTTACTTCTTTTCAAGTTTGATAAAATTAATCAGTGAAATCATCTGGACTTTTCTTCATTGTGAAATTTTAAATTACCAATCAATCTCCTTACTAGTAACTGGTCAATTCAGATTTTCTATTTTTTCCTGATTCAGTCTTAGTTGTATCTTCCTGAGAATTTTTTCCATTTCATCTAGGTTGTTCAGTTTATTCACATATTGCTTTTTATAGTAGCCTAACAATCTTTGAATTTCTGTGATATTCATTGTAATGTCTTTCTTAGTAATAATATTGTTGATTTGGGTCCTTTCTCTTTTTCCCATATTAGTCTAGTTAAAGGTTTGCCAATTTTTTAAGGAACCAACTGTTAGTTTGGTTAATCTTTCTATTTTTTCCTATTCTCTTTCCTTTACTTTTATTCTAATTTTTATTATTTCAACAGAATTAGAGCTTAATTTATTCTTCTTTTTGTCATTCCTTAAGGTACAGAAATAGTTTCCCTTTGGGGGTAGGTCTTTCTTGCTTTGACTTTTTTATGTGTCCTTTTGTGTAATTACAATAGAATTTTCCCTTGTGGCATCATGAGATTTAGATAAAATAATTTGAACTTATAACACCCTATTTTATACTGACAACTTAAATTTGATATAATTAATAAACTCTACACTTTTACTGCTTCTCCCTCTCACATTTTAAGTTATTGCTGTTAAAATTTTAATGTTTTGTTTAAATATTGTATAACTAAAATAAAATTTTTAATAAATTTTAATAAAAATTTTAGTTTAGAGTAGTTTTATACTTCAGAGAAGGCAATGGCAAGCCACTCCAGTACTCTTGCCTAGAAAATCCCATGGACAGAGGAGCCTGGTAGGCTGCAGTCCATGGGGTTGCTACAAGTCGGACACGACTGAGGAACTTCACTTTCGCTTTTCACTTTCATGCTTTGGAGAAGGAAATGGCAACCCACTCCAGTGTTCTTGCCTGGAGAATCCCAGGGATGGTGGAGCCTGGTGGGCTGCCGTCTATGGGGTCGCACAGAGTCGGACACGACTGAAGCGACTTAGCAGCAGCAGCGTTCCAGGTGGCACTGGTGATAAAGAAACCTCTGCTGATGCAGGAGATGTAAAAGATGCAGGTTCGATCTCTGGATCAGAAGGATCCCCTGGAGAGGGCACGGCAACCCATTCCAGTATTCTTGCCTGGAGAGTCCCATGGGCAGAGTAGCCTGGCAGGCTACAGTCCATAGGGTCACAAAGAGTCGGACACGACTGAAGTGATTTAGCAGCAGCAGCAGCAGTTTTATATTTACAGAATATTTATGAAGATATTCTAGTTACTTCTCATATAAGCCTTTTAAAATATTGACCTTGAGTTTTCACTTTGATGAATTTGGGCAACTGTAGACAAAACATATAACTGCAAATCATCCAGATAACTGCAGCTTTCATCGGACTAGCACTGTCTCTGGCTGGCACCCCCCATTTCCTCTTGCTTCCTCACTCTGATGAAGCACATTGCCACCTCGTGAAATTTCTACCCAGAGGTCCACAAAGACCATGGCTAATACCTCCTGCGGAACTGAATCCTCCCAGCGGTCATTTGCGTGAACTAGAACATGAAGCCTTCCCAGTCAGGCCTTGACCCTACAGAAGCTTCATTAAAGAACCAGAGATACAGAACTCAGCTAACCACACCCAGATCTTGACCTGCAGAAAATGTGAGATGATAAATGTTGTCTTCAGCCCCTAAGTTTATGCAGTCGTAGGTAGAAAAACAGTACAGGGAGCCATGTACTGTGCTAACAACTGGGGACACAGCAGTAATCGCCATGGCCCCCTCCCTCGTGGCACTTGCAGTACGGGGCTGCTAGTGACCCTGCAGGACTCCATGGCCCAGAGGTCCCCAGTTTTCTTTAACAATGAGACCCTGAACTGCCCCTAGATCACAAAATTTAAATAGAAGGATGGGGTATCTTCTTACCAAAAGTTTATGTTTTTCAAATGGGCTAGAATAATTTTCTACATGCACTCACTGCCTAATTGACATTTCCCTCCTGGTTTATATTCATAGAAACTTGCAGGAATCACTCTTAATACCCAGATTTGCAATCTCAGAGCCAAGTGCTATAGCGGTGGGGCCTCATTTGCATTCATGAATATGCAGCAGCACGAGCTCCTTGCTTGGGATTTCTGGCCTATGTTGGGCCTCAGTGTTGTGTGTAATGCTGTGAATTTTTCCTTCCTGAACTGAACTCAGGAAATGAAGTCAGAGCTGCAGAGCGCAGAACAGAAGTCCCTTTCCATTTTCTTTCTACCACAAAATTTCACATTGGCCTCACCAGTCCCTGAACTGTTTTTGCTTTTGAGTTCAGAGAAAATTGACGTGATTTTGCTTCTTCCTCTAGTCCTAAGGTTAGAAACATGGTGAGTAAGCTATCATAGTCATGTGTGAGTGCTCAGTCCTGTCCAACTCTTTGTGACCCCATGGACTGTAGTCAACCAGGCTCCTCTGCCCATGGGATTTTCCAGGTAAGAATACTGGAGTGGGTTGTCATTTCCTTCTCCAGGGGATCTTCCCAACCCAGGGATCGAACCTGCATCTCCTGCATTGGTAAGTGGATTCTTTACCACTGAGCCACCTGGGAAGCCCCAATTGTAGTCAGCTGCTCTTCAAATATACTACACAGGAAAAGAAAAACAAATACATAAGAATAAGCATAAGTATGAATATATGATGATCTTTAAAAGGTAAACAGCCCTCTTCCAGAGATTCAAGAGAGAGAGAGAAAGAGTGTAACATCTGATATTTCAAGTAATGTTAATTTCATTTGATGGGCACTTATCATGTAGATGAGAATTCTTTGACATAAACTAAGAAGAATTCTGGGAACCATTTTGGTTTATGTAAGAAAAACTCTTATTGTTTCAAAAAATGTACTGGTCAAAATAGATCTATTGGAATCATAATTATCTTCCTCATTATCAGCATCTTCATATTCCTCTTCGATTTCTTTCTTGGGGCACAAATGACCTCCAGAGTATAATAAGTGACTCCTTGGAGAAAGAGGTAGAACTACTTTTCAAGCTAAATTTGATGCTGGCTAAGATCTATTACCAGGCCCTAGCTCTCAAAGTGCCACTGCCTGGACTATGTCTGCAACTGGCTGAGAAGGTAAGCTGGGCATTACATCTCAGCTACTTTAGATGCTCAGAACTAAATTTACAGTCAGTGAGTCATTGCTTTTAAAATATCACAGTACCTTTAACAAGAGGATCACTTCTGTTAGACTGGATGACCGGAGAAAGACTCAACCCAAAAATGGTGTGAAAAGGGGAAAGATAACCAGCATTCAGAGAGCACCCACTTTTCGCAAATGTATCTTGAATTCAGTCAGCTGTCCCGGGAGATATTTGTTATTATTCCCATTTCATAGTCAAAGAAACTCAGGCCTCGAGGGTAAAGTGACTTGCTAAAGTCACAAAAAATAGAACACTGGAGATGCAGAATCCAGTCATGTCTGCTTAATTTTCATTTCTGGACTCTCTCCACCCTACCCTGAGACACAAGAGATGTGCACCTTGGCCTTGGCTCTGTCTCTAGAGGGGTCAAAACTAGGCCTGAAAGATGGGAAGATATAATAATTACACCTGGGGAATAATTCCAGTTTTCTTTAGAAGAGTCTTTAACTCCAGAAAGAATAATAAGAGGCTCACAAAATCCTGCCTCAAGCATCAACTACTACAGAAACACCTATTGGACTTATTTTTAAAGTATAATTACTCAGGCCCACCTCAGACTAACTTAATTAGAATCAGAATTTCATGGTGAAGAATTCATAGAAAAATTAGTTTTCAACTTATTCTCTGAGGGATTATTTGGTCTCCAAACCACATTGTAAGAAATAGTACAGTATCTCCTACTATACATATTGATGTTCTAAGCTATAGCTAGGCAGTTTTGATGTTTCCATTTAATCTGGGCCCTTTTAAAAACTCTGATATCAATTAGAATATTTTCCAACACTGTATACAAAAATAAACTCAAAAGGGATATAAGACCTAAATGTAAGACCATATACTATAAAGCTCCTAAAGGAAAACAAGGGCAGAATATTCTTTGACATAAATTGCTGCAATATTTTATTGGATCTGTCTCCTAGAGTAATGGAAATAAAAACAAAAATCAACAAATGGGACCTAATTAAACTTAAAACCTTTTGCACAGCAAAGGAAACACAAATAAAATGAAAAGATAACCTAGAAAACCTACAACTGGGAGAAAATATTTGCAAATGATTCTACAGAGAGATTAGTTTCCAAAATATATAGATAGTGCATACAGCTTAATACTAAAAAGAAACAGGAAAAGATGTGAAGAAGGCCTAGATATTTCTCTAAAGACATATGACTGGCCAATAGGAACAAGAAGAGATGCTCAACATCTCTTACTATTAGAGAAATGAAATCAAAACTACAATGAGGTATCACCTCACACCACTCACTTGGCCATGATTAAAAAGTTTACAAATGTTAAATGCTAGAGAAAGTGTGGAGGGAAGGGGACTCTCCTCCATAGTTGGTAGGAATGTAAATTGGTACAGTGACTCTGGAGAATAGTATCCAGGTTCCTCAAAAACTAAAAATATAGCTACCATATGATCCAGCGATCTCATTCCTGAACATATATACAGAGAACAAAACTCAAATCCAGAAAGATACATGCACCTCAATGCTCACAGCAGCACTGTTTGCAATACCCAAGACATGGAAGCAACTTCACTGACAGATGGGTTGATAAATCATCACTCATCTATGAATGTGTGCAGAGTAGTCCTGTGTGATTCTTTGCGATCCCGTGGACTGTAGTCCAGTAGGCTTCTCTGTTACTCCTCCATAGAGTTTTCTGGGCAAGAATACTGTAGTCAGTTGTCATTTCCTACTTCAAGGGATCTTCCCAACTCAGGGACCAAACCTGCATCTCCTGCACTGCCAGGCGGATTCTTTATGACTGAGCCACCTGGGAAATGGACTATTACTCAGCCATAAAAGGAATGAAACAATGCCATTTGCAGCAACACGGACAGACCTAGAGATTATCATATGAAGTGAAGTAAGTAGAAGGAAAAAGACAAATGTTATATGGTATCATTTATGTGAGGAATTTAAAAATATGATACAAATGAACTTGTCTACAAAACAGAAACAGACACACAAATATAGAAAACCACAGGAGTTACCAAAGGGGTTAGTTGGGGTCATTCAGTTCAGTTCAGTTGCTCAGTCGTCTCCGACTCTCTGCAACCTCATGGACTGCAGCACACAAGGCCTCCCTGTCCATCACCAACTCTGGGAGTTTACTCAAACTCATGTCCATTGAGTCAGTGATGCCATCCAGTCATCTCATCCTCTGTCGTCCCCTTCTCCTCCTTCCTACAATCTTTACCAACATCAGGGTCTTTTCAAATGAGTCAGTTCTTTGCATCAGGTGGCCAAACTATTGGAATTTCAATTTCAACATCAGCCCTTCCAATGAACACTCAGGACTGATCTTCCTTATGATGGACTGGTTGGATCTCCTTGCTGCCCAAGGGACTCTCAAGAATAGAATCTTCTCCAACACCACAGTTCAGAAATCATCAATTCTTTGGCACTCAACTTTCTTTATAGTCCAACTCTCACATCTATAAATGACTACTGGAAAAAACATAGCCTTGACTAGATGAATCTTTGTTGGCAAGGTAATGTCTCTGCTTTTTATTATGCAGTCTAATTTGGCCACAACTGTCCTTCCAAGGAGCAAGCATCTTTTAATTTCATGGCTGTAGTTACCATCTGTAGTGATTTTGGAGCCCCCAAAAATACAGTCTGTCACTGTTTCCATTGTTTCCCCATCTATTTGCCATGAAGTGATGGGACCAGATGCCATGATCTTAGTTTTCTGAGTGTTGAGCTTTAAGCCAACTTTTTCACTCTCCTCTTTCACTTTCATCAAGAGGCTCTTGGTAGTTCCTCTTCACTTTCTGCCATAAGGGTGGTGTCATCTGCATATCTGAGGTTATTGATATTTCTCCTGGCAATCTTGATTCCAGCTTGTGCTTCTTCCAGCCCAGTGTTTCTCATGATGTACTCTGCATATAAGTTAAATAAGCAGGGTGACAATATACAGCCTTGACGTACTCCTTTTCCTATTTGGAACCAGTCTGTTGTTCCATGTCCAGTTGTAACTGTTGCTTCCTAACCTGCATACAGATTTCTCGGGATGTAGGTCAGGTGGTCTGGTATTCCGATCTCTTTCAGAATTTTCCACAGTTTTTTGTGATCCACACAGTCAAAGTCCTTGGCATAATCAATAAAGCAGAAATAGATGTTTTTCTGGAACTCTCTTGCTTTTTTGATGATCCAGTGGATGTTGGCAATTTGATCTCTGGTTCCTCTGCCTTTTCTAAAACTAGCTTGAACATCTGGAAGTTCACAGTTCACGTATTGTTGAAGCCTGGTTGGAGAATTTTGAGCATTACTTTGCTAACATGTGAGATGAGTGCAATTGTGCAATAGTTTGAGCACTCTTTGGTATTGTCTTTCGTTGGGAAAGAAGAAAAATAAAATGTTGGGGTTGAGGGGGACATAAACTAGAAGTCTGAGATTAACATATACATACTAATATATGTAAAATAAAGAGCAAGGACCACAGCTTCCTTACCCATTCGTCTGCTGATGGGCATCTAGGTTTCTTCCATGTCCTGGCTATTATAAACAGTGCTGTGATGAACATTGGGGTGCTTGTGTCTCTGTGGTATATATACACCATGAAATATTACTCAGCTGTTAAAAAGAATTCATTTGAATCAGTTCTAATGAGATGGATGAAACTGGAGCCCACTATACAGAGTGAAGTAAGCCAGAAAGATAAAGAACATTACAGCATACTAACACATATATATGGAATTTAGAAAGATGGTAATGATACCCTATATGGAAAACAGAAAAAGAGACACAGATGTACAGAACAGACTTTTGGACTCTGTGGGAGAAGGCGAGGGTGGGAGGTTTCAAGAGAACAGCATCGAAACATGTATATTATCTATGGTGAAACAGATCACCAGCCCAGGTGGGATGCATGAGACAAGTGCTCGGGCCTGGTGCACTGGGAAGACCCAGAGGGAGCGGGTAGAGAGGGAGGTGGGAGGGGGGATCAGGTTGGGGAATACATGTAACTCCATGGCTGATTCATGTCAATGTATGACAAAAACCACTACAATATTGTAAAGTAATTAGCCTCCAACTAATAAAAATAAATGAAAAAAAATTTTTAATAAATAAATCATATGACTGATTACAATGGAATAAATGATTTACAAAGCAAAAAAAAAAAGAGCAAGGACCTATTATATAGCAAATGGAACTACTTTCAAAAATATCTTGTAATAATCTATAATGGAGAAGAATATGAAAAAGAATATATATATTTATACACATTATACACACACACACACACATATAAAACTGAATCACTTTGCTTACACATGAAACTAACACATTACAAATTAACTACACTTGAATTTAAAAATTGTTAAAAAAAAACAAACAAAAAACCTTCTTGGATCTGTCATATTAGGGTTAGTAGACGTTGCCCTTGTACTGGAATGCATGTTTATAATGGGTAATTAAATATTATAATGGTGGCAGTTGACATTTATTTATCTTCGACATACTTTGGTTAGCTAGATATGGTAGAGAATGGGAAACTAAGCCAGAATTTTTATGGATTCTCTCTCTCCTCTGAGTCTCATTAAGTATAAAGCTATCTCTTCATTTGAATTACTGTCCAAAATAAATACTAAAAAATAAGAATAACATTTTAAAAATAAAGCCTCAAGTACCATCAATTCTCCTTCCTATTCTCCTATCAATTTCTAACAATGAAATGTCCCCTCCCATTTTATGCTGCAAATAGCATCCCAGAGTCAAAGAATAATCTGAATGCATCTAATACAGTTTCCAATACTTTCCCCAAGATACTTTCTTAGGCTGAACTCAGGGTAGAAATGATGATGCCTCCCTGTATACCATTAGCAGGGGTCAAGTTAATTAGGGAGCCCCAGTATATGGCCTAGTAATAAGTTCCCCATTACTCAGTATCTGCAGAGCTAGGGTTAACCCTGGAGGTGTGAACAAAATAATTTGTTTGGATTCAATATTACTAAAGTCTTTAGAATGTTAGATCTTCTCTAGAAGCATTTGGGAAATACAGTGGTTAAGAACAAGGACTTTAGAATCAGTTTAGAATTAGCTGAGTGACTTTAGGCCAATGAACCTGAGTTTCCTTCTCCTTAAAATAGAGAAAATAACAACAAATGTTCAATAGAGTCTTTACACATTATGTCGCTCAGTTGTGTCTGACTCTTTGTGACCCCATGGACTATACAGTCCACGGCATTCTCCAGGCCAGAATACTGGAGTGGGTAGCCTTTCCCTTCTTCAGGGGATCTTCCCAAACCCTGGATTGAACCCAGGTCTCCCACATTGCACGTGATTCTTTACCACCTGAGCCACAAGGGAAGCTCTTAATGCAATTTAGATTATTTTAATAGGAAAAGTAAGTGGTGGACAACTCTTATCAACATATTTAGTTGCAATGAGGGGAGACAGTGACACCTCCATGAGTTTCATGGAAGTGTTCTCTCCTTCTTATATTAATAGGATTAGGTGTCTTAGACCAAAGGTATCAACAAAGCAGGGATGTCACCTTTATCCTAATCTGAGCATTACTTTTCTTTCTAAATATGTACCCAAAAAAGTATAATCAGTGATATGACAAGTTCCATTAACGTGACTGGAAACTAAATGCATGACCCAAAGCTTATGTACACAGAGCATACAATTTACATCAACCCCTGTATTAAGGGAAACTAATCTAAGACAAAAGAAGATACTTCCTTGACATTAACTAACCTATATCAATGAGTTCTATTCGGCAGATATCATTATCCATGTTTATAGGTGAGAAAATGAGGTTTAGGTAGATAAATTCTCCAGGCATTTAACTAGTAGGTATCAAATTGAAATTTGAAAACAGTTATTTAACTATCATGCAATACTTAATAAACATTAGCACACATTTGTACCTCCAATATGAGCCAGTTGAAAGAAAGAAAAATAAATACCCATCAAATGCAGTCTATAAAAGATAGATTGAGGAGGCGACTTTTGAATCTTTGGCAGTGCTAAATGATGATGTCTTTCTCTTCTCAGTGGTTCCACTAGAACACAAAGAACAGGAAGTTCTTTGATGAGAAATGAGGGAGCCAGCTGAGCTCTGGATACTGTCTGACGTAGGACTGTCTGCCCCTGTGATCTAGAAGGGCTGGGCATGATCATGAAATGACATCTTGGTCAAGTAAGCATATCCCATTTCACCACTGCCAAATGCTCACTGGAGGCATGAGTTCACTTGGGGGAAAACAATTGGCTTCCCTTGATAGTGAGGAACAGAAATCAGACAGTTATCATGAAGGGATCAACTGGAAGGCACCAGAAAGTTACTCTGTAGCCACCTGTGGTATTGTGCTAAGTCGCTTCAGTCTCATCAGACTCTTTGAGACTGTAGCCTGCCAGGCTCTTCCATCCATGGGATTCTCCAGGCAAGGATATTTTTCAGTCATGTGTGTTGTGCTGTGCTGAGTCGCTCAGTAATGTCCAGCTGTTTACAGCCCCATGGACTCTAGCCTGCCAGGTTCCTCTGTCCATGGGGATTTTCCAGGTAAGAATACTGGAGTTGGTTGCCATGCCCTCCCTGCCATGGGATCTTCTGAACCAGGGATCAAAACCAGGTCGTCTGCATTGCTGGTGGATTCTTTACTGTCTGAGCTACCAGGGAAGTCCAAGAATACTGGAGTGGGTAGCTTGTCCTTCCTCCAGGGGAACTTTCCAACCCAGGAATCAAACTGGGGTCTCCTGCATTGCAGGCAGATTCTTAATAATACCTCACGTCAAATAAGATATAATGAAGATAAAGGCAGTGTGAAAATTTATTTAAACTATGCTTTTAAAAAACTGTCTTTCTTTTATTCCTTCAAAGAGACTTTAATTATGCTAGATGAGCCAGTAAAAAACTGTTGAGAAAGTTTTTTTTTTTTAATTGTGGTATAATTGCTCTACAATGTTGAATTGGTTTCTGCTGCAAAATCAAAGTGAATCAGCTATGCACATGTGCTCAGTCTTGTCCAACTCTTTGTGACCCTAGGGACTGTAGCCCACCAGGCTCCTCTGTCCATGGGATTTTCCAGGCAAGAATACTGGAGTGGGTTTCCATCTCCTTCTCCAGGGGATCTTCCCACCCCAGGAATTGAAACTGCATCTCCTGCTTTGGCAGGTAGATCAGCTATATCTATACATATATCCCCTTCCTCTTGAGCCTCTCTCCCACCCCCCTGCCACCTAACTCCTCTAGATCATTACAGAGGACCAAGCTGAGCCCCCTGTATAATACAGCAGCTTCACACTAGCTACCTGTTTTATGCATGGTTCACTAACAGGTTTTTAAGATACTTTTCCTTTAACTAATGCCTTAATCTTTGTCAATTCAAAGGAACAGAAATGAAGTTGCCTGAATATTTTAAAAAATTAAAAGTGAAAAGAAATGGCATTCTGTCAGATCTAAAAAAGAAACAAATAATACACTTATTTGTCTGTCTTATTTGTGTCAGAAAATTGACATAATTCAGATTTCAGAAGACTTAAAGGGTGATCTCCTAATTTCACTTCTACCAAGAGATTTTCTTAGGCTCTTTCATTTCCACTTCTCATAAAATAATTGATTTCTCACATGTATTAAAGTTTTAAATATTATAAAGGACTCTATCAAGTTTAAGTTAATTATTTCAATGATGAAAAACTTAGTTGCAAATTTATTCTACTTTAACTACTCCTGACTTGGATCAAAGCCAGAGAGTCATTTGAAAGGAATAATTTTATCTTCATCTAAACATTCTTAAAGGAAAGTGTGATGCTCTTACTTTATCTCATACAAAATTGCAATTGCCTCATTATAAATATGTGTCTGAGCTTAAGTACTTGCCTCACAAAATCCCAATTATTAGGGAGAGGAAAAAATGAGTGGTTTGAATGTTCAAAGCAAGAAACAGAACATTACTTTTAAAAGAAAAATAAGTAAAATGGTTGAGAAGTAACTATAAACTGAGCTTTGGGTTTCACAAAGATATTTTTATGAAATATTCCATATATGAAACATTATTTTATGCCTAGGAAAAGCTTCATTTTTACAGCCTGAACACTATGAAAATCCTTGGCCTCTTTAAACTGTCTTCCATTTACATACTAAAAAAAAAAAAAATCCTTTAGTGGCCAGATCTCAGTAAATTTCTAGTAATATCAAACACCCTTCATTCCCTCACTAGCACAGAAAAGGCAAAAATCATCACTATGCCCTTTCTAGGATCCAGTCTCTAAGTGCCTGCCTGCCCTCTAGGAGAGTCTACACATCGATCCAGCATAGAAAGCATATCTGTTGAAAGTAACTGATACAGCATCTGGGAGGAGAAGAAAGGTGATAAAACAGAATTTTTCTCCCAAGTTCTCAGAGTGACAAGCAGATCTAAGTAGCTATTGACTGGTATCATCCTTAAAAACAGCAGGGCAGACCATTCCAGTGAGATACTGTATTGACCCATAAGAGTCATATGCAGCTAACCAAATCTATTTCTAGGAAGTGACCTCATGTTGAGTACCAATGCACCTGCTGCCTGTGCTGTTGCTCCCCAGGTTTTCTTTTAATAGTTTTGCACGTCCAGAGGTCAACCCATTGGTTTGATGATCTTACTGAGATTCTTTATCTTTGCTTCTTTCATTGCCCTTAGATGTGATCATAGACTTCCAAATGATAGACTCCCTCCCCTTGGATGAGTCATGAAATCTGTGAGTAAAAGAGATTGAGTCAAGGTGAGAAGCTAAATCTAAACCTAAGAGTCTCATTCATCTCTCCAAAATTCACATGGTATTTCAGAAAAAAAAAATAAAAACACTAAAATGCTGAAAAACAATTTTCGTTTTTAGACCAGAAAATAAGAATTGTGAAAAATACATAATAACAAAAGAAATCCAAAAAGGAACTGAGGAAATCATGCAAAGGAAGATTTCCCTGGAAGTATCAAAAGAACCAAGAATTAGCAACCACTGAGGACAGTGAATACCAGTAAATAGGAAAAATTAATAGAAAACAAAATTATTTGCTCCAAAAAAGACTACAGAGAACAAATTGTCAGACAGAATAAAATCAATAGCATTAAAATAGGATATTGATTACATCTAATTAAGTAAGATTAGATCTCAGAGCATATCTTTCTGATGATCATAAGTAAGAAATTGTGAGATCAATAAAAGACATAAGCATTTAAAAAAATAATAAGCCAAAGTTCAAGATATGATTGGTTGGTATTCAAAATCTGTGTGTTTTTTGTAGGTCTTAGAGTTGCTAAAAAGAAATTGGAGAGCAAAATATGATTGATTACAAAACTTATAGAGTTTACAACATAATAAAACAGCAGTTGATAAGGAGAAATAGCAGGAGTTCTCAGAAGCTGAGAGAAAACTCTTCAATGGCTTTCATAAATATAATATGTTCATCAACATCCTGTAACGAATATAATAAGTGTATTCATAGGAATGTTTGTTAACACATCCTTCAGGTCAAACACTATTATTATTTTTGAAAGCATCTTCCCTGTCCTTTAATTTTCAGGTGGTTTGTTATTCTTGATTTTATGATAGTTGCTTAGAGGGAGATTCCACTGGCTTCCCTGGGAAGGTAGAGGGTAACTCTACTTAAAAGGCTCATTGGCTCTGAGGTCAGCACATCAGATCCTCTTTCGGCCCAGGTTTCCTACAGAATACATGAGAACCCTTTAACTGTCACCATGGATTTCTGACCTGAGATGATGTCCCCAAAAAACTAACCAGAAGAGAGAACATCTGCAGTCTATAATAGAAACAAGGAGTATTGATGTAGATGAGAGAGAGAGAGAGAAATAGTAACACAGCAAGTGAATCCCATGGCCTCTTACCTAGAATTATTTAGACAATAGAAGGGTTGTTTTTAACATTGTGGTAATATAATAAAATGTAATTGACCTTGTAATGATAAAAAATTTGCTATCAAATTATACACAATCTATTTACAAATAAGAGGAAAATCAGGTAAAGAAACATAATACAAACCTGCTACATTTTCATTTGAATGCAGAAAGCTTTTATTAAAAACAAAATTAGCACAGACATAGAGAACAGACTTTTGGACATGGAGGGGAGAAGTGGGGAACAAACTGAGAAGCTCGCACTGATATCTATACACTATCACGTGTAAAATAAATAGCTAGCAGGAAGCTTCTGTACAGCCCAGGAAACTCAGCTCAATGCTTTGTGATGACCTAGAAGGGTGGAATTGGGGGCTGGGAAGTGGGCAGGGAGGCCCAAGAGGGAGGGGAATACATGTATATATATGGCTGATCAGCAGTATTGTAGAGCAGAAACTAACACATTATAAAGCAAATATATTCCAATAAAAAATCAAAATTAAATGATGATAACATTTTAGCTCATTGCTAGGGAGAGTCTCAATTCAGTTTAGTTCAGTCACTCAGTCGGGTCCAACTGTCTGCGACCCCATGGACTGGGGCAGGCCAGGCTTCCCAGTCCATCACTTACTCCTGGAGTTTACTCAAACTCATGTCTGTTGAGTCGGGGATGCCATTCAAACATCTTACCCTCTGTCGCTCCCTTCTCTTCCTTCCTTCAATCTTTCTCAGCATCAGGGTCTTTTCCAATGAGGCAGCTCATCGACTCATGGGGCGAAAATATTGGAGTTTCAGCTTCAGCATCAGTCCTTCCAATGAATACTCAGGACTGATCTCCTTTAGGATGGACTGGTTGGATCTCCTTGCAACCAAGGGACTCCCAAGAGTCTTCTCCAACACCACAGTTCAAAAGCATCAATTCTTTGGCAGTCAGCTTTCTTTATAGTCCAACTCTCACATCCATACATGACTACTGGAAAAACCATAGCTTTGACTGAATGGAACTTTGTTTGCAAAGTGATGTCTCTGCTTTTTAATATGCTGTCTAGATTGGTCATAGCTTTTCTTCCAAGGAGGAGGCGTCTTCTAATTTCATGGCTGCAGTCACCATCTGCAGTGATTTTGGAGCCCCAAAAAATAAACTCTCACTGTTTCCATTGTTTCCCCATTTATTTGCCATGAAGTGATGGGACCAGATGCCATGATCTTAGTTTTCTGAATGCTGAGCTTTAAGCCAACTTTTTCACTCTCCTCTTTCACCAAGAGGTTCTTTAGTTCATCTTCACTTTGTGCCATAAGGGTGGTGTCATCTGCATATCTGAGGTTATTGATATTTCTCCCGCAATCTTGATTCCAGCTTGTGCTTCATACAGTCCAGCATTTCTCATGATGTACTCTGCATATAAGTTAAATAAGCAGGGTGACAAAATAGAGCCTTGACGTACTCCTTTCCCTATTTGGAACCAGTCTGTTGTTCCATGTTCCATTCTAACTGTTGCTTCTTGATCTGCATACAGATTTCTCAGGAGGTTTGATATTCCTCTGTCTTTAAGAATTTTCCACAGTTTGTTTTGATCAAGAACAGATATAAAAAGGAAAAAACTAAAAGATATAGGTATATTGATATTGTTGGCTTTAATCTCAATAGCTGTTTTATAGATGCCAACTTCCTCAGTTTCTCCCTCTGATTCTATCTACAAAGTCTTATTGATAACAAGAAGATATTTCAAATTCTGTGTTGTCTTAATCACTTTGTCCTTTTGTTTAGTCTCCAAATCCTGTCCAAGTCTTTTGCAAACCCATGGTCTTTAGCCCAACAGGCGTCTGCATCCATGGGTTTTCCCAGGTAAGAACACTGGAGTGAGTTGTACTTCCTTCTCCAGGGTATCTTCCCAAACCAGGGGTTGACCCCACATCTCCTGCATTGACGGGTAGATTCTTTATCTCTGAGCCATCAGTGAAGCCACATCTTAACCACTACATGTGGGCTTAGCTCTAACGCATGCATCTACCACACAACAAACAAGACTAATATCAGATTTATGGCACCAAGATTCATCCCAGAGCCCATGGTTTTGTGTGCTTGGAAAATGCTGGGAAATATTCTGCTCTGGGGAGGAAAGTAGGCAAGGCATCACCCGAAGGAGGGAAGTCCAATAATTCCAGCTCCAAGAGAATGGAAAGTAGGGCCTGCTTGTTACTCTGCCATATGGCAAACTCTAAGACCAGAATAAGCATACCAGGATTTTAAAGGGGAAAAAAAATTTTTTTTTAATTTTAAAGGGAAAAAAATGCAGAGGAAACCAGGTAAGCCTGGAGTTGTAACTCTATCCCTGAATGAAGGCACGAGAAGTTTGTGTGGAAGTGTTCTGGAGAGTCCTAGGAATGCCCAAGGCCATCTGTGACTTTTTGAGCCAACTGTCAGCAGTCAGGCGGTGCTGGGTCTCACAGGAGTGAATCTGCTAAGTGTATCTACTGTGTTCTGTCAATGTAGCCTCAGCACAGAGGGATCGATTTCAGGGGCAGCAGCCAGGGTCCTTGTCTAATTATGTTGTCAGTACTAGGAAATCTTCAGGGATCATTCTTATGGCTGATATAGGCTGAAACAACATTTATTTTCATTATATGTTTTAAACTAATGCGACAACATCAGCCAGTCTTGCCTAATACCTATCTAGCAAGTTGGAGTCATTCAGTTCAGTTCAGTCACTCAGTCATGTCTGACTCTTTGCGACCCCATGGACTGCAGCACGCCAGGCCTCCCTGTCCATCACCAGCTCCTGGAGTTTACTCAAACTCAGGTCCATTGAGTCAGTGATACCATCCAACCATCTCATCCTCTGTCATCCCCTTCTCCTACCTTCAATCTTTCCCAGCATCAGGGTTTTTTCAAATGAGTCATTTCTTCACATCAGGAAACAATTGGGCTGTATATACAGGAATACATTTGTGCTCAGTTGTGTCTGACTCTTTGCGGCCCCATGGACAGAAGCCTGCCAGCTTCCTCTTTTCATGGTTTTTCCCAGGCAAGAAGGGAAAAGGGGGTTGCCATTTCCTTCTCCAGGGGATCTTCCCAACCCAGAAATAGAACCAGCATCTCGTACATCTCTTGCATTGGCAGACAGGTTCTTCACCAGTTTCGCCACCTGGAAAGCCTCATATTGGGCAGTATACAGAGATTATATATAATCTCTATTTTAAGATGGTAAAAGATAGGCATAAAATTTCCAAATTCAGCTTTACCCAGCTAGGAAGTTAGCATATTGGGCAGAGCATCCCAGCTCTGGAGCCTATTTTTCTAACTACTGTTCCTGAACAATGTTCACCTCACTTGTTGGGACACCATCTTCAGGGGATAGAACAAAGAACCAGCCCACAGTTTCAAATTCAGAATTATCCTTATTACCATTCATTACCTCAAGTCAGGACATATTTTATCTCTTAAACATTAATAAAGACTCTGATTCATGAATTACAGAACTTGTTTTTCCTTAGACTATTAGAGCATTTTGAATCAAGAGGAAAAGTAGAGCTGTCTTAGGTACTGGATTTCAGTTAAGAACTCAGTCAAAAACAAAAGTTCCATTTCCATCATATGAGATTGTTCCATTTATCAGTAGATGTAAGACCTAGGGAGGGGGTGTGGACAGTAGTAGATAAAACCAACAACTTTTAAATCAAGAGTTTTAATAAGATCTGTTTAAAAATGTTTATAATATCTATTTTGAAAAATACATAAGGAAATATTTAACTGTTGAGCTAAACATTTCGGATATGATAATAAGCTACAATCACATTTCCTCCAATGTACTATTCCCAGAAATAGGGACTTTGATTTGATTTTACTATGCACTGTTTTTTGCTACATTCAAACAGATCTCGGTTCAATAAATTATTTAGTAAGCCCTGGATAACCAATCTAGTACCTCTGCACACAAAGCATTTGTGATTTAAGTAAATGTATTTTTGATAAATGAGTTCTGCCTGAATGATTTATCAACTTAATGTGGAATTACCCTACAATTGTATAGTATTAGGCCTGTTTTTCTATCTGAACCTTTTATTGCAAGCTGAGAAAATGAAAGCAAAAGTATAAGCTATTTCCAGTTGGAGGTTAGGAAAGAATTAGATTTGTGTATGTTGGCAGTGTGTGGCTCAAATAATGGAAAATAAAGTAAAAGGAGTAAAGATACAGAAAGTTTACTTAAATCTGTATTTATGGAAGTGATCTATGTGTGCTGAATAAAGGGGAAAAACACCATTAGATTTAACTAAGCTTGCTTAACAAAATATGGCTCTCACATCATAAACTTTTCTCTAAGGGAACACAGCCTGCTTATATTTACTCAGCTTAACATTAAGCAGAGTTGAAAAGTAAAAAGGCTTCTGGCATAGTTTGAATGGATAAAGTTATGGCTAAGAAGCACACGAAGTATATCCCCACAACATCTTTGAGAAGACCCGAGTGCAGGGGTTTATAACCTTTAAGAGGCCTTATTGACTCATCTCTGTGGCACGTGAAGTGGTGGGGTGAATTGTAATGACTTATATCAGAAGTTCATCAGCATAGATTGTGACATAACTTTAGCTTTTGTCAAAGATAAACGCAGTCAGACAGTAGTTAAAGTGGTGAAACACACTTTATTCAGTCACTGAGAGTAGGGGAAAGAGCCAGGCTCCACTAAATCTGTGCAGGGGTGACTGAGCCTTTTAAACAGACAGTGAGGGATGGAGTGACAGTGACCAGGGACTCCAGTAGTGAAGTGAGGAATGACAAAGAGCTGCTCAGTGTAAATGCGACTCTGCTAGCTGGCAATTATCGAAGCTAGGATCCTGTCCTCCTATAGTGACTGGAAACAGAGGCGCTCTCCTTCCTGATGATTATATTTCAAAGAAATGACTTTCAGGTCCTTGAGAAAGATACTCCAGAGATGTAGGAGATACATGTACATCTCCGAGAAGTGGAAGTAGTATTTGTAAGTTGTTTTTAGTAAATGTTCTAAGAAAAGGGGATCAAGGGCCTACTGTCAGATGCTGGCTAGAAAGAACAGTAAATTCCACTGGCTGCCTTGAGCTTTCTCAGGCAGGTATTTTAATGAGGGGGACTAGGGTCACCCTGGGGACATAGCTTTATGCTGCCAGAAGCCATGCTAGAGTTTGGCCTCTCTTCGTGCAGAGGTTTGGAAGGAGATATATGCCAAGGATTCTGCAATTCCCACCTAGCTAAGGAAAGGATGAGCACAGGCCTTTTAAGGCAGTACACAAAGATAAGTTTGGAATCCTAAATACATAACAATGCAAGCTACAAGACACATAATTTACAATTTAATTAAATATGTACTGAAAATATTATTTTTGCCTGACACTGTGACAGTCATAAGGGTTACAAACAATACAGAACTACTTCATGCCCATGTTGAATTTTAATCTAATGACTGAAACTAGCACTAAAGCAATAGTGGTACATATAATTAACAAATATTGTGCTTCCAAAAATAGAGTGCCTAGAAATACTTAAGACCATCTATATTTTTTGCCAAAAAAAATTGAATGTGAATCTGAAAAAAACCTCTAAAACTAAATATAATACAGATGAAGAATATGTTAAACAACACTAAGTGTATGCATTCAGAAAGATTCAGACTGTCAGAGATTTTACAGAGCAAAAAAGCTAGATCTTTTTAAAATTAATAAATATATTATAGAGAATCAATACATTAAAAGATAGCATGCATGGACCATATCTTGATCCTGATTAAAACAAGAGAGAAACAAACTATATATTTGATTCTACCAAGAAAATACTGAATATTGTTAATAATTTTGAATTTAAAGATGATTGTGTACTTTTTTTAAAAAGATGTAAATTAGAGATACACACTAATATGTAGTTAAGTAAAATAATATGATGTCTTGAATTTGTTTCAGAATAGTCTGGGGCTCAGGGTTTAACGTGAGTGTTAGTGAATTAAGATTGACAAGCTCTGTTGATGTGGGGTGATGGGTATATTGGGGGTAATTATGCAGGTCTCTTGAAACTAAGAAGCTGAGTTCTACTCTAGATGGCAAATAGAGTATAAAAGAAAGGAACTTGTAAGAAGAAGCTGGTTATATAACATTCTTACGGATTTGAGGCATGCTCGTAATAAATGGGAAGTCATCAGCATGTATAAGGAGGGAAGTGACAAAATTACATTTTGTTTTGTGAAAGAACAGTCAATCTCCTAAGAGACTGGATGAACACAAGAATGATGAGTCTTCTGCATCACTCCAAGTGAGTGATAATAGTGACAGAAATAAAGACACAGTAAAATGATTCAAGTTAGTTAGATGGTAAAATCATTAGTAATTGGCAATGCACTAGGTAGAGAGAACTGGAAAGAAAGATAGCAAGGAAACCTCTATGATTCTAATTCACACAATTTAATGTTGGTATCATTTGTCAGACTAGTGTACAGGATATATTTGAGGAGTAATACTCATGAGGTCTATTCTGGACAGAAAATTTGAGCTGCTTTTATAGCATGCAAGTCAAAAAGAAATGTAAAAGGTTTTCTACAACAATCTTTAACATTAAAAAAGACACCTTAGTTGGAAATACAAATTTAAGAGTCCCAAGAAGATGAGATAAGAGAAAGACTAATGAATACAAAGAGGGCCTAGGTGGGAAAGAGAAGTCGCTCAGTCATGTCCAACTCTTTGCAACCCCATGGACTGTAGCCTACCAGGATCCTCTGTCAATGGGATTTTCCACGCAAGAGTACTGGAGTGGGTTGCCATTTCCTTTTCCAGGGGATCTTCCCAACCCAGGGATCAAACCTGGTTCTCCTGCATTGCAGACAGACACTTTACCCTCTGAGCCACCAGTGAAGTAGTACAAAATTTATTTGTAAATTTTCACAAATTTTGTTAAGAAATTTGACTTTGTATAGAATGTCAGGTTTATTAGCACCAAGTTATTATTTCCTTTTACTATCTTTTTAATGTCAGTAGAATCTACATTGAAGTACTTTTTCATTCTTCTTACACTTTTTCATTATTTTTTGTGTGCTTCAAATTATGATTTTTATGTTACCCAGATTATATTTGTTGCATAATGAATAATGAATGACTTCAGCGGCCTAGAAGCAAATTCAGATTTGAATTGTGCAGCAAATATAATCTGAGTTCAAATTAAAATTTGCTTCCAGGCCACTGAGGTCATTCATTATTCATTGTGCAACAAATATAATCTGGGTAACATAAAAATCATAATTTGAAGCATAAAAAAATAATGAAAAAGTATAAGAGGAATGAAAAGGTACATCAATATAGATTCTACTGACATTAAAAAGATAGTTAAAGGAAATAATAGCTTGGAATTAATAAACCTGACATTCTATACAAAGTCAAATTTCTTAACAAAATTTGTGAAAATTTACAAATAAATATTTTTAATGGAACAACTCAATGCCTGGTAAAGAAATTAAATTCATAATCTAAAAACTTAAAAGTAAATCAACACCACCACCACCACCAACAGTAAAAATGATATAAAAATAAATTCCTAGGCAAGATGGATTTACAGGGAAATGTTAATGAATATTTTTAAAAGAAGAAAAAAAAGCACCTATGTTACACTTACTCTTTCTAGAATAGAGAGAGAACACTTTTCAACTTACTTTATAAGGCGAAATACCACTGAATTCAAAATCTGGCAATGTTATGAGAATAGACATTTAAAGCCAGTATCTCCAATAAACACACATGCAAAAATGCTAAAATAAATAATACCAATTAAAAACAGTCATCCTGCATTATGATCATTTTTATTCGAGATATTTAGGATTATTTTCCAATTTGAAAAATTCATTTCATATAATTAACTACATTCCCAAAATTAAGGATAAAGAGTATGATATTGACCAAGAAAAAGAAAAAAAATAACCAGGAGTTAGTGAAATTCAATACTCACTTATATAGAAATGTTTGAGGTACTAAGAGTAGAGGAAATTTCCTTCATATTGTGAAGGAAACTAAAGAAAGTCTACACAAAGCACTATATTCAGTGGTAAAATATTGAGCACTTCCTCTGAGATTGAAAGCAGTATAAGGAAATAAAAGGCACAGACTTTTTCTTTTAATCAGTTTTGTTCACCACTGACATGTCTGGAACATGGAACTGTGCCTGGCATATAGCAGATTTTCAATATTTAATCAATTAATGTTCATACATCACTTATCTTTGCCTTGAGGATATATAAGAGGAAAATATGGGAAAGATTTCTTTTTTCCAAAAAAATACCAGATGGAATCTTAGAAGCTGTTTAAGTTGCTCCAAAGTTTATTTCACAAATAAGATTAAACCCAAAGGATTACAATTAAGAACCATGAGAAATTCTACAGGGGGTGGAGGAGGTGAAAGTAAGTCTAAAATATCAACTTTTAATATTCTGTGATGATTGTAACTGCATATATACTTTTTAAATAGTTTTTAAGCTCCATAGCTAAGGCAGAGAACAAAATTATATCAGAAAATAGTTTTCTAAAGATGGTAGACACCAATTTTCCAGCAACCAGAAAAGAGCTATGGAATCATTTCCATAATAACTGCTATTAAACTACTTCAGCATTAATATTGCTAACAAAAGGCATGTACTATATAGGATAAATGGCCTCTCCTAAAATTTATTTCACTAAGACACTGACTTAACACTTTTCACAAGTAATATAAGAGATATCAGAGTACAGTTTGCAGTATGGTTGCCTGGAGCTCCAGACAAAAAATAAACTTCTGTGGCTGGTAATTACTCCTTGGGGAAAATCCCAAGTCTAATTTCATCTTTTAGTATGATATATATGATCCAAAACATATTTATGAAAGCCAGTTGGCATTTCCATGTCTTTGACTTTGGGAATTATTTTTATTGCTAAACATTTTATTGCTGTTGTCTTTCACATTAATTTTGGCCATTACTCATAAGGCATTTTGATTTTCACTTCCCTGTCTACCTTGAAATAGGACTTTTAGAGGTTGTTTGCCCATGTTTTCTCCCTCAAGAGAAATAATTGCACAAAGAAAAGTATGAAAATGAATGGTTAATTACTGTACAGACTAGACACTCCACAAAGGCTGGCTGTTCACTGGTGTCCTCCAGGTCCAGACTAAATTGAAAGCCACTCAGTCGTGTCCAACTCTCTGTGACCCCGTGGACTATATAGCCCATGGAATTTTCTAAGCCAGAATACTGGAGTGGGTAGCCTTTCCCTTCTCCAGGGGATATTCCCAACTCAGGGATCGAACCCAGGTCTCCTGTATTGCAGGCAGATTCTTTACCAGCTGAGCCACAAGGGAAGCCCAGGTCCAGACTAAAGAACCTCCCTAAACGTGGGGGCTTGGAGTTATCATAAAACTCACTGCTATGACATCCCTCTTGCTCACTGTAATTAGTTCTCCATTCAACAGCCAGAGTGAATTTTAAAAAACAAATTGATTTTATTTGTAATAGCCAAAATCTGGGAAAAGCCCAAGGGTCCCTCAATGGGTGAATGGTGAAACAAATGTACATCTACACTATGGAATACTACTCAGAAACAAAAGGGAATACGTTGTTGATAAATACAAGGTAGATGAATCTCCAGATAACTATGCTGAGTGAAAAATGCCAGTGTAATCAAAATGTCCTCCACTGTAGGGTTCCATTTGTATAGTATTCTTGAGATGACAAAATTATAGAAGTGCAAAACAGATTACTGGTTACTAGATTTTAATGAGAGGGTAATGTCTTGTACTTTATTGTACTATGGTTTTGCAGGCTATTACCACTGGAAAAATTGAGTAAAGGATGCTTGAATTTTCTCTGTATTATTTCTTACAAATATATGTGAATCTTTACCTCAAAATAAGATTGACCAAAAAATAGTACATTGAAACTAAAATTAAAAGTAAAACATGGGATAAGATAGAGAAAAGGCAAAACTACAGAAATATCAATGAAATTTGCCTATGGAGAGGTCAAAACTCTGAGTTCATTTAAGTACTCAGGATGTTATGTGTATATTTGATTAAAAGCCTTTCCTACAGAAATATAAATATTTGGGAGTATAATTTTCAGCTACATGTTACCTAAAAGATGCTGCTTTTCAGAAACTTGTATCCTGTGGTTTCAGAGAGTGGAAACTCATGTAGAACTTAGAATACTTAAATTTCCTTGCATGACTTTATGAGTACCTTAATTAGTATTATGAAATGTGTGATTAAAAGCTACAGCATAGAAGGTGGGGAGATTTTCTTAACAAAATTGGGAAATAGGTGGCACTATAATCAATGAATATGAATTCCAATTAGCATCACTATTTAAATGAATTTAATAAGAATCCTATTCCAAGACGGAAATGTTTCATCTTTCAGTTACTCATGAATGTCACCAAACTACATGAGAAGAGTGCTAGAATCACACATAGCTGGACGCACTGGGATTCCTTGGGTTCCATTGCCATACAAGATGTGATTCCTTTCGAATTTGTGACAGTCAGACATTTTAAAAATATCACCTGGGAAGATATAAGCTACTGTGGGGGAAAACCTCCTTGTGATTTGCAAGTCATGTGGCTGCTATTCAAGTCTCTGAAATCTTCAGTTGCAGAAATATTTACTTGAGGTTTGGTTCAGTCCATGGGGTCAAAAAGAGTCAGACACGACTGAAAGACTAAACAGCACATTTTATTCAACATAACTTTGTTCTCTTTAATACTGTCTTAGTTGTGTCTACTTGGGCTGTTTTTTAATTCTCTAAGAGTCTCAAGTACATCATCTCTAAATTGGAGCTAATAGTAGCACTTCATGGGTCTGTTGTGAATAAGAAATGAGGTAAAACATGTAAAGCAAGTAACACGAACTCAGACTTGATGGATAGGAAGTGAAATGTAAATGTTAATGTTCTCTGTCATGATCATCACTGATTATCTACTGTGGTTTCTAATCTACGCAGGATTGATTTTTCTGTAGGAGGAAACCTTGACACCTCAGAACATTAGCCCTAATTTGGTCTTTCCTACAGCATATGCTTCATGTTCCCAAAGAATGAAGTCACTCCTTCCACTTTTTACAAATAGTTGAGCCAGAAACTGAAGGATGAACTAAAGGACATCACACATGGGTTGCATATGAAGGTATCCAACTGCACTCAGAGTGGCGTGGTATGAAAATCTGACCAATGAGTCCATACTCAGTTTTGTGCTGTGTGTGATTAGTTGCTCAGTCATGTCTAACTCTGCAACCCCATGGACTGTAGTCTGCCAGGCTCCTCTGTCCATGGGGATTCTCCAGGCAAGAATACTGGAGTGGGTTGCCATGCCCTCCTCCAGGGGATCTTTTCAACTCAGGAATAGAACCCAAGTCTCCTGCATTACAGGTGGATTCTTTACCATCTGAGCTACCAGGGAAGCCCAAGAATACTGGAGTGGGTAGCCTATCCTTTCCCCAGGGGATCTTCCCAACCCAGGGATTGAATCCAGGCCTCCTACATAGCAGGCAGATTCCTTAGTGTCTGAGCCACCAGGGAAACCCTACTCAATTTTAAGAGGTATCAAAACTGTCAAAAAATAATCTCACTAAAGAAACCAATGTGAAGAATTTTACTTGGTATGAGTTATTATTTTATAAATGATATTGCTATCTCTACTAGTTCTATTTGAGGTCTTAAAGCCACTAGTAGGCAAATTTTCTGTTAAAATAACTTTCCTTTATACTCTTTATTTCTGCATGCTTTAAGTAGCTCCTCCTCATTATTAAAGATCAATTATTCCTTGAAAAGCCTTAGTGCTATTCTACACAAATATTTTTATTTCTAAGATCATCATGACATCTAATTTCAGCAATCCATTTTGGCTTCTATATTTCACAGAGAAGACTTCATTACATCCTTATGCTTATTTTCTAGTTCATTGACCCACTCTGCCTAATCCCCAGTTCTCCTACTCTAGCACCTAGATAAAGACAATTAATAGAATGAAAACCTGAAATATGTTTGGATGGGTTTGTGCTGGAATTTACAATGTCTTTAGTGAAGTTATCCACCTCTATTCTTTGTGTTTTGGATGGATGTATCAATCATATGGCAATTATCTTACAATCAGTAACCAGCCCCTCCCTCAACAGTGTTTTGTTCAAAGATGGCTTTTAGAGTCATTTTAAGGAATTGTAATAATAGAAATAAATATTTTCACTGAATAATTTAGGACATAACAGCTATATCAGAATATTAGTTTAAGGAATCTAATCTCCAGGTTTCTGTTAGATAAGGAACCTTCCTAGACAGAAAATGATTGGAAAACATGGCCAAGAGATGCAAGAGACAAAGTCTGATGACATAATCTGAACTACTGGACCTATGTCTCTATGACATGAAATCCACCACCTCTTACCAAGTCTAGAGATGTGCCTTCTATGTGTGTGAGTGCATATGTGTTCATTCATGTCTGACTCATCGCAACCCCACAGACTGTAGCCTGCCAGGCTCTGCTGTCCATGGGATTTCCAGGCAAGAATGCTGGAGTGGATTGCCAGTTCCTACTCCAGGGGTTCGTCCCAACCCAGGGATCAAGCCTGGGTCTCTTGGAGTGCTCCTACATTGGCAGGTGATTTCTTTACCACGAGAGTCACCTGGGAAGCTGTGCCTTCTATTGCTACATCTAAATCCAATCAATCAGCCACAGAACTGTTAACTGTACTTTTGAAATGTCTCTGGATTCTACTGTCTGCTCTCTTCTCAATTCCACTTAGTTCAGACTCCCTTCACTTCTCACCTACTTATTTCAAGTCTCAAACTTCCAGATTTTTATCCCTCTCCCAACTTCATCCTCCACAATCTCCTCAATCATCCTTCTGTATCACAAAATATGATTAAGTTTTTGATATATCTAAAAGAGATCCGTTGTCTATTGCAGTGATTTTTTTCTAAAGGCTGGGACTTTTATTTGGGCTATGGAGAGAGAAGATTCACTTTTTCTGTTAGATATAAATCCAAGAGAATATAGCCTTAGGCATACCTGATAGTCAACTTGTGATCAAGAAAAAGAGTATTCCAGATAGAATTAACCTGGAAAAAATGTTAACAGTATCAATACTAGAAAGTAGAGAGAGAGAGGAAAGGAAAAAAAAAAAAAAAAAAGACACAGAAAACATCTTTAAGCCCTTTTATCCTACTGGGCACAATCTCATCTCAAGCAGTATGAAAGAAGTAGTCTGATAAGGAGGTCTGGATTCTGAATTTTAAGGGATACAAGTAACTTTCATTTAAGTGCTCTACAGATGACCCTTTAAATATCATGAGATATTTCTGCGACTTTACTGGCTCACCAGCCTGTTTCTTCTGTTAACTTTCCCTCTCACTGTGAGATCCCTGTTCATTTGAATTGTAGCCTTTCTGAACAGTTTACCATACAATATTTTTCCTGTCCTATGTGCTTGACTTTAAGTGAGATATTTTTGTGTAGTATTTTAAAATATCTGTGCAAGATCAGTTTTTGAAAAGATGAGTTATGTGTTATCTTACACAGGGAAGTGAATACAAATTTCTATCTCCTTTCTTTGAATTGGTAACTTAAAATGTGTTAAATTTATTTTAGGTACTGAATTTAAATCAACATGTAATGTTCTGTTTTTTAATCCCTTCTTTGAAATTGTTGGTGAATATTTGCATATTTTCACATTCAAAAATATTCAAAAATGCTCTGAAACAAACTTTTCTGCTCTAAATATATGTGTCATTGTACACTTTAGCTAAAAGTAATACAATCTGACATCAGTGTTAATGAGAGAAAAAAACTGAAAGATTTTACTAAGAAGAATTGAACAGTGAAAATATGTCCTATGGATATGAAAAGAAAGAAGATGAGACTCAGTGAATAACAGATTGATTAGAGCTAGAACAATCTATGGACCACACAGATTTTCATATATGGAGGAAATAAAAGGTTAGAAAAAGCAAGTGTATAAGGGAAGTATCTGTGTAACAGTAAAGCCTATTGATAACAAGATTTGAGCTGTTACTAGAATAAAAGACCTAGGTTTAGGGTTTCTCTCTTCCAAATTGTAATTTTAACTTCAACTTCTGGGATAAGGAAAGAAAATGAAATTGGAGCAAGGGAAAGACACGAGGCCAGGAGACATGCTGATCCCACCATGTTTCTTTTATTTCTTTCTTAATAACTACAATATCTTTTTTGCTTCTCTGATCTCCCAATTTACTTCACAGAATTACACTAGGTGGTAGGTTGGCCATGATATATAAGGTTTTGAATTAACCTACTGTGAGCTCAAATCTCAACTCTGCACTAACGTGTGACTTGAGTTATCTGGAGTAAGTTGCTGCACCTCCTTGAGACTTGGTTTCCTCATATGTAAAATAGATGTGCCAATAATATCCCACTTACAAGTATACTGTGAGGGCTAAATTAGTTAATATATGCAAACACATGTGCCTCCTCTGGATTAACCATTCTATCAATATTGACCATTTGTATTATCATCTTTATCACTGACTTGGCTAGAATCTTTTTTCTTTTTTTAATTAAACATCTGACAAGCTTTTTATTATTGAGGTTATTTAAAACCTTAAATTTCTGGCTGTTAACAGTTTCTCCAGGTGTTAGAATGCTCTGTTTTCTCACCAGGTTTAGGAAATATCTTTGTCCCTTCTTCTATTTATTCCCTATTTATCTAGTTATTCTCTATTTATATTCCTCTATTTATTAAGTCTGTTTATTTTCCTAACTCTGACTTCGGAGAAAGTCATTTCATTGTTCCACCCAACATGCCCAGAGCAGAGCTCAACTCTTAAAATAATTGATTCTATCCATTACCTACATTCTTAAATTAATGAGTATATTGCCACTTCCTCAAAATGCCTGCCAAGAAACAGTAGTGGCAAAGACTCTTGGCTGCAACATTGCTGTAATGTTCAGAACTTCTTGAAGAGTTTTAGTTGACTGACTAAAGAACAGAGCTACTGAGCTGAAGCAAAAGAATTGGGCTTAAAAATTCACTGAGATTTCAAGATGTGATTTCATATGCCTTCAGTTCAGTTCAGTTCAGTCCCTCAGTGGTGTCTGACGGTTTGCAATCCCATGGACTGCAGAGTACCAGTCTTCCCTGTCCGTCACCAACTCCTGAAACCTACTCAAACTCATGTCCATCACATCAGTAATGCCATCCAACCATCTTATCCTCTGTCATCCCCTTCTCCTCCTGCCCTCAATCCCTCCCAGCATCAGGGTCTTTTCCAATGAGTCGGTTATTCACATCAGATGGCCAAAGTATTGGAGTTTCAGCTTCAGCATCAATCCTTCCAATGAATAGTCAGGACTGATTTCCTTTAGGATTGACTGGTTGGATCTCCTTGTAGTCACATGCCTTGGCTGGGTAAATCTGTTTGTCTTCTCTGTGAGGTGGGATAAGAATAAAAGGTAAACCCTTAGGAATATTTCAATTGAAGTGCTTCCCTAACCTCCTCTAGCAGTCTCAAAAGTTTTTCTGGAAAAAAGTGTAGATTTTAAAAGACCTTTTCCTTCCCACAAGGGCCCCCTGTCTTCACAGGTGTTTCATTGCTTCCATCTGCCTGGAAAAATAGTTCTTTGAATTGGCAAGTTTGCTGGTTTGACCATTTTATTTGTCTTTATTTGAGATTTTATTTGAGAAAGTCATTCTCATGACTTCCCATCCTTGCTCATCGCCAGGGCAGGAAATAATAGAGGCCTAACTTTACATGACAACCTCACATGACAGCTTATCAGAATCTGACCCTAAAATCAAGGCAAGGCCTTTCAATGGGATGCCTCAGTGACTTAATGTAAGTTGTTGTTGTCTGGTCGCTAAAACATGTCTGACTCTTTTGCTACTCCATAGACTATAGCCTGCCAGGCTCCTCTGTCCAGGAGATTTCCCAGGCAAGAATACTGGAGTGGGTTGTGTTCCCATCTCCAATTTTCCACAGTTTTTTGTCATCCACACAGTCGAAGACTTTGGTGTAGTCAGTAAAGCAGTGGTAGATGTTTCTGGAACTCTTGTGCTTTTTTGATGATCCAGTGGATGTTGGCAACTTGATCTCTGGTTCCTCTGCCTTTTCTAAATCCAGTTGGAATATCTGGAAGTTCACAGTTCACATGTTGCTGAAGCCTGACTTGGAGAATTTTGAGCATTACTTTGCTAGCATGTGAGATGAGTGCAATTGTGCAGTATTTTGAGCATTCTTTGGCATTGCCCTTCTTAGGGATTGGAACAAAAACTGACTTTTCCAGTCCTATGGCTACTGCTGAGTTTTCCAAATTTGCTGGCATATTGAGTGCAGCACTTTCACAGCATAATTTTTTAGGATTTGACATAGCTCAACTGTAATTACATCACCTCCCCTAGCTTTGTTCATAGTGATGCTTCCTAAGGCCCACTTGACTTCGCATTCCAGGATGTCTGGCTCTAGGTGAGTGATCACACCATCATAATTATCTGGCTCATGAAAATCCAGAATATACATATATTTGATATATATTGATATTTGGCTGCTATTGGTATTTCTCATATATATAATAAAAAGGAAATTTATTGTCCTCCTATTTAATTACCTCAATGTTTCTCAGGCTTCCTAGGTGTTACAGTGGAAACGAAACTGCCTGCCAAGGCAGGATATGCAAGTTTGATCCCTGGGTCCAGAAGATCCCCTGGAGAAAGAAATGGCAACCCAGTCCAGTATTCTTGGCTGGGAAATCCCATGGACAGAGGAGCCTGGGGGCGGCTACAATCCACAGAGTCACAAAGAGTTGGACTTGATTTAGCAAGTAAACAACAGCAAATGTTTCTCAAAAATTTATTTGCACATTTGACCTCAAACCATAAATAACTTCCTTGGTAAAATTCTTTATCTTTTTTTATCATGATAAAACAAAACAAAACCAAGAGTGCATTCTTCATTAGAGAAACATGCAGACTACAACCTAAGCTCATAATACCGGCATGAGTTTCTGATATCATGCAATAAGGGGAGATATGCAAGAAATACTCTTTATCATAATTGCAAGTTCTATAATGGAGATAGATGGCAAAACTTTTCTGAAGGTTATACTTTTAAATGCCCAGATTAGAAGTAGTTATGAGATGACTTTTAAAGTGTGGGTGCATTTGGAAATCATTTGCCAAGCCTATTTCCATCATAATAGGATCTTAGAAGTGAGTGCAGGTATAAAAAGGGCCCATTACAGAGAGGTCACCTGATAAGGCCCTAGTGACAATACCGTATTGTTCCCTTCAACACTGACTTCAGGGCTTTGTCCAGACTCATTTGAAATATGTGCAGATTTCACCTTCCCCATTATTTTTAGCTTGAATGCCTATTTCCTAATGGCAGTAATGATTAGTCTGCCAACACATTCATCTTCCTTTAAAGATGGAAATAAAAGAGACTTCTTGGTATTCTGGGCAAAGAGCAGAATTGGCTTACAGTTTCTAGGTGACAATAAGTGAATAGTTGAAGTTGCACAACTATTTCTGGGCCCCATACTCCCTGAGACAAGCATTATTTCAAAGGAATGAAGAAAAGAAAGCGGAGATTAAGGAAACTGGAAAGTGTGCTGCATGGGCTAGTCAGGCGGTGCTAAAGTTACCTTGGAATTACAGGCTTCCGCTTCACCCTGCTGTATTTAGGTGTGGAAAATGTGGAGAAAACCACTTCTCCTTGAGAGGAAACCGGACTCATATTTGTCATGTTTTAAACTATAACTTCAAAATGAAATATCATCTAGTTCTAGATTTCACTGCTGCTGCTGCTAAGTCGCTTCAGTCGTGTCTGACTCTGTGCGACCCCATAGATGGCAGCCCATCAGGCTCCCCTATCCCTGGGATTCTCCAGGCAAGAACACTGGAGCGGATTGCCATTTCACTACTACATATCAAAAATGTTCAGCTTTTTAACTAATAATTATAAATAAGAAAATAAAAGTGCAGAAAATAACCAGTAAAATAATAAGGCTTAATATGATGCCATCCATTATTTCTCCATAATGGTAAACTACACCTAAGCCATCTTCTGTGATTGTTATTTTATATGTCATTTGTTAGTTGCTTCATCCATCCCCTGAGAAGGGCCTTCCAGGTTCTACAGATGCCTTTTGATTTCACACTACCATTTTCTCAGAACTCAAGCAAATACTACCATCTTTAATTGCTGATAGATCCCCACTCACCAAAGCATTGCAGAAGGCACAGGGAGACAAAGAGATGAGGAGACAATCTGGGCAGAACCATCAGAGATCACTGAGTCCTCCTCCCCTAATATATTAGAGGAGCTGTTCCAAGAGCAGGACTTCCTGTTTTAATAGCTACATTCTAATATTCTGAGTATAATAAACAATTGATTTGATAAATCAAATCCTGTATGAATCAATATCACAGAGAAAAGAACTATTAGAAATGCATAGATGACATACGTGATGGACCAAATTGAATACTTCTACAAAAATTAAGTAAAATATCGAGATTATAAAGAAAAGCATGTGAGGGCTGATTTCCAGAATGAAAAGTAGTGAGATCTGACAGATACTGTGAACCCAACATCGAAAGTTTGGGTTATTTTTTTAACTTGAGGGTTATGATATCTGGCAGCATATCATATTACATCTCTCCCCCAAATCATTAAAAGCCCTTTGGTGGAGATCAAGACAGCAGAGTAGGAGGACACAGAACTCATTTTATCCCAGAAATGCATCAAAAATGCATCTACATGCAAAACAGCTTTCACTGAAAACTAACTGGAAATTGGCAGAAAGACTCCCATACAAACAAGGCTGTAAGAAAGATCCACACAGAATCAGGTAGAAAGGTAAGAGAAGCCATTGTTGGGTTGGGACCTGTGACTCTGGAAGCAGCCTCAGAGAAAGGGAACATTACACATGGAGAGTGGGGAGAGATCTTTCCTGGGGAGTGAGTGGTTTGACCCAAATATTGGACACCGCGTCCCTGGGGATTGACACAGGGGAGACGAACTTCCTTGCCTGGATGGAGGACCAGTGGGAATAATAGGAAGGCTGTGGAAAGCCTGACTCTTCTCAGGAGGGGCATATGCATGTTCGCTTAATCCCAAAGCAGGATAAAGAGGATGTCCTGAAACTGAATCAGATGCTGACCAGTTTGCTGCAATCACCCAGGCACATGCCCCAGCTTGAGCTAGTAAATGTTCCAGCCCTCCTGCAGTACCACACTGCAAGGTGAAAGGGAGTGGCTGTGAGATACAGAAGGAACCAGGACCCAGAGCAGCATCTGAGCAGGGCAGAGGCAGCCTTTTTTTTTTTTTTTTTCCCAGAAATTTATACATGCAATGCATCAGAAACAGTGAGGGTCCCTGACCCAGATCACCAGATTATCCAGATTACTGGATTAACATAGCCTGCAGCCCAACCTGCGCTAAGTACCCACAGGGCCCCTCTTGTTCCAGCGCTGCTCCTCTCTAGGGAAAGGGTGCTGGTGGTGTGAGCAGGGACATCACACACTTAAAGAGATGGAGCCAGCTTGGACACAAACCTCCGAGGTTCTACCAGCAATGTAGAACTGACACCACACCAAACAGGGCAGTGACCGGCACTGAGGTAAGGAAAACCCCTGGCTCACACCAGCTCAGTCTCTGCCTACCCACACCCAGGCCCACCTCCCACCAAGGTGATGGCTGAGGAAAGACATGATTTGTGATCATGTCAAGTCCAGTTTTCTCACCAAAGCCACTGGATACATGCTGACCATGTAGGAAATGCTCCCACATCCCCACATGTATAAAGACACTCCTACAACAGCACAGTGAGTAACTAACTGTTCCACTTCATTTCATACAGAGAAAGTTGAGCAAAATGAGAAGACAGGGAAATTTGTCTCAATTGAAAGAGCAAGAGAATATCCCTGAAAAAGCAAATAATGAAACAGAAACAATTTATCAGATAAAGAAATCAAACCATTAGGCTGGCATACATAATGAAGTCTAAAACAGAAAAACAAATATCATATATCAATGCACATATATGGAATTTAGAAAAATGATACTGATGAACCTATTTGTAAGACAGCAATAGAGATGTAAATGTAGAGAACAGACTTGCGGACATAGTGGGGGAAGGAGAGGGTGGGATGAATTGAAAGAGTAGCATTTAAATAATGTACAATACTGTGTATAAAATAGATAGCTAGTAGGAATCCTCTGTTATAATACAGAGAGCTTAGCCTGGTGCTCTGTGATGACTTAGAGGGGTAGGAAGGTGGGGTGGGGTGGGAGGGAGGCTCAAGAGGGAGGGCATATATATGTGTATATATATATACACACGTATGGCTGAGTCAAATTGTTGTATGACAGAAACCAATATAACATTGCAAAGCAATCATCCTCCAATTAATAATAAATAAATAAACATTTTTTAAAGAATAACTGAATTGGGATAAAGAAGAGATGAACACAGCAAAAATTTTAGCAAGGATGCAGAAAATACAAAAAATAACGAGCCAGAAGTGAAGAATATAATAATTGAAATGAAAACACTCTAGAATAATTAATAGCAAACTAGCTGATGCAGAAGTACAAGTAATCTAAAAGATAGAATCATGGAAATCACCCAATTTGAACAATAAAAAGAAAGATGAATTTTAAAAGAACAGTTTAAGGGCTCTTTGGGAAAACATCAAGCACAGCAATGTTCACTTTATAAGGGTCTCAGAAGGAGAGAGGAAGATAAGGGGTCCAAAAATATGTTTGATTAAATGATGGTTAAAACTTCTCAATCTGAAGAAGGAAACAACTATCCCAATATGGGAAGCATAGATGGTCCCCAAAAAGAAGAACCTTGACCAAGGTATATCATAATTAAAATCAAAAAAAGTTAAATATAGAAGAAAAACTCTAAAACCAACAAAAGTAAAACAAAGAAGACTCCATAAGATTACCAGCTATTTTCTTCCACAGACACTTTGCAGGTTAGAAAGGAGTGACAGGAACAACAAGCAACCTAGGATACTCTGCCCAGCAAGATCATCAAATGATAAATAACTCCTTGAACAAGCAAAAGCTGAAAGAGCTCATCAATGTTAAAAGTGAAAGTGAAGTCGTGTCTGACTCTTTGCGAGGCCATGGACTGTAGTCTATCAGGCTCCTCCATGCATAGGATTTTCCAGGCAAGAGTACTGGAGTGGGCTGCCATTTCCTTCTCCAGGGGGTCTTCCCAGCACAGAGATTGAACCTGGGTCTCCTGCATTGCAGACAGGCGCTTTACCATCTGAGCCACCAGGGAAGCCCAACTGACCCTAAAAGAAATGTTAAAGGGTCTTCTCTGAGTGCAAAGGAAAAGTCTCCAATAAGAAGGGATAATCTATAGGAAAGGAAAAATCCCCCTAGTAAAAGCAAATATATAGGAAAGGCTCAGTATTAGCCACTTAAATAAGCTAGTGCAATAATTAAAAGAAAAAAACATTGTAAAGTTAACTATAACTATCATAAAAAGTGCAGAGATAAGCATGAAGATGTGAAATAGGACATAAGATGCATAAATCATGGGCAGGGGAATAAATAGATACAGATCTTTTAGAATATGTTTGAACTTAAATGACTACCACTTTAAACAAGCATTGGAGTTGGCCAAAAGATTCATTTGGGTTTTTCTGTAACATCTTACGAAAAACCTGAACAAACCTTTTGGCCAGCCCAATATACATAGTTATAGGTCAACATATATGAACTCTATGGTAACCACCTATCAAAAACCTATACTAGATACACAAAAACTACAGAGAAAAAATACAAGCAAACCATCAAACCACAGTGGAATAAACAAACAAAAAATATAATGGAGAATTTTTATAAAAATAACCAGAAAACAAGTAATAAAATGGTACTAAGTGCATAATTATCAATAGTTCCCTAAATAACTAAAAATTGAACTATCTTATGATCCAGCAATTCCACTTTTGGTTGTATATCCAAAGAAAGCAAAAACTAATTCTAAAAGATACATGCACCTCAATGGTCATAGCAGCATTATTTACAATAGTCAAGATATGCATATAACCTAAGTGTCCATCAATAGATTGACAGACTTAAAAAAAATGGCATATATGCACAATAGAATATTACTTTAAAAAAGATAATTACTTTAAAGAATATTACTTTTAAAAATTACATGAAACATAATGAATTTCTGCCATCTGCAACAATGTGGATGTACCTAGAGAGTATCATGCTTAATTAGTGAAATACATCAGACAAAGACAAATACTCTGTGCTGCTGCTGGTAAGTCGCTTCAGTCGTGTCCGACTCTGTGTGACCCCATAGATGGCAATCCACCAGGCTCTTCTGTCCCTGGGATTCTCCAGGCAAGAATACTGGAGTGGGTTGCCACTTCCCTCTCCAGTGCACGTACGCATGCTAAGTTACTTCAGTCGTGTCCGACTCTGTGCAACCCTATAGACAGCAGCCCACCAGGCTCCTCTGTCCCTGGGATTCTCTAGGCAAGAATACTGGAAATACTCTATATTATCACATATATGGAATCTAAAAAATAAAACAGTTGTGTATCATCAAACAGAAACAAACTCATAGAGAACAAACTAGTGGTTACCAGTTGGGAGAGAGAAAAAGGAAGGGGCAAGATAGGGTTACAGGGTTAAGAGATTAAAAACTACTATGTATAAAATAAATAAGCAGCAAGGACATATTGTACAGCACAAGGAAAATAGCCATTATGCTGTAGTAACTAAGAGGGGTATAATTTATAAAAATATTGTATTATTAAATTGTACACTTGAAACTAATTTAAATCAGTTATACATTATTATAATTATTAAAAGACAAAGAACATTTAATATTTAATAATAAATGAATAAATCCCTTTAAAATTCTTAAAAATCCTGAATATGTGTGCTCCAAAATACAAGAACAAAAATGATTGAAATAAAAGGAGGAATAAAGAATTTGCTATTATATCCAGATATTTCAACATTCCTCTCGGTAATTGATGAACAACTGAACAAAATAAAAGTGCTGTCTTAAGACAACACTGTCAACCAACTTGATATGTTCATGGAACAGTCTTCCCAACTACAGCAGAATACACATTCAGTACACATAAACATTTACCCAAATAAATTATATTCTGGATCATCATACAAGCCTCAATACATTTAAGAGGGTTGCAATAGCTCAGAACATGATTTCAACAACTATGGGATTAAATCTTAAAGTAGCTCTTAAGAATTTGTAAAACGGTAATTATAAATGTATTAGGGGTGTGACTGGGAGAATCCAGAAATAATTTTGCTTCAAATGAAAAAAATAAAAAACACTCTTTAATAGCAAGGATTATGTCATTTATATCACTGAACCAGTCCTAACACAGTGATTACCATACATGAAGCACTTGAAGAAGACTAGCTGAGTGCATAATATCTGAAATATTAAGTCATCACACACATATTCACATAGACTTCAGAGTATCAAAGACTGATTTCTCTCTTCAGTGATATTGTCAAAGGCAAAAAATATGGTCGGTCAAGATCTTTACTTATAACTACCTTCATTCTATTCTGCTTATAGTTGTTGGATAAATAGTATCTCTACTCCCTGCTCATTGAGCTCAAGGAAAAAAATTAAGTTAGGAAGATGGAGAAGTAAAATAATTTATATAAAAGGGGAGGGGAAAATGAAACTAGCATAAATGAAAATATGTTAGGATTTAGGTTCATATTCTGTAAGAAATTCAGGCACATTCCCTATTGTGCCTCATATAAAAAAGCTCTGATACATCCTTAGGGTATTAAAATGTCTTGGAAAGGCCAACATAAAAGTAAATATGTACTTCAAGGAGATAGTGTATATTTTTGGAAGGTCCATTTAGATAAGTGGGACTTGAGACTTCCAAGAAGCGTGTACAAGTAACAGCAGATGTTTCTGAACACCTCTACAGGATAAATGTGTGTGCAGGGAGAGGTGGCGTGGTCTGAAGAATTAACAGGACAGAGACGATGCAACTGTGGGGACACAGATAACAGAGAACGAGACAGACACTTCACGTTACCACCCTTGACACGCATCAACTCTGGCTATTTCTGTTTTCAACCTGCCAAAGATTCAAATTCCTAGGAGAGAGTCAGAAAACCTTAGATCTTTCCCCCTGCAAATGTACCAAGTTGTTTACTTTTCTTACTGACTTAAAAATATGTAAGCATTTAAATTGAATACACATTGTTAGTGTTTTATTTCCTTACTATACACCTGATATTACAACAGAGTTCCACTCAGTTAAAATCTAACAAATATTGTCAGTTTTCCCTGACTTACATTTCTGCACAGAACATATGAACATATAATTTTCTTATCATTTTCAAAATGACTAGCAAAACTCAACATTGCAGGTCACATAGAGCCTTTTAAAAAATCTAAGGTCACAAGCTGCAAATGTTAAGGGTAAATGATGACATAAGAAACCACAATTGTTAGTTTCAGAACTGTTGCCAACTTGCATGAAGTTCCATGTGCTACACTGTAGATGGTTTGAATGTCAACATAGATACCATATCAGAGAATTTAAGGATTAAATCAAGTAAGTGATGGCAGTTAATTATATCCTTAAAATATGGGGTCTGATATGTTGCTTTATTTCAAATATGATTATTAAGTGTGACTTTAATATTTAAAGGATGACAAGTTCTGGGACTTCCCTGGTAGTGCAGTGGATAAGAATTTGCCTGCCAAAGCAGGGGACATGGTTCCATCCCTGGTCTGGGAAGATTCCACACGCTGTGGTGGAACCAACCCCGGGCACGACAACTACTGAGCCCAACTCTAGAGCCCGTGAGCTGTAACTACTGAGGCTGTGACACAGCGGCTGAAGCCTGCTCGCCTAGAGTCCGTGCTCAGCAATGACAGAGGCCACCACAGTGAGAAGCCCGTGCGCTGTGATGAAGAGTGGCCTCTGCTCGCAAAACTAGAGAAAGCCCTTTCAAAGCAATGGAGACCCAAAACAATGGAAAAAAGAAAAAAAAAAAAAAATGACATGTCCTGTGGGTTGGAGAGGACATGGTACTTCAACTGACGGTATAGCCAAGACATTAGTAGAAGAAAACTGTTTCTAAGAAGGAAAATTTAAATACTCATTAGCAATAAAGGAAGCGATCAGTCAGTTCAGTTCAGTTGCTCGTCATGTCCTACTCTTTGTGTTGTGCCTGACTCTGCGACCCCGTGGACTGCAGCACACCAGGCTTCTCTGTCCATCACCAACTCCCTGAGCTTGCTCACACTCATGTCCATCGAGTTGGTGATGCCACTCAACCATCTCAAAAAGGGATGCTAAGCAGATAAAACATCAGAAGTCCACTATATATGGTTGTGATGGGAAAACAACACTGATCTATTCACATGTTAAAAGCATTTTGTGCCAGAGTCTGTTCTAAGACTTACTGGTATTAACTCATTTAACCCTCACAACAACCCTCATTATCCCTACCTTGAAGATAAAGAAACATATGTATAGGGAACATAAGAACTGATCTAAAGTTAGGCATGAACCCATGTTACCTGACTCCAGAGTTCACCCTCTACTCTATATTGCTCCTCAAAAGTGTGCTGCCTGTGAAACAGAGCAGCCAGTTTTGAGCTAACAGACACAGTGTACAAATGTAAAAAGGAAAAACATTAAGTTGCTAAACCATTTCATTATGCCATTTTACTGCATTTATTGAAAGAGTATTTGAACTTTTATTTTATAAACCAGAATCCAATTCCCAGCCTCAATTTCACTAAAGCTTGAAAGATTTAAAAAAAAAAAAAAAAAAAAGACCCTCACTTTCACACATGAAAGTTAACTTCTCAACGATTCACTGCTTATAATTGAGGTTTGGAGATGGAGCTTTTCAAAAGTCTGCTATCTTCTTCAAAATTCAGAGACTTCAGTGCCTAAATGTTATCAAAAGATTCCTTTTGTTACACATTCAAAGATTAGAACTTCTTTCTTGAAGCAGGTGAGGTTCACTAACACCATGTCATTTTGGGTCTCATCACAATAATTGAATCAAGTCACATAATTGGAAGCTTAGTCAAGCATAACAGGCATTAACAGGTGATGGTACAATCTGATACCACCCTTAAATCTTGCTTGCAAACCCAGGCCATTTCACACTAGAAAGGATTTAGAGTCTCAGGAAGGACAAAGAAAAAGAAACCTCTGAAAGAGTGTTCACAAAGCAAGAGATACCAATGCCATCCAGAGAATGCAGAGATAACCGAGTTTAGTTCACCCAGGGCCCATGCTGTAAAAAAAAAAAAAAGCAGAAAATGTCAAATATGAAGCTTTTACTGGATTGGCCTCCAAACCAGGCAAATAGAAAATAGCAGAGCTTATAAAATATAATTTGCAACTAACCACTAAACATTAAAAACATCAGTATTCTATTCATTCTAATTTAATAGCAATGAAATTTTGTTATACTCTTGAGACCTGTGTTTTGAACATTCTACCCTCTAATGTGTGTGTTCATCACTCAGTCGTGTCCAACTCTCTGCAATCCCATGGACAGTAGCCTGCTGGGCTTCTGGGTCCATGGGATTCTCCAGGCAAGAATACTGGAGTGGGTTGCCCTTCCCTTCTCCAAGGGATCAGACTTTAAATAAAATGTTGCCTTTATACAACACAGTGCTACATGCTGATGCCACCATCTAACATTAACTCAAAACAGATGTGTTCTTTTTCTCAAAGACTGTTCAGTATCATGGCTTTGTATAATTATTACATTTTTATACTATGATATTCATCAATGGGCAGAAACTATAGTGGAGACTTAGAAGATCCAGAGTTAGGGGAAATCTTAGAAAACAATTTGTGGCAAAACACGTTATTAAAATAATTGCCGTATAAACTAAGGGTGCCTTTCTACACACACTCAGAGTCAGCAAATGTCAATGCAAAGAGAGATATGAACAGGAATTGCAAAGGAGAGGGGACAATGGAGGGAGAGAGACACTTTAGTGAAAAGTTAATTATAGTACAATTTTAAAGTAAACTTGTCTGGTTCAATTAAACTGAGGGAAAGATTACAAAATATGTGAATTCACTCTATGTTGTTATTCCCTTTATGGATAAATTTCTCAAGGGTGAGGATTCAGAACAGATCTTGTTTACAAAGGAGAAAGATGATTTTTGTAGGCAGGTAAAAGATTCCACTGATCTGATAAATGTCAAGGACACCACTCAACTGCATGCGTTTTCAATTCATTGTTCAGAGACAAACTTCACCACTGTATTCACACAGAAAATTTCCTGCCGATACACCCAGTTAGTCATAGGAATCTTTATGCAAGAGGTTACAGTAGGTCTCATTTTTGAGATGGCAGGAGAAAGGAAGAATAAAAATCTTCCTCAAAACTCCTGATTTCTGCATTGATTGTTATCTGATACTTCTGCATTCATGATTTGGAGCTTAGTTTCCTTCTTCTAGAGTTTGGGCTGAGCTTAGTAACTTGCTTCTAATAAGTAAAGCATGAAAAGAGAAAAATAGTACCTTTACAGAGAGATACCCAGCAGGTACACCATTTGCCGAATGACAAAGGGCAACAACACCCATATTAAATAATGCTGAAATGAGGTATTCCCTGATGTAAGCAGGGCACTTCACTTATGTGATATTCATTCCCCATTTCTATAACCTCTGTCTAATCATGAGCAAAAACCAAAAAACCACATTTGAGGGATATCCTACAAAATTATGCAGTCTTCAAGTGTGTCAAGACCATGAAAGACAAGAAAAGACATAAAAGGTGTCAATGAATGGAGCAGACTAAGGAGACACAAGGACTAAATATCATGGGGTATCTTAGTTTGGATTCTGGAAAAGAAGAACAGCACCAGGAGATAATCTGGAGAAATCTCAAAGGAGTTTTTCAGTCAGTACAGTTCAGTCACTCAGTCGTGTCCAACTCTTTGCAACCCCATGGACTACAGCACGCCAGGCCTTCCTGTCGATCACCAACTCCTGGGGATTACTCAAACTCATGTCCACTGAGTCAGTGATGCCATCTAACCATCTCATCCTCCGTCATCCCCTTCTCCTCCTGCTTTCAATCTTTCCCAGCATCAGGGTCTTTTCAAATGAGTCAATTTTTCTCACCATCAGGTGGCCAAAGTATTGGAGTTTCAGCTTAAACATCTGTCCTCCAGTGAATATTCAGGACTGATTTCCTTTAGGATGGACTGGTTGGATTTCCTTGCTGTCCAAGTACTCTCAAGAGTCTTTTCCAGCAACACAGTTCAAAAGCATCAATTCTTCAGTGCTCAGCTTTCTTTGTAGTCCAACTCTCACATCCATACATGACTACTGGAAAAGCCATCATAGCCTTGATGAGACGGACCTTTGTTGACAAAGTAATGTCTCTACTTTTTAATATGCTATCTAGGTTGGTCATAACTTTCCTCCCAAGGAACAAGTGCCTTTAAATTTCATGGCTGCAGTCACCATCTGCAGTGATTTTGGAGCCCCCAAAAATAAAGTTTTTCACTGTTTACCCGTCTATTTGCCGTGAAGTCATGGGGCCGGATGCCATGATCTTAGTTTTCTGAATGTTGAGTTTTAGGACAGCTTTTTTATTCTTCTCTTTCACTTTTTAAGTCTGAATTTGGCAAAAAGGAGTTCATGATCTGAGCCACAGTCAGCTCCAGTCTTGTTTTTGCTGATTGTATAGAGCCTCTCCATCTTTGGCTGCAAAGAACATAATCAATCTGATTTCAGTGTTGGCTATCTGGTGATGTCCATGTGTAGAGTCTTCTCTTGTGTTGTTGGAAAAGGGTGTTTGCTATAACCAGTGCGTTCTCTTGGTAAAACTCTATTAGCATTTGTCCTGCTTCATTCTGTACTCCAAGGCCAAATCTGCCTGTTACTCCAGGTGTTTCTTGACTTCCCACTTTTGCATTCAAGCCCCCTATAATGAAAAGGACATCTTGTTTGAGTGTTAGTTCTAGACAGTCTTTTACGTCTTCATAGAACCATTCAACTTCAGCTTCTTCAGCATTACTGGTCAGGGCATAGACTTGTGATATTGAATGGTTTTCCTTGAAAATGAACAGAGTTCATTGGGTCATTTTTGAGACTGCATCCAAGTACTGCATTTCAGACTCTTTTGTTGACTATGATAGCTACTCCATTTCTTCTAAGGAATTCTTGCTCAGAGTAGTAGATATAATGGTCATCTGAGTTAAGTTCACCCATTCCAGTCCATTCTAGTTCACTGATTCCTAAAATATCGATGTTCACTCTTGCTATCTCCTGTTTGACCACTTCCAATTTGCCTTGATTCATGGACCTAACATTCCAGGTTCCTGTGCAATATTGCTCTTTACAGCATCGGACCTTGCTTTTATCTCCAGTCACATCCACAACTGGGTGTTGTTTTTGCTTTTGCTGTCTCTTCATTCTTTCTGGAGTTATTTCTCCACTGATATCTTGTAGCATGTTGGGCACCTACCAACCTGAGGAGTACATCTTTCAGTGTCCTATCATTTTGCCTTTTCATACTGTTTATGGGGTTCTCAAGGCAAGAATACTGAAATGGTTTGCCATTCCCTTCTCCAGTGAACCACATTTTATCAGAACTCTCCACCATGACCCGTCCATCTTGGGTGGCCCTTCACGGCATGTCTCATAGTTTCATTGAGTTAGACAAGGCTGTGGTCCGTGTGATTAAATTGGTGAGTGGCAGCTGCATGGCACTGGAGTGGCGAGCAGTCAGGAGAAGTTACCCCAAGACCAAGGTCAGAGAAATCCCAGTAAAATGGTAGGTGCTGGAGCAGTTGTAAGGAGATACCCCACATCCAAAGGCAAAGAAGAAGCCTCAGCAAGATGGCTAGAAGGGTGAATTCACATATAGAATCAAACCCCATTCCCACCAGAGATGCTCAGAGGGCTCAAACAAACTGTGCACACCAGGACCCAGAGATCCCACAGAGACGGAGACAGAACTGTGTCTGAGCATCTCCTGTGGAGGTATGGGTCAGCTGCGGACTACCACAGGGACAGGGGCTGGGGTGCAACAGACTTGGGTATGGCATAAGCCCTTTTGGAGGAGGTCACCATTCATCCCACTATAGAGCTGTCAGAACTTACACAGGACAGGGAAAATAGACTCTTGGAGGGCACAAACAGAACCTTGTGTACCAGGACCCAGGAGAATGGAGCAGAGACCCCACAGGAGACTGACCCAGACTTGCCTGTGAGTGTCTAGGAGTCTCCAGCAGAGACATGGGTCGGTAGTGGCCTGCTGCATGGTTGGGGGCACTGAGTGTAGCTGTACATGCATGGGATCTCTTGAAGGCAGTCACCACTATTTTCATTATCTTCACCATAGTTTGGCCCCAGTAAATAGCAGGGAGGCAACACATCAACTGAAAACTGGATGAAAGATTTACTGAGCATGGCCCCACCCATCAGAACAAGACCCAGTTGACCCCTCAGTCAGTCTCTCCCATCAAGAAGCTTGCATAACGAGTTTTTAGTTCCCAGTAAATAGTATTATACTAATGTCTGTGTCTTAGTTTTGGTAAATGTAACATACTATGTAAAATGTTAACAATGGGGGTAGCTGGGTGAAGGGTGTAAGGCAATTCCAAGCTATATGTGCAATTTTCCCACACATCTAAAAACAATTCAAAGTAAGATGTTAAAAGCGTTGTAATGTCAGAAAGTAAAGAAGTGATCAAGGAGCAAAGGTTAGGAGCATATCAAAGGATGACAGGTACCTAGCTGGAAGAGAATCCATGGGCACAGCTGTAACTATGAGCACCAACATGTACATAATGCAGTGATGGATCATAAACCAATGTGTAAAATAAATATCCATGAATCCATATTGTTAACTATTCGATCATAAATAGATGGGAGGAAAGAGGAAAATTTCCCATGCAGAAGATTTTCTAACAACTTATAGAAACGCTTTTCTCTCCAATAGGTGTTCCTTAACTCCCAAATTCACACAAGGGCTGATAAGGGCAAATTGGCAATTTACTTTCAAAGGGCAAATAATGGAAAAAGCAGGAGCAACTTTATTGTTTAGAAAAATCTAGCAAACACTCGCCTCAATCATATAATCAAGGTCAGCATCATCAGTGATAAGACATGTTGATAACATTTACTCTTGATATACAAAAAGAATGGTATCTTACTTCTACTGTCTATCTCCCAAAAACCCATGAGCCAGATTAAATTATCAGAAAAATATCAGACAAACCTCAATTAAGGGACATTCTATAAAATACCTGAAAACTGCCAAAGTCGTCAAAACAAAGACAATTTGAGAAACTAATAATAATCAAGAAAAATTTAAGGTGACATGAAAGCAAAATATATGATTCTGGATGAGACTCTGCAACAGAAAAAGAATAATAGGAAACTAGCGAAGTTTGAATAAAGTTCTTTCCTTAGTCATGATAAACATCCCATAAAAAGAAGCTAACCATCAAAGAGATAGATTAAGGGACATATAGGAATTCTGTACTGACATTCTCCATTTTCAGTAAATCTAAAGCCATCATAAAATTACAGATCTATTTTTAAGGTTAAAAGTAATTAATGTTTACAGTTAATGTTTATATATAAATAAGCATATATAAACTTTAAATATTGGATGGATTTTCCTTAGCATCTTTTATGCTGGGAACTTACAGCCTCCTGCTATGTGCCCATGGATGAAAATAACCACGGGATTCTTTTCTCTAGAAAAGTTTCATTCTTTTATGGAGTTACTTTCATTTGGTTTTATTTACATCCTTGTCTCTCTGGTGGGTTTTTCAAAATCTATGTGGCTCACTTGGTAAAGAATCCGCCCGCAATGCAGGAGACCTGGGTTTGATCCCTGGGTTGGCATGATTCCCTGGAGGAGGGCATGGCAACCCACTCCAGTATTCTTGCCTGGAGAATCCCCATGGACAGAGGAGCATGCTGGACTACATTGCATGGGGTCACACAGTCTGATACGACTTAGCAACTAAGCACATGTTTTTGAAGCTTATCTGACAAGCAATCATTGTTGTTTCTTGTGACTTCAAACTTCCTAAAGGGATCAGAAGCCACATTTACACTTTTAACTGATATTTTCATCACTAGAGACATTCACAGGTAGATAAAAGCAAGTTTTTTGAATGCCTCAGATATAAGTCTAAACTAAAAGCTGAAATAGATAACCTCTGAGGATTCCTTTTATTTCCCACTTGTACTAAGTGAAAGGACAACAGATTAAGAACTAAACATTGGATCCTTCATCAGCTCATTGATTTGGATGGCTTCCTCTTCTTGAAATTATTATGGTATTTAATAGCTTCTGCAGACTAAATATCCATCTACATCTATTAATAGACATTTTAAATATGTGGAAATCTCACAGTACACTTTCCCCTTATTCTTTCACTTTTCTTCAACTTTCTCACCAAAATTGATGAGATGCTGCTATCCATAACATAGACAGGTAATTATGAATATGTAAGAGTCATATTTAATATTTGATGCAACATGGAATATAGGGAAAGACATGCAGACCTGACATGGAGTTTTTAATTTCTTTCAGTTTCATCATCTGCAAAATGGAAGAAATAACACCTATTAGAGAATAAAAAGAAAAATTATATAAAATAATGTATAAAAATACCTGGTGTAGCATTTAGAGTAAAATATGGCAACCCACTCCATTACTCTTGCCTGGGAAATCCCATGGACGGAGGGGCCTGGTAGGCTGCAGTCCATGGGGTTGCGAATAGTGGACATGACTGAATGACTTCACTTTCACTTTTCACGTTCATGCACTGGAGAAGGAAATGGCAACCCACTCCAGTATTCTTGCCTGAAGAATCCCAGGGACAGAGGAGCCTGGTGGGCTGCCGTCTATGGGGTAGCACAGACTCGGACACGACTGACGTGACTTAGTAGCAGCAGACTCTTAAACCCCCTTTGTGGATCACAATTTTATTGTGGTGAAACAGCATGTGTAACTCAATTTAGCTATGAGCCATGCCAAGCAGGGCCACCCAACAAGGGCAGGTCACAGTGAAGAGTTCTGGCAGAACGTGGTTCACCAGAGAATGACATGGCAACCTACTCCAGTATTCTTGTCATGAGAACCCCATGAACAGTATGAAAAGATAAAAGGTTATGACACCAGAGGATGAGCCCTCATGTCAGAAGGAGTCCAATATGCTACTGGGGAAGAGTAGAGGGCCATTACTAACTGCTCCAGAAAGAATAAAGTGACTGGGTCAAAGCAGAAATGACGCTCAGTTGTGGATGTATGGTGGTGAAAGTAAAGTCCAATGCTGTTAAGAACAATACCGCATAGGAACGTGGAATATTAGGCCCATGAATCAAGGTATACTGGGCATGGTCAAGCAGGAAATGGAAAGATTAAACATCAAAATCTTTGGAATCAGTGAAGTAAAATGGATAGGAATGGGATAATTTAATTTAGATGACCATTGTATCTACTACTGTAAGCAAGAATCCCTTAGAAGAAATGAAATAGCCATCATAGTCAACAAAAGAGTCTGGAAAGCAGTATTGGATACAACCTCAAAAACAACAGAATGATCTTGGTTCATTTCCAAGGCAAACCATTCAATATCACAGTAATCCAAGTCTATGCCAAAAACATTAATGCCAAAGAAACTGACGTTGAATGGTTCTATGAAGACCTACAAGACCTTCTAGAACTAACACCAAAAAAAGATGTCCTTTTCATCATAGGGGACTTGAATGCAAAAGAAGGAAGTCAAGAGATACCTGTAGTAATACACAAGTTTGGCCTTGGAATACAAAATGAGGCAGGGCAAAGGCTAACAGATTTTAACAGCATGTCAAGAGAACATGCTGGTCATAGCAAAGGCCCTTTTCCAACAAACCAAGAGATGACTCTACATGTGGATATCACCAGATGTTCAATATAAAATCAGACTGATTATATTATTTGCAGCTAAACATAGAGAGGTTCTATACAGTCAGTAAATATAAGACCTGGTGTGGACTATGTCTCAGATCTTGAGCTTTATTGCAAAATTCATCCTTAAATGGAATAAATTGTGTAAAACCACGAGCACCTTCAGGTATTAACTAAATCAAATTCATTATGATTATACAGTGGAGGTGATCAATAGATTCAAGGGATTTGATATGGTAGACAGAGTGCCTGAAGAACTATGGATGAAGTTATGTAACACTGTCCAGGAAGCAGGGACCCAAACCATCCCCAAGAAAAAGAAATGCAAGAAGGCAAAGCAATTGTCTGAGGAGACTTTAGAAATAGCTGGGAAAAGATGAGAAGTGAAAGGTGAGAAAGAAAGGGAAAGATATATCCAACCGAATGCAGAATTCCAGAGAATAGCAAGGAGAGATAAGGGATGGGGAGGGAGGTGGGAGGGGGGTTCAGGATGCGAACACATGCAAATCCATGGCTGATTCATATCAATGTATGGCAAAAACCACTACAATATTGTAAAGTAATTAGCCTCCAACTAATATAAATAAATAAAAAAAAAGAAGTCCTTCCTCAATGAACAGTGCAAAGGAATAGAGGAAAACAATAGAATGGGAAAGAGTAGTGTTCTCTTCAAGAAAATCAGAGATATCAAGGAAACATTTCATGCAAGGATGGGTATGATAAAGAATAGAAATGGTAAGGACCTAAGAGAAGCAGAAGAGATTAAGAAAAAAAAGGCAAGAATACACAGAACTATCCAAACAAATGTCTCAATGACCCAGATAACTATGATGGTGTAGTCATTCACCTAGCACTGAACATCCTGGAGTGTGAAGTCAAGTGGGCCTTAGGAAGCATTACTCCAACCAAAGGTAGTGGTTTGAAGTTGTTCAGTTGCTAAGTAATGTCTGACTCTTTGCAATCCCATAAACTGCAGCAAGCCAGGCTTCTCTGTCCTTCATTGTCTTCCTGAGTTTGCAGAAATTCATGTCAACTGAGTCTGAACTCCAGTTGAGCTATTTAAAATCCTAAAAGATGATGCTTTTAAAGTGCTTCACTCAGTAAGTCAGCAAATTTGGAAAACTTAGCAGTTACCACAGGACTGGAAAAGGTCAGTTTTCATTCCAATCCTAAAGAAGGGCAATGTCAAAGAATGTTCAGAATAGCCTATAGTTGTGCTCATCTCACATGTCAGCAAGGTTATGCTCAAAATCCTTCAAGCCAGGCTTCAGCAGTATGTAAACCGAGAACTTCCAGATGTACAAGATGGGTTTCAAAGAGGCAGAAGAACCAGAAATCAAATTGCAAATATTCATTGAATTATGAAGAAAGCAAGGGAGTTCCAGAAAAACATCTCCTTCTGCTTCATTGACTATGCTAAAACCTTTGACTGTGTGGATCACAACAAATTGTGGAAAAAAGAGACAGGAGTACGAGATCATCTTACCTGTCTCCTGGGAAACCTAGACAAGAGTCAAAAGCAATAGAACTGGACATGAAACAACAGATTGGTCTAAAATTGAGAAAGGCGTATGATAACACTATATTTTGTCACTCTGTTTAACTTCTATGCAGAGTACATCATGTGAAATGCCAATCTGGATGAATCACAAGTTGGAATCAAGATTGCTGGAAGAAATATTAACAACTTCATATATGTAGATGACACCACTCTAATGGCAGAAAGGGAAGAGAATTTAAAGAACCTCTTGATGAGGGTGAAAAAGGAGAGTGAAATAGATGGCTTAAAACTCAACATTCAAAAAACTAAGATCATGGCATCTGGTCCCATCACCTCATGAAAAACAGAAGGGAAAAAAGTGGAAACAATGACAAGTTTTACTTTCTTGTACTCCAAAATCACTGCAGATGGTGACTGCAGCCATGAAATTAAAAGATGGTTACTCCTTGGAAGAAAACTATGACAAACCTAGATAGCATGTTAAAAAGCAGAGATATTACTTTGCCAACAAAGATCCATATAGTAAATGCTATGGTTTTTCCAGTAGTCACGTATGGATGTGAGATTTGGATCATAAAGAAAGCTGAGCACCATAAAATTGATGCTTTCAAATTGTGGTGCTGGAGAAGACTCTTGAGAGTCCCTCAGACAGGAAGGCGATCAAACCAATCAATCCTAAAATAAATCAGTCCTGAATATTCATTGGAGGAACTGTTGCTGAAGCTCCAATACTTTGGCCACCTGAGGTGAAGTGCCGACTCACTGAAAAAGACACTGATGCTGGTAAAGATTGAAGGCAAAAGGCAAATGGGGATGAGAGAGGTTGAGCTGGTTAGTTAGCACTACTGACTCAATGAACATGAACTTGAGCAAACTGCAGGAGATAATGGAGGGCAGAAGAGGCTGCGCTTGCAAAGAGTTGGACATTACTTAGCAAATGAACAATAGTAAAATCTTTAAGCACATTAAATTCAGTGGCTAAAATGTATCACACAATTACTATATTCCACATGCTTGGTGATTTACATGCCTTATTTCCTCTGTTCAGCAGAACAACCCTGTGGGTAGAAACTAATAGTTTTTTCAATAGTATTGAGGAAACCAAGACTCTCAGAGGTCACTTGCCTTCAGGTTAAGTAGCAGGAAAACAAAGCAAAACAAATAACACCAGGATGGACTTGTAATCACAGTTCTTTTTTGTTCTCTATATAGTGTTACTACTATCTGTCTCTTTTATTGTTCTTTGAAGCAAGATGGACTTGCTCTGACCTGAATTTTACTCTAAACAGTTTTGTATCATTAGAGGAAGATTTTAGCATATGACTATGAAATTTTCCCCAGTTCTGTCACTGAACTGTTATTCCCTACCTTTTGCTTGTACCCCTCTAATGATCAGAGATCTCCTTCTTTCCTATTCTTCAGTACTTGCTTCATCATCTCCTTGGCCCTTTTAACAAAAGTCACCTCTCTTGTCTTGGCTCATAATTTTACCCCCTCTTTTAATTATTTCCTTCTTATCAGCTGTCAGTTTATATCTACAGCACTGTCTGAAGAGAAAGCCTTATTCTAGCAAAAGATTCACTGAAATCTTCATTTAGTCTCAAGGACAGAGAGCTAACTAATGATTTTTTAATTCATAATACCCAATTTGCCCAATAAGAAACAAAACTTTGAATAACTATGGTGTTACAGTGGTTGAAGCAGTAACCATATTGTATATGCAGTAGCATGAAATGCAAAGGTATTTGCAACCTATAGTACATCTCAGGAGGCAAAATAACAGGACAGACTGAAATGCAGTGGAAATAGAAATACTGTACAACTTATATTCAGAAATATTTAAATAAAAGTTTCTGGTTGAAAAAAATAATAAAAATGTTGATAATGCTGACCAAGGTAGCTGTCTCAATTCATCTGCATCTCCCAAAGTGAATTTTGAATGAATAAGAAAGCAAAAAAGCAACCCAGGCACACAATGCAATGTAAAATCATACTCTTTTCAAATGCTTTGAAGCTACAGATGACACAAAAATAATCAACTCTCCTCTGGGCAGGCTGAGCATTTAAAAAAAATTCATAAACAATGGCAAATAAAAGAAGAGGAGGAGTGACAGAGCGGTAGCCCAGTCTGAAGAGGCATCTTTCAATCTATAATTTACTAAGCTCTGATTAGGTATCAGGCATTGCTTGTATTCACATTATCTAATCCTCACAACAGTATAAGACATGACATTTTAAACACAGGTGCAGATAAAGAAAATGAGTTATAGACTGTTCTATACCAAGCCCTAGATCATTACTCATCTGGGAAATGCTACTTATAGTCATGGTGCAATACAGTTTCATACCCAGTAGAGTAGTTAAAATTTAAAAGATGGAAAACACCAAATATTATTGTGGATGTGGAATAGCTAGACTTTTTATATGTTGGGAACTTTCTTTATGAGCTAAAATAAACTGCTACCCTAAGACCTTTCATTTGAATTCCTAAATATTTACCTAAGAGAAGTGAAAATATTTGTTCATGAAAAGAATTGTGAAATAATTCTATAGTAGCTTTATTTATAGAAGCCCAAACCTCTAAAGAAATGCATATCAACAAGAGAATAGCTAAATCAATTGCAGTACATTTGCACTGTGAAACATTATTGTAGCAGCTAAAAAAGAACAAGTGACAAATTCTACAACAAAGATAAACCAGAGAAAACATTATTTTTGGTGAAAGATGATATACAATATATGATTCTATTCACATGAATAAGGAAAAGCTAATATAAAGTGATAGAAAGTCAGAACAGACTTTGTTTGTGATATGGGGAATGACTTAAAAAGTTTGAGGGAGCTTTCTAGCAGGATGGAAGTGTTATATATCTTGAGTGGGTAAAGGCTGTAGGCTCATACATTTATCAGAACTTATTTTCTATGCCTTTCATTTGCAATTTTGTAAAATTTTCATCCATTGGGAAAAAAAATCAATAGCAAGTTCTTGGGATGTAATGTACAACATGGTGACCATAATTAACAATACTGTATTATATATTTATTGTATATTTAAAAGTTGCTAAGGAATTAAATAGATCTTAAAAGTTCTCACCAAAAATATAAAGTTCTAACCATGCGAGGTGATGGATGTGTTAGCTAACATTATTATGGTAATCATTTCACAGTATACACACATATCAAATCATTAGGTATACATCTTAAATTTGCAAAACATTATATGTCAATTATATTTCAATGAAGCTGGGGGAAAGTGATAAAGCATGTGAATGATACTCTATAATGATCAGTCATTGCCAGTCTCATCTAACACTTGGTAACAGGTGAGAGAGGAGCTATGTTAAAGATGTTAAAGTAATTCCTCAAGTGAGTCAGGAACAAAAGCAGAAGGGACAGTAATTACCCCTCCTTCCACAATTTCTTCCATCCATTAAATAATAACTGGACTATCCCTATACACACTGACTCTTATGAGCCTATTAAAACAAATATTTTCTTATCTCTTTCATTAGAAAATAAGTGCTTCTCTAATTTTGACACTTTATTCAGCCAAAATACACAAAAAATAGTTTGAAAATTAATATCAATATTGACATCTCATTTTACTTATTAGGCAATTCTTTCTTCAGAAGCATTGTTACTCTCAAACAATACTATATCAAAAATATAGCAACTGCCATTAAGTCAGAAAATATTTTCAGCCAGAGACATTGTTAAAAAACAAGAGGCAAATTTTAAGCCCTATTATTCTCTACATAGTGGGTTTGCTGCAACTATAATCTAGATAATTAAAAAAGAGATAAAAATGTCACAGACATTACATTTAATAACTGTAAGAAATTTTTAAAAGTGAAGGAAGAAGGAAAGATGGAAGGAAATTAAAACTTTGTGGTTCTATTTACATATGCAAAATTGCAAATTAAAGATTATAAAACTAATAGATGAGGGAAAAGATGTCCTGGTCAGTAAAGCCAGATGGATCACTTAACCAAACACTTTGAATGGTGGAGAAGCACACCACATCTAAATTTCAGTACTGTTTTATAGCACTTTATTATTTATCCAAAGGATATCTGCTTATTATAAATAATCCAAACAACATAGAAAGATCAATGACCAATGTAAAACAATCTCTTCTCAAGGGGTAAGATCCCCTTGGAGCATATCAAGAGTGTTAGGTAGAAAAAGACATCAAAGAAACTTTCATTTTGAGGAAATAACTATTGGGCTCAAGCTAAAGTCTTGGATTAATGATTCAATTTGAGTCTGTATGAAAAATTCCAGCCAAGAATTCTCACATGCTGAAAATTCTTGATCATCTAAATATTATCCACTTATCCAGATGTGGTATCGCTAGACTGTTGTAAGAATATTTTAACTTCTTGAAGAATTTCCTTCCTGTTTTCCATAATGACTATACCAGTTTACATTCCCACTGATAGTATACTAGGGTTTCATTTTTTCCACATCCTCACTAGCGTTGTTATCTCTTGTCATTTCAAAAATAGCCATCCTAATAAGTGTGAGATAATATCTCATTATAGTTTTGACTTACATTTCTCTGATGATTAGTAATGTTGAACACCTTTTCTTATACATGTTGTCCATTTGTATTTCTTTTGAGAATTGTCTATGCAAGTCTTTTGCCCATGTTTTTATTGTATCCTTTGCTTTTTAGCTATTGAGTCATATGGCTCACTGTATATTTTGCATATTAACACCTTATTGAATATGTGGCTTGCAAATACTTCTTCCAATTCCACAAACTAATTTTCATTTTGTTGATACTTTCTTTTGCTATGTGGAAGATTTCCTTTGATATAATTCCATTTTAATTCTTTTAAAATTGTTGTATTTGAGCGTCAAATACAAAAAAATAATTGGGAAGACCAAAGTCAGTGAGATTATCCACCGCTTTCCCCCACTTCCTGCTGGGGGTTTTCAATTTCAGGTCCTACATTTAAGTTTTTAATACATTTGAATTGACTTTTGTGCATGCTGTAATATAGGGGGCTAGTTTCTCCAATACCATTTACACTTTTATTTCATTTACTGAAAATTAATTGACTACATAGGCATGGGGTTCATTTCTGGGTTCTCTGTTCTGTTCCATTGATCTAAATCCATGCTTTTATGGAATTACCATACTGTTTTTATAACTACAGCTTTGCATTACACAGCTGACCTTTAAACAACATGAGTTTGAACTGTGGTGTTCCACTTATACACAGACATTTTTCAATAAAATATTATAATAACATCTGATTTATGGTTGGTTGAATCAGTGGGTACAGTCTCATGTATGCAAAGGATCATCTGTAGAATTATACTCAGATTTTCAACTGCAAAGATGATTTCTTGAATCTGACACCAAAAGCAAAAGAAAATAAAGCAAAAACAAATAAATGGGACTATATCAAACTAAAAACCTTCTGAACAGCAAAGGAAACCATCAACAACATGAAAATACAACCTACTGAATAGGGGGAAATATTTTCAAATTATATATCTGATAAGGGGTTAATACCCAAAATATATAAAGAACTCAAACAACTCAATTGCAAAACAAACAAACAAACAAACACACACCCAAACAATCCAATTAAAGATGAGCAATACATCTAAATAGACAGTTTTCCAAAGATGACAGACAGATGGCCAATAGACACAAAACGATGTTCAATTAATCAAAGAAATGCAGATCAGATCCATAGTAAGGTATCATCTCATACCTATCAGAATGACTATTAACAAAAATGGCAAGAAATAAAAAGTGTTGGTGGGGATATGTAGGAAAGGGAATCCTTGTGCACTACTGATAAGAATGTGAATTGGTGCAGTCATCATGGAAAACAGTATGCAGCTTCCTTAAAGAATGAAAAATAGAACTACCATATGATACAGCAATTCTACTTTTAAGTATCTGAAGGAAATGAAAACACAAAGTGGAAAACATATATGGACCCCATGTTCATTGCATCATTATTTACAAGAGCCATGATACATAGCAACCTAGGTATACACTGGTGGATTAATGGATAAAGAAAAATAAATAAATATACATATACATAATGGAATATTATTTGGCCATAAAAATAATAAAATTTGCTATTTGCAACAACATGGAAGGACCTCTAGGGCATCATGTTAAATGAAACAATTCAGAGAAAGAAAGGCAAATACCATATTATCTCACTTATATGTGGAATCTAAACAAAACAAAAGCAAACTGCAAAGAAAACAGCTTATAGATACAGAGTAGATTGGTGGTTTTCAGACGCAGAAGACGAGAGGTTGGGATGGGTTAAGAGAGCCAAAAACAAAAATTTCCATTTATAAAATAAATGTCACAGGGATGTCATATACAGCATAGTGACTATAGTTAATAATACTTTAATGCATATTTGAAAGCTGCTAAGAGAGTAATCTTAAAAATTCTCATCATGAGAAAAATAAATTTGTAACTATGTAAGTTGATAGATGTTAACTAGAGTTATTGTGGTGATCATTTTGCAATATATACAAATATTTAATTGTTGTATACCTGAAACCAATGCAATGCTATATATCAATTATACCTCAATTAAAAATCAAGATCTGAAATTATATTTAATAACATAAAATGCATGAAGTTTTAAGTGAAAAATCATTTTAGGAAAAAGTGGAAACTATGGAACAACAATTTTATAAAACTTAGCTCCAGATAAAGTATACATGCATATGCATTTTTAAAAAATTGTATGGGTCTAAAAAAAATTTTTTTGTTATTTTTCTTCTGTTACATATATATCTATATCATATATATTTTCTTCATTTTTCCCTTATTTTCCATATTTTACAATAAATTACTGATTCTTCTTTTGTCAGAAAAGTCAGTGAGAATATAGTCCAAACTTTGGTTTCTCAAATGGTTATAAAATTGGTTTCCTAAATCTATTCTTAACTATATTATGGCATAGTCAGGTGCTCCAAATAAGTATCCAGATTCAAGATTTGTTTTCTGTCACTGAAATTACCCATCTTAGTCATCTTTTCCAGTCACAGATCCTCACATTAAATAGCTGTTCTTTCAAAGATTTCCCTCCATGGAACAATGACATCATGCAAAAATACTGAAATGAGAGATTTTAAAGCTTGTAATTTATGTATTAAATTCAGCAGAGGTCTTAATAGGTCTTCAACACTGTGGAAGCTCTCTAGGCTTTGTGCTCAGCACAATCCAAATTTCCTTCTTGTGAGCTCATCTTTATCTGTTAATTAAACATGCACTCACCCTCCCAGACTTTACCCAAAAGTGAAGTTAGCTTGACTTCAGATCGTACCACTCCTGATTATGATCTGTCACATTTCTTATGGCTTTTATTATTATAAAATCAATATCAGGGACAGGAGATTCATTAGAGAGGCAGAGTGGGGACATGTTCAAGTCACTAGGAGTTGATTCTGCAGATACACTTGGTTGGACTCCTGCTGGGTTCTTGCGGCCCTAAGAATGCAGTTATTTTGCAGTGCTACTTTTGTGTCTATTTCCCCATAATTGTTTAATGCGCTAAATATAACTTTCCTAGATACAATACAATTGTGTTATTAACTGACACCACAATTTGTCTTTTGCCGGTACAATAAATTTTATTTGACTGAAACATTCTAGTTAATCATTTTGTTTGAGGAGGACCAGAGTTCCCAATCACTCTCCCTACATTCATTCCACATCTCTGTGCCAGTTTTTCCGTCTCCTTCTATTGCACAAAACAGCAGAACTAAGAGCATGATGAAATATGAATTCCTGGGCAGCCGTTCCCCAAATGGCCACCTTAAGTAAGCTCCATCCCCTCCCACTGTAGAGTCTCACACCTACTTCTAGGCCATTCGCTGAACTTTGAGAAGAGTTATGGCTTGAAATCCTGGAGAAGGAAATAGCAACCCACTCCAGTATTCTTGCTTGGAAAATCCTATGCATGGAGAAGCCTAACAGGCTACACAGTCCATGGGGTCACAAGGAGTTGGACATGACTGAGCAACTATCACACGCACACATGGCTTGAAATGCCACAAAGAACTGTAAGTTTAGTAAAGGCTGAAAATTATCAGCTTGAAGAGAAATATGGATACCTTCCCATACGGCAGTTTATTATAGGGTCAAGATACTTTTAGGGAAAATATGAGCTAGCAGAAATAGTATAATGTTATAAAAAAATGAAGGTTTAAAGGAAGATTTTCTGAGTCAAAATGAGCTATTAAATCAATTAAAAAATCGCCCTGTCACAGAACCAACATATCTATTCATACTCATGTAATGGCAAACCTGAGACCATCACAATTAGAAGGAAACATATATTGACTTGCTTAAGAAGAAAATGTCTTAAACTCAGAAATTTCAAAAACTGGAAATTTATCATCCCATCTTTAGAATAACTTTCTGTCAAAGGTAGGAAATTTATCCTTCAAGAAGAATGTAGGAAAGACTTATAGCTAGGATGGAACATTGCATTTCATGACTTCTATGAACCATTTCAAACCTAAAACTAAGGATTTGTTTTCAAGTAAAAACTTTCAATAATTTCTTTCATTAAAACAAAGTATTTTGGAGCCAAATGGAAAAAAAAAATCCATACAAGTCAACCTTCTGTATTCCTACAGACTTTGGTATTGAAAATGGTCCTGTAAAGAAGTGAAACATTTTTAACTTGCATCTATATCAGGGGTTCTGTATAGAAAAGATTCTCTGGTATTTGAATAATGTATAGAGGATTAGGAGTCATACAACCGAATGACACTATAATAAATCACTTTACTTCTCTGAACTTCGGTTTCTTCAACATGGTTCTCAGAATAATAGTTTGTGGCTGGCTGTCTTCCCAGTATGATAGTCAAACACTTTAAAAACCATAGGATCATATAAAAAGGCAAGAAAATGTAATTACATGACTTTTTTTTTAAATGAAGTTAAAAGAATACTTGATTTATAGCTATTACTAAATTAATTTCAAAGATCCCCACCCATAAAGCAAAAAGATCAATTTATATCCCAAATAACTGGCATGCAATTTATAAAATCATAATATGCATGGCTGATAATCTACTGTGCCTGCAGTTTGATATCAAACAGTTTTACATAATGAATACTCAATGAAAAAGTCCACTTTTATTACCTTCTTTGATGTTTTGTTGGCTTGTACCCTGAAATTTCCCTTACAACATCTGCAAAAATAAATCAATTATGAAACCATCTGGAAGAAAGTGAAGAGAAAATACTATTTTTGAAAACTCTCCTGGCAATGGAATAGATGGCATGTCAGAACTACACCATTAACAAAGCCATTCTCATTAAGGAAGGAAGGAAGGAAGAGATCTGCATAAAGAAAATCATGACTACTTATTATCAGACACAGTGGGGTCACATATTGATCCACAACTGAAATACACTGAACATTCATTCCCATAAATACTTCAGACAGAAGCTGGGGCCGTTCAGCCTGTAGAACATCACCCTCTTTAATAAAAATATGGATTTTTAATGGTTGACCTATGCCATAGAACCAAGGTCTAAGGCTTTAACCAAATCATCCACCTAGTTTGGGAAAATAAATACAAATGAATACAAATAACTCCCCAGGAGGGTGACAAAATTTCTCTTCTCTCCTCTTTTGAAATCCTCCCTCAAATTTTGGGTAATTAAATTTAGAAATTTTATAAACAATAGAAAGTAACCAATAATCAATTGTAAGCAAAATAAAATGAGCAAACACTAAAAGATTTACTTATTTTCACTGGTTAGTGTGAAAATCTCGGGACATAAAATTTTGATTTTTGTAAACCTGGCTATGCCCCTGAATGACTTAATCCTAGTATGGTTTACTTAAATTTTTTCAGGTTCACTCATTTTAAATTGTAGAAAGTCATATATCCCTTGCTGTCCTCAAATGATACCCACTGGAAACTAAGATCTACAGGAAGAATTCTTATCAATTTAACTAGTCCTATTTAGTATTCCAAAACTCTCATCTAGTAAAATTATCCCTAAAAAAAAAATTTCCCTAGGAATAATTAAATGAAAAAGCAAGAATACAACAGCAAGGCATCCAAGAATGGGGAAAAAAAATTGATAAATATTAAAATATTTCATTAAAATATAAAACTGTGCTCTACAGAAGGCATTGTTGAGAGAGTGAAAAGATATGAACTATAAAAAAATTATCAAAATACATATCTGAAAAAAATACATATATGATAAAAGACTTATAAACAAAATATACAAAGAACTCTTAAAATTCAACAATAAGATATCAAACAACCAAATTAAAACTAAGCACAAGATCTGGACACATCACTAAAGAAGATATATAGATGTCAAAGAAACATATGACATGATGCCCAATATGATACATGCATGCTCAGTCACATCCAAATCTTTGCCACCCCATGGACTGTAGCTCTCCAGGCTTCTCTGTCCATGGGATTGTCCAGGTAGGAATACTGGAGTGAGTTGCCATTTCCTCCTCTAGGGGATCTTCTCGACCCAGGGATTAAACCCACATCTTCTGCATCTCCTGTACTGGCAGGCAGATTCTTTACCACTGAGCCGCCTGGAAAGCCACACATATCACAGGTCATATTAAAAAAAAAAAGAGAGAGAGAGAGACATCCTATTCCTAACATATCCATGAGAATGGGCTAAAATTCAAAACACTGACAACAACAAATGCAGGCAGGATGTGGAAAAGCGAGGATTCTCTTCCATTGTTAGTGGTAATGCAAAATGCTAGGACCAGTTTGGAAGACAGTCTGGCCATTTCTTACAAAGCTAACCAGTCTTATCATATGATCTAGAAATTGCACTCAGTGATATTTACCCAAATAAGTTGAAAATATATCTACACAAAAACCTCCACACTAATGTTTGTAGCAGCTTTGTTCAAAATTTAGAAGCAACCAAAATGTCTTTAATAGGTGAATAAATAAACTATGGTACATCTATACAATGTAATATTATTCAGTAGCTCAAAGAAATTGGTTAACAAGTCACAGAAAGGAGAAACTTAAATACATGTTGCTAAGTGAAGGAAGCCAGTCTGAGAAGAGCATACACTGTACTATTCCAACTATATGGCATTTTGGAAAAGGCAAAATGTAGAGACAGTAAAAATATCACAGTTTATCAGGGTTCAAGGGAAAGGAAGGAGGGATCTGTAGGTTGAGCAAGAATATCCAGGTCAGTAAACTATCCTGTATGATAGTGAGTGAAATTGCTCTGTTGTGTCTGACTCTTTGTGAGTCCATGGAATTCAGGCCAGAATACAAGAGTGGGTAGCCTTTCCCACTTCAAGGGGATCTTCCTAACCCAGAAAGCAAACCCAGGTCTTCCACATTGCAGGCGGATTCTTTACCAGCAGAGCCACAAGGGAAACCCAAGAATACTGGAGTGGGTAGCGTATCTCTTCTCCAGCGGATCTTCCCAACCAAGGGACTGAACCAGGGTTTCCTGCATTGCAGGCAGATTCTTTACCAACTGAGCTATCAGTGAAGCCCTTACTCTGTATGATAATGTAATGTCAATACATGATATCAAGCATTTCTCAAAACCCATACAACTGTACCACATCAAGAATAAACTCCAATAAAACTAGGAGTGTCACCTTATAATAATATATCAATTTTGATTCAGTGTTTTTAACAAATGTATCAAAATAATGCAAGATGTTAATAACAGAGGAAACTGGGAAGGGACAAGGGTATACTGGGGACTCTCTCTCTCTATATATATATATCTGCTCAATTTTTCTATAAACCTAATATTGCCCTAAAATATAAAGTCTATTAATTTTCATTTAAAAAGAAAACATTTATTCAAAGATAGTTAAGGTGACTTTTCAAAGACTCACTCAGTTCAGTCAGTGTTCGACTCTGTGACCCCATGAACTGCAGCATGCCAGGCCTCCCTGTCCATCGCCAACTCCCAACCCATGTCCATTGAGTTGGTGATGCCATCCAACCATCTCATCCTCTATTGTCCCCTTCTCCTCCTGTCCTCAATCAATTGGAAATAAAATACACAATGGTTTGTCAAATTTATTTTTGGATTGTATAAATATAACCACATATTAGGTTTCCACTAAAAGCAAACTCATAAATATTACTTTTTGAAGAGATTTTAAAAATACAATGCAGTTATAAAATAAAAACATTGAACTGCTTTATAATCAATTATAACAACATAAAATATATGTTCATTGTCTGGAAGAGGTATAAAAAATAGCCCAAGTGCATTAGGGTTGTATAATTTTATTCTATAAAGATATTTTTATGCTAGAATGAGTTTCCTTTTAACTTTTTTATTATTTTAAGTAACTACAGACCAGATTTTGCAAAAATAGTATGCAGTGTACTTCTCAAATTTTCTCAGTGGTGAAATCTTATATAACTGTAATATAATACCCCAGACAGAAAACTGGCATTGGTAGAACACTGTTAACTAGATCACAGATATTCCCCAATTTTCACTTTTCAGATATTATTCATATGTGTACCATTATACACAGTTTCATCTTATGAACAAACATGTGTAATCAACACCACACCCAGACTACAGATGGCTCCAATATCTCACACACACACACACACACACACACACACACACACACACACACACTGTTGGGCTATCGCCACATATTAACACACCCCATACCACAGTCCTGCCCTGTGTCCTGTCTGTCTCTGCTTGTCATGCCTGAATGTTATAGAGATGGCATCATGCACTATGAAAACTTTTGAGGCAAACATTTTTCACAAGACATAATGTTTTTGAGATACATGATTTTACATGTATCAACAGTTAATTTCTTTTGTTCTGAGATGCCACTGTATCAATGTACTAGGACTTACTTAATCTTTCAATTCTTGAAGGCCATTGATAGATACCGGAATTGTTCCCATATCTTGGGTATTGGGAATGCTACAATTGAACCTGAGGGTGTAGATGTCACTTGAAGATTCTGGTTTCATTTTATTTGGATATACATGCAGAAATGAGATTGCTGGGTCATAATAACTCTAATTCTTTGAGGAGTATCCCTATTGCTTTCAGTAAAAGCTGTATCAACTTGCATTTCTTGCAACAATGTACAAGGGCTCCTTTGATCTATACCCTAGCTAACATTTATCATTTTTTAAATATTTTCTCTAACAGCCCTGAGGTGACATCTCATTATGGTTTTGATGTGCAGTTTCCAAATGATTAACTGACATTGAACACTTTTCCACATATCTGTTTGCCATCTTTATATCTTCTTTGGAAAAATGTCTATTAAGGTGTTATGCAAATTTTTTAATTAGGTTATTTGTTTTTGTGCTATTGAGTTCCCAATATATTTTGGGTATTAACCCCTTATTAGATGCATGCTTTTCAAATATTGTTCCCTACTATGTAAGTTCCCTGGAGGAGAAAATGGCAACCCACTCCAGTGGGGTTTTGCCTGGAAAAATCTCATGGGCAGAAGAGCCTGGTGGGCTAAAGGCCATGAGGTTGCAAAGAGTAGGACACAGCTGAGCAGCTGAATACACACACAAGTACCCCATAGGCTGCCTTTTCGCTTTGTTGATTTTCTTTGTTGTGCAGAAGCCTTTTCGTTTTGTGTAGTCTCATTTATTTAATTTTACTTTTACTGTCTTTGCTTTGAATGTCAAATCCCCCCAGAAAATCATTACTAAGACAAATGTCCTGAAGGTTACCCTTTATGTTTACTTCTAGGAGTTTTATGGTTTCAGATGTTATAATTAAGTTTTTAATCAACTGAGTTGATTTTTGTATATATTATAATGTAGAAATGGGAAACCTTGTCTTGTTCCTGATATTAGAGAAAAAAACTTTTAATTTTTCATCATTGTATGTAATGTTAACAGTAGGCTTTTCATACATGGCCTGTATTATCTTGAGGTATAATTTTCCTAAATCTTGTTTGTTCACTTTTAAAATGAAAGTCTATTGAATTTTGTCAAATAATTTTTCTGCATTTATTGAGATGACCACTTGATTCTTACCTTCATATTTTAATGTGGTATATCACATTTAGTGAGTTGTATGTGTTCCATCTTGGCACCCAGGAGTTAATCATATTTCATCATGGTACTTAACCTATTTAATATACTGTTAACTTCAATTTACTAGGGTTTAGGGTAGTTTTTTAGGATTTTTACATGTATAAGTAATTGGTCTATCCTTTTATTTTCTTGTAGTTCTTTATCTGACTTAGTATGAGAGCAATGCTGGCCTTGTCTTTATTTATTTTTTTTTAAATTTTTCAGTGGGTTTTGTCATACATTGATATGAATCAGCCATAGAGTTACACATATTCCCCATCCTGGTCCCCCATCCCACCTCCCTCTCCACCCGATTCCTCTGGGTCTTCCCAGCCCACTAGGCCCGAGCACTTGGCTCATGCCTCCAACCTGGGCTGGTGATCTGTTTCACCATAGATAATGTACATGCTGTTCTTTCGAAACATCCCACCCTCACCTTCTCCCACAGAGTTCAAAAGTCTGTTCTGTACTTCTGCGTCTGGCCTTGTCTTTAAATGTTTGTTAGGATTCAACAGTGAAGTCATCAAGTCCTGAACTTTTATTCTGGGGGAGGCTTTCACTACTGATTCAATATCCTTTCTCATTATTTGTATGTTTATGTTTGCTTTTTCTTTATGTCACTGTTGGTAGGTTTTATTTTTCTGGGGATTTATTTCTTCAAGGTCGTCCAATTATTTGGCATTATGAATTCATAGTAGTCTCTTATGATCTTTGTATTTCTGTGATATCAGTTGTAATGTGTTGTCTTTCATTTTTAATTTTATTTGATTCTCTTTTTGTTAGTATAACCAATAATTTGTTAATTCTGTTCATCTTTAAAAAAAAAAAAAACCTCAAGCTTCTTTGTCTGTTTTATTGCTTTTTAGACTATTTCATTTATTTCTGCTCTGATATTTACTATTCCTTTTCTTCTTCTAAATTTAGGTTCAGTTTGCTCTTTTCTAATTTCTTGATGTCTGAAGTCAGGTTGAGATTTTTATTTATTTTTTGTTTTTCCTTAATGGCTACCACATTGACTCAGCAGTAAAGAACCTGCCTACAGTAAAGAATCTCCTACAGTGAAGGAGACTCAGGTTTGGGTTTGATTCCTGGGTAAGGAAAATCCCCTAGAGGAGGAAATGGCAACCCACTCCAGTATCCTTGCCTGGAAAATCCAATGGACAGAGGAGGTTGGTGGGCTACAGTCCATAGGGCCACAAAAAGTCAGATACAACTGAAGCCATTGAGCACACATACAGGTATATCATTGCTGTAAATTTCCCAATTAAAACTGTTTTTTGCTTCATGTCTTAAGTTTTGATATGATTGGTTCCATTTTCATTTGTCTCAAGTTATTTTTTGATTACCTCTTTTGACCCACTGGTTGTTTAGAAGTAAGTTTCTAAATATCCACATATTTATGAATTTTCTATTTTTCCTAATATTCATTCTCAGTTCAGTTCAGTCACTAAATATGTCCAACCCTTTGCGACCCCATGGACTGCAGCATGCCAGGCTTCCCTGTCCATCACCAACTCCTGGAGCTTACTCAAACTCATGTCCATTGAGTCCGTGATGCCATCCAACCATCTCATCCTCTGTTGTCCCCTTCTCCCTCTTTCAGTCATTCCCAGCATCAGGGTCTTTTCAAATGAGTCATTCTTTCCATCAGGTGGCCAAAGTGTTGGAGCTTCAGCTTCAGCTCAGTCCTTCCAACAAATATTCAGGACTTATTTCCTTTAGGATGGACTGGTTGGATTTCCTTGCAGTCCAAGGGACTCTCAAGAGTCCCCTCCAACACCACAGTTCAAAAGCATCAATTCTTCGGCACTCAACATTTTTTACACTCCAACTCTCACATCCATACATGACTATTGGAAAGCTACTACATAGCTTTGACTAGACAGACAAAGTAATGTCTCTGCTTTTTAATATGCTGTCTAGGTTGGTCATAACTTTTCTTCCAAGGAGCAAGCATCTTTTAATTTCATGGCTGCATACTATTATGGTAAAAAAAAAAGACAGTTTAAATGATATCAATCTTCTTAAATTTGCTAGGACTTGTCTTGTGACCTAATATATAATCCAAATTGGAGATATTCTATGTGTGTTGGGAATAAATATGTACTCTATTGCTGTTGGATGGAATGTTCAATATATGTCTGTTGGGTTTATTTGATCTATAGTTTTGCTCACTTTCACTGGTTCCTTACTGATTTTCTGCCTAGATCATCTTATCAGTATTGAAAATGGAGTATTGCAATCCCTTATTACGTTAAGATTGACCAATTCTCCCTTCATTTCTGTTAATAAGGGGAGGGGCTAAGATGGCAGAGGAATAGGATGGGGAGGCCACTTTCTCCCCTACAAATTCATCGAAAGAACATTTGCGCGCTGAGCAATCTCCACAAAACAACTTCTGATCGCTAGCAGAGGACATCAGGTGTCCAGAAAAGCCGCCCATTGTCTTCGAAAGGAGGTAGGACAAAATATAAAACATTTCTGTTAATAAATGCTTTACATATTTCTGTGTTTCAGCATTGGGTACATATACATTTATAATTGCTATATCCTCTTGCTGAGTTGGCTCTTATCATTAGATAGTGACCTTGGTCTCCTTTGACTTTTTTACTTAAGTTTTGTGTAATTTAAGAACAGCCACTCCTGCTCACTTTTGGTCACCAATGCATGAAATAATTTTTCCACCCCTCTTACTTTCAGCCTATGAGTGTCATTCAATCTAATGCGACTGTCTTAGAGATAGAATAGAGATAGGTCTTGATTTTTTAATCTATTCAGCCACTGTAGTCTTTTGGTTTGAGAATTGATCATTTACACTTAAAGTAATTATTATTGTCATTGTATTTACTGTTTTCTGACTGTTTTGTAATTCTTTCCTTCCTCTCTTGCTGTCTTCCTTTTGTTACTAGGTGATATTTTATAGTGATAATCTTGGGCTCCTTTTTATTTTGTGTTCTGCTACAAGTTTTATATTTGTAGTTACAGAAGGCCTATATAAAATATCTTATAGATGTAATAGTCTAATTTAAGCTGATAACTTCAACCACATACAAAAAACTCTACATTTTAACTTCTCCCAGCACATTTGATGTTCGTTACAGTTTACATCTTCTATATATATATAGCATACCCATTAACACATTATTGTCGCTATAGTTATTTTTTATACTCTTATACTTTAACACTTATACCAGAGTTAAAAGCGATTTACATACCACCATTACTGTATTAAAATATTCTGAATTTGATTACATTCTTATCTTTATACTGAGTTTTTAAATTTTTATATTTTTGTGTTCATGTTCTTTTGTTTCAACATGAGCAACTATCATTACCATTTCTTGTAATGCCAGTCTAGTAGTGATAAACTCCTTCAGCTTTTTTGGAAAAGTCTTTCCCTCACTTTCATTTGTAACAGACAGCTCTTCTGAGTAAATTTTTGTTGGTTGGCAGGGTTTTTTCTCTTTCATCAATTTGACTATATCATCCCACTCTCTCTTGACCTGCTAGTTGTGTGCTAGGTAATCTGCTGATGGCCTTATGGCAGTTCCTGTGTAGGTGAGGATATTTTTCTCTGATTATTTAAAAAAATATTTGTGTGTTTGATTTTAAGCAGTTGTATAGTATGTCTTGGAGAACATATTTTTAAGTTGTCTTTGTTGGGGAACAAATGAGTTTTGGGAACTTGAATGTCTAAGGTTTGCCCTAGATGTTGGAAGTTTTCAATTATTCTTTTCATTTCTTTTTTAAGTGTAATTGATTTACAATATATTAGTTTCAGGTGTATAACATAGTGATACACTACTCCATTTAAAATTGCTATAAAATATTGACTATATTGCTGCATCCCCTCTACTGTACAATACAACCTTGCATATTTATTTTATAATAGTTGTATGTGTAAAGCATACAAACTGCCTGCTACCCCTGTATTGCCTCTCCCCTCATATCTCCTCCACATTGGTAAATGTGAGTTTCTTCTCTGTATCTGAGTATGTTTCTGTTTTGTTATATTCATTTACTTTTTATATTTCACTTATAAGTGATAAAATGCAGTATTTGTATTTATGTGACTTACTTTATGGGTCAGTCATTTTTTTTCTTTGAATAAATTCTCTTCCCCTTTTGCCCTCTCTTCTGTTGGAACTTCAATAATGCATGTATTGCTTCTCTTTGGTAAAATGACTGTTCATGTGCTTTTTCCATTTATAATTGGATTTTTTTTTTTACTGTTGAGTTTTAAGACTTCCTTATTTTATACATAAGAACTTTGTTAGATATGTGGTTGTAGATAATTTACCCAAGTATACTTTTCATTTTCTTAATAAGGTCTTTTTCAGTTAGAAAAAGGTTTAATTTTGATGAAGTCCAATTTATCATTTTTTTTAATTTGAGGGATTATGCATATCTAGGAACCCTTCATTTAGTCCTCTGTTCCAAGGATAAGCATTAGGGATATGGAGTTTTATGTTATAAAATATTTATATTACAATTTTTAGTTATTGACAAAATAGTAAAAATTAAGGTAATATTGGGAAACAGCTATACTAAATTCCAATAAATAGAGTTCACAAAAGATCTCTTCAAAGAAATCTTTCATATTATCTTCACACAAAACATAGTTTATTGCTCCACAAAGGTGGTATTTCTAAATACCATAAGTGAATGCCAAATTATAAATAAGAATATAATTGAATTTGAGCTGGTGACAAATCTGTCAGATAAACTCAGTAAGTCATCAAGGCTGCAGCTAACACCACTTTATTCCTAGAGTCAGTTCAGTTCTGTCGCTCATTCATGTCCGACTCTCTGCGACCCTGTGGACTGCAGCACACTAGGCCTTCCTGTCCATCACCAACTCCCAGAGTTTACTCAAACTCACGTCCATTGAGTCTGTGATGCCATCCAACCAACTCATCCTCTACCGTCCCCTTCTCCTCTTGCCTTCAATCTTTCCCAGCAAGAGTGTCTTTCAGATGAGTCAGTTCTTCGCATCAGGTGGCCAAAGTATTGTAGCTTCAGCTTCAGCATCAGTCCTTTCAATGAATATTCAGGACTGATTTCCCTTAGGATGGACTGGTTGGGTCTCCTTGCAATCCAAGGGACTCTCAAGAGTCTTCAACACCACAGTTCAAAAGCAACAATTCTTCAGCGCTCAGCTTTCTTTTTAGAGTCAGTCACCTCTAATTTAATAAATTTCTCTAAATAAGAAATGTCTGACATATACCTTAAAATTAAATCTGTTTCAAATCACAGTGCTTAGATGTCTAGAGTTTTGCCTTGACTTACTGTCTGCCAAGACTTTAAATATTTAATATGCATTGGCATCTGTCTTTGGAGCCTTTTCCAAAACTCATTTTGACTGAAATCTGAACTGCTGTTTGCTTTAATCTCATATATTTCTGCACAATATCTTTGCTTTCAATGCTTATGCAAAAACAAAGTAACCCATACTTTTATTTTGAAAAAAAGAGTGATAATTCAGGGTTAGAACCCAGTTTTATTCCCTACATGGTTGGATTTTCTACTATGTCTGGGGTAGGAAATCCCAAAGGGGAAAAAATTGCCAATTGACATTTTTTCAATTAAAATTTATTGAATTTTGATCAACTTGAAAAAATTGATATCTTAACACTGAGTTTTCTGATCCATGAACACAGTATCCATCAATCTATATTTATTTAAGTGTTCTCTAATTCTCTAAACAAGTGCATAGCACTTTCAAATGTTTTTATCAGGTTTATTTCTCAGTATTTATTAATAAAAAAATTTGACATTTGTTATTACATTTGTAGAAACATACAAGATTTTTGTACATTGATTTTATAACCTTGTTAAATTTATGTATTAATTCTGGGAGATTTTACTTAATTTTTGAGATTCTGTGTAATGTTCTATAAACAAGGAAAGTTTTAATTCTTCCTTTCTAATCTAAGTGGCTTTCATTTCATTTTCTTGAATTATTTTTACTATACCTTCATTCTGAGGGCAAGATGGAAACTCTTGCTGTAATGCAGTTCTATAGGAAAATTATGAGATAGCTATCATTTCACATTAGGTTAGCTATAGTTTTCATCCACACTCTTCATTATTTCGAGTACATTTTCTATTCTTAGTTTGCTGATAGTTTTTATTAAATACATCTATGAATTTGTCCAAAGCTTTTTTTTTTTTTTACACTTATTGAAGTAATCATGTGGCTTTTATTGTAAACCTGATAACATGGTGAATTACAATAATTAGTTCTCAAATGTTACACCAACATTGACTTCCTGGTATGAGCTCCACTGGTTATGATATATTATCTATATGACCCTATTTATTCATGGTAATATTCTTTGCTCTAACACTTACTATCTGATATTAATATCTGAAATTATCTGATATTAATTATAATATGGATATTAATTATATTATCACTAATTATCTATCATCAATATAGCTACTACAGATATATTATGATTAGTGTTAGCATGGTTATCATTTCCCAGCTACTCTTAAGCTATTGGTGTATTTATATTTAAAGTGGGCTTCTACATATATAAACACATGAAAAGATGTTCAACATCACTAATTATTAGAGAAATGCAAATCAAAAGTACAGTGAGGTTATCACCTAACATCAGTAAGAATGGCCATCATCAAAAAAATCTATAAACAATATTTGTTGGGGAGGTTGTGAATAAAAGGGGAATGTGTTAGTGGGAATGTAAATTAACACAGTCATTATGGAGAAAAGTATGGAGATTCCTTAAAAAATTAGGAACAAAACTATCACATGACCCAACAATCCCACTATTTGGCATATACCCAGAGTAAACCAAAATTGAAAAATATACATGTAGCCCAACGTTCATTGCAGCACTATTTACAACAGATAGGACATGGAAGCAACCTAGATGTCTATCAACAGATGAATAGACCAAGAAACTATGTTACATATATAAAATGGATATTTATACAATGGATATATATACATACATATATACAATGGATATATATATACAATGAATATCAACCATAAAAAATAATGGATTTGAGTCAGTGCTAAAGAGGTGGATGAACTTAGAGACTATTATACAGAGTCAAGTAAGTCAGAAAAATAAAAAAACAAATATATACTAACACAAATATATGGAATCTAGAAAGATGGCCCTCATGAACCTACTTGCATGGCAGCAGATACAGAACAGACTTGCTGACACAGTGGGGGAAGAGAGGATGGGATGGATTGAGAGAGTAGCATGGAAATATAAACATTTACAGATAGCCAGTTGGAATTTGCTGTATGCACAGGGAACTCAAACCATTCTTCCGTGACAACCTAAAGGGTGGGATGTGTTGGGAGGAGAGAGGGAGGTTCAAGAAGGGGAGACACATGTATACCTATGGCTGATTCATGTTGATGTATGGCAGAAATCAACACCATATTGTAAAGCAAATATGCACCAATTAAAAAATAATAATTTTTTCAAATGTCCAAAGAGGTGAGCTTCTTATAAGCAGAACATAAGTGAGTCAATTTTTAAATAAGTCTTTTTTTTACGTTAAGCAAATTTCTTTTGAAATTCACCTCAGTTGTTACAGTGCTTTCCTAGGTGGGTTGTGTTTCATAATATCTTATACTATGAATGAACCAGTTATAACTGATTTCTTATCCGTTCATCGGTTGCAAATTTTCAGCATGAGAAATTTGCTTATTCTCCCTCAAATATTTATTTATTCATTTATTTATATTGTTACAGATTTGTGGATACCTTTTGTTTGCTTTGTTTCTGAACACTTCATTACTTTCTGGCACTATGAGATGATTCAACTTTATCTTGTATATTTCCTGCTTCAATCCTAGAATCAAGTCTTTCTTTAAAGGACCCTGGCTGCTTTTAGTGAATAATGGTATTGAAAGTAAAATATTGGTTTTGTCTGTGCTTATTGTTTCTAGGCTCTGTAACTGACACAGTAAGAAAAAATTTACTTGTGTGTACTAACCATCTAGATATACACCTCTATAAATACACATATATGTAATTATCTATATATTAAGCTAAACATTAGCTAATACTGATGTCTCCAACCCTAATTCATTGCTTTAAGAATTATTCCAGTCTTTTCTAAAGGTATATATGTAAACTTTTACCCCAATACTAAGAAAATTGGTTTCTACCACCCACTGTTTATTTACTTAGTTTTCATGCTTAGTGAAAATAACAATGCAGAAAGATAACAATACTGAATTGTTATCTAGTACAAGATAGAAAAGTAATGTTCAAATTTCTCCAAGTCAGGCTTCAATAGTACGAGAACCATGAACTTCCAGATGTTCAAGCTGGATTTAGAAAAGGCAGAGGAACCAGAGATCAAATTGCCAACATCCACTGGATCATTGAAAAAGCATGAGAAATTCAGGAAAACATCTACTTCTGCTTTATTGACTATGCCAAACCATTTGACTGTGTGGATAATAAACTGTGGAAAATTCTGAAAGAGATGGGAATACCAGACAACCTGACCTGCCTCCTGAGAAATCTGCATGCAGGTCAAGAAGCAACAGTGAGAACTGGACGTGGAACAACAGACTGGTTCCAAATAGGAAAACAGAGACTGTATATTGTCACCCTGCTTATTTTACTTAAATGCAGAGTACATCATGAGAAATGCCAGGCTGGATGAAGTACAAGCTGGGATCAAGATTGACAGAAGAAATACCAATAACCTCAGATATGCAGATGACACCACCATTTAGCAGAAAGCAAAGAACTAAAGAGCCTCTTGATGAAAGTGAAAGAGGAGAGTGAAAAAGTTGGCTTAAAACTCAACATTCAGAAAACTAAGATCATGGCATCTGGTCCCATCACTTCAAGGCAAATAGATGGGAAAACAGTGGAAACAGTGACAGACTTTATTTTTCTGGACTCCAAAATCACTGCAGATGGTGATTGCAACCATGAAATTAAAAGATGTTTGTTCCTTGGAAGAAAAGCTATGACCAACCTAGATAGCATATTAAAAAGAAGAAACATTATTTTGCCAACAAAGTTCCATCTAGTCAAAGCTTTGGTTTTTCCAGTAGTCATGTATGGATGTGAGAGTTGGACCGTAAAGAAAGCTGAGCACCAAAGAATTGATGCTTTTGAACTGTGGTGTTGGAGAAGACTCTTGAGAGTCCCTCAGGCAGGAAGGAGATCAACCAGTCAATCCTGAAGGAAATCAGTCCTGAATATCCATCGGAAGGACTGATGCTGAAGCTCCAATACTTTGGCCACCTGATGGGAAGAACTGACTCATTTGAAAAGACCCTGATGCTGGGAAAGATTGAAGGCAGGAGGAGAAGGGGACAACAAAGGATGAGACAATTGGCTGGCATCACTGACTCGATGGACATGAGTTTAAGCAAGCTCCAGGAGTTGGTGATGGAGAGGGAAGCCTGGCATGCTGCAGTCCATGGGGTCACAAAGAGTTGGACACGACTGAGCAACTGAACTGAACTGAATGCTTGTAGAAAACCAACTAAAATATAATCCTTAATATGCTTCACTTTTTCGTATAGATTCCACTGGATTCCAAAGCTACTTAGATCAGAGTTCCTTCATCATCACCTTCAATACAGTTGTTTCATACATTTGTAATAGAGTTAGGTTGTCTTGGCACATTCTGAATTCTATCTTGAAATTCTATTAAATGATTTTTTAATTTGCATACCTTTAGTTTCACTCTTTGAGTTAAAAAATTCAATTCATTTTGACAAAATGTGTTTCACTATCCTAAGAAATCCATTGTGTTTCAACAATCAGCCTTACCATTCCCCTGAACCACTGGAAACCAATGACATTTTTACTGCCTCTATAGTTTCCAGATGTTATGTAATAAAATCATAGTCTTTTGCCATTTCAGAGTAGTCTTTCTTTTAGTAATGTGCCTTAAAGATTAATTTATTTTTACTAAATTGACAGATCATAGTATCATATTCTCTTTTTACATTAGCCAATCCTTTAACCTTCTGCAAAGTTGCCTGACATGTTCAGAAAAAAATTGTAGGAATAAAAATAAACAAAATATTCTTATCAATATTTTATATAATTTTTCAGTTATTTTGTTATTTATACTGCCATGTGCCAGGCATCAAAGATAGTACATGTTACTTAGTTCACTTTTTACCACAACCTTACAACATAATGAATTATTCAAAGAACTGTAAGATATAGAGGAAAGGAACTGAAGATGACCAAACATGTTCTTGAATTAGAAGAATATATATTGCCAAAATGACTGTCCTACCCAAAGCAGTATACAGATTCAATATAATCTCTATAAATTTCCAGTGGTATTTTTCACAGAACTAGAATCAAAAAAATAAATAAATAAATTTGTGTGGAGATACAAAAGACCCCAAAGAGCCAAAGCAATCTTAAAAGAACTGAGCTGGACAAATCTGGCTCCCTGACTTCAGACTATATTACAAAGCTACAGTCATCAAAGCAGTATGGTACTGGCATAAAATTAGAAATATAGATCAATAGAACAGGATTAAAAAAAAAAAAAAGAAAACAGAAACAAACCCATATACCTAAAGTCAATTAATCTACAAGGGAGGCAAGACTACACGATGGAGAAAAGACAGTCTCTTCAATAAATTATGCTGGGAAATTGGACAGCTACATGTAAAAGAATGTAATTACAACATTCTTTAACATAATATCCAAAAAAATCACATTATTGACCAGGGGACTTTTTGCAGAAACTAATGCATATGGCTGGTAATTTATTATTTAAGTGAATATTGAAACACCTCAGTCAATTATTTTGAGATAATAAACAATGTATTAAAAAAAAAAAAAAAACAATGTATTAATACATCTCTGATCAGTAAGTTGTTAAAATAGTTAAAAGGCCTAAATGTAAGGCCAGGTACTATAAAACTCTTAGAGGGAAACATAGGCAGAACATTCTTTGATATAAATTTCAGGAATATCTTTATGGATCTACCTAGAGTAATAAAAATAAAATAAATAAACAGGTGAGACATAATTAAAATTAAAAGATTTGCACAGAAAAGGAAACCATAAACATAAAGATAGCTCACAGAATGGGAGAAAATATTTGCAAACAAAGCTACCCAACCAACAAGGGACAAATCTCCAAAATTCATGAACAGCTCATGCAGTTCAATATCAAAGAAACAAAATATGCAATCAAAAAATTTGCAGAAGATCTAAATAGACATTCCTTCAAAGAAGACATACAGATGGCCAAGAAGTGAAAAAATGCTCAAAATTGCTGATTAGAGATATGCAAATTAAAGCTGCCACTGAAGGTGACTCAGTCACTAAAGAATCTGCCTGCAATGCAGAAGACCTGGGTTCAATTTTAGGTTCAGGAATATTCCCTGGAGAAGGAAATGGCAACCCACTCCAGTCTTCTTTCCTGGAGAATCTCTGTCCAGAGGACCCTGGTGGGCTACAGTCCATGGGACTGCAAGAGTTGGACATGACCTAGCAACTAAACCACCACAAATTAAAACTACAATGAGGTGTCACCTTACACCAGTCAGAATGACTACAAACTGGAGAGGGTGTGGAGAAAAGGGAACCCTCCTACACTGTTGGTGGGAATGTAAATTGGTGCAATCACTATGGAGAACAGTATAGAGGGTCCTTTAAAAACTAAAAATAGAACTACCATATGATCCAGCAATCTCATTCCTGGGAATATATCTGTAGAAAATCAAAATTTGAAAAGATACATGCACCCAATGTTCTCTGAAGCACTACTTACAATAGCTAAGACATGGATGGAACCTAAATGTCCAACAAAGGAGGGAAGGGTAAATAAGTGTGGTACATACACACAATAGAATATTACTCAGCCATAAAAAATAATGCGGAAATGCCATTTGTAGCAACATGGATGGACCTAGAGATTATCATATTAAGTGAAGTAAATCAGACAGTGAAAAAAAGTGTCTATGAAATCGCTTACAATGTAGAATCTTAAAAATGATACAAATGAACTTATTTACAAAACAGAAACAGATCTACAGACTTTGAAAATAAATTTATGGTTACCAAAGGGAAAGCTGGGAGGGATAAATCAGGAGTTTGGGATTAACAAGCACACACTATATATAACATAGATAACCAACAAGGACCTACTGTATAGCACAAGGAACTCTATACAGTATTCTGTAATAACCTATATGGGAAAAGAATCTGAAAGAATGGAGATATATGTCTGAATCACTTTGCTGTATGTAAAACTAAAACATTGTAAATCAACTACATTATAATATAAAATAAAAATTTAAAAAGAGTCCCTGAAATACCACCAAAAGAAGCCAACTCATAGCTATATTAAGTAAAATAATATCACAATAAAGGCAATAAGAAGGCTTTAGCATGTCACTGTGCTAGGAAGGGTGGGTGAAAATGGATTAAGCTTTTACCTACAGTTTCTACACACTCTTTTATCTCTCCTCACTTCTCTTTATGTTTTGACCTCATTGTCTCATTGTAAGACCAGTATTCCTCCATGTGACAGAGAAGATACACTTAAAACTATAAGGAGAATCTCTCTTGAATTTTTAAGCAAAGTTCCAAGGAAGTGACTTGATCAAAGTTGCTTGGCTCACATGTCTATCCTTTAGCCAGTTCTTATAACTAGGAAAATGAAGCTTCCTTACTGCCCACCTCCAAGGGTCAAAAAGTGAGTCATGATTGACAATCCACCAGAAATGAGTGGTAAATGGGAAATTTTCAAAATGTTATGTTAATTACAGGCAGGTATTGTTTTACAGATAAGGCATGTAAAGCTTAGAGTTTATATAACCTATAAAACATCATCCATGTCAATTATCAGAATGGGATTTAATTTTAGGTCTAAATGAATTATGTAACTAAGCTATTAATACATTGCCTTCTCTGTCCTTTCTCTGTGATGCCAACATTTATGGAGGAAAACAGGGGAGGGGGTCAGAGGAGGAAGGAGAGTGTGGAGTGGGAGGAGAAGAAACCAAAACTAGATAATCAATATGGAAAAGAAGGTGCTCCCAGATATCCTTATCAATTACAGATGATATCATGCAGTAAGAGAACTTATAAAGGACTTGGAGAAATGACATGTCAGGCAACTTTGCAGAAGGTTAAAGGATTGCTAATGTCAAAAGAGAATGTGATGCTGTTTTTCCAGCCACAAATGGAGCTTATTTCCTACAAAAACATCATAGAAATTAGAGATAAAGAAAAGTGGATTTGAGTCTAGGCTTAGCTGCTAATTCATTTGTGACCATGAACAAGTCATTCATTTTGTGAAACTCAGATTACTCATCTACAAAATACAGACACATATATTTGCCCCATTTCATGGAGTTCTCATGAGATTCAGATTGGAGAGTAAATATGAAGTCATGTTGAAAATAGTTTTTAAAAAATCTATTCAAGTAAAAGAGCACTGTTTTTCACATTATATGCTTCTTCCTGTGCATAAAACTCTAGTCACATTCTTTATAAAATTCTAGAGAAATTAAGCCCCTAATACAAGAACAGATTTTTAAAAGACAGCTAAAGGGACAATTTTTATACCTGCTAATGTATTGATTAATATTTTATCCAAAACATTTCTTTCAATTTTATGAAGCTATTTTTGCTAACCTTTTCTCTATATCAGCATTCTTATAAATTAAAATATGTGCCTCAAGAATTGTTTTGGTTGCATCCAGGTAAAACATTTATTTTTATTGTGTAATATTCAGTAAATATTTTTCTCCACAAGAATTATTAATTTTCCCTGAATCTTTCTTGCTTAAACATTCCTTTCATTTCTCCTTATGAAAAATGTTTTTTTCCTCTAATTCTTCCAATTCTTTTAGGGACCCTCTTCTTATGCAATTCCACATAAAAATAAGGCATTGATTTATGCCAAGTCCTTATTCACAGCTCTAAGGAAAACAGCGAAATGCCACATTTGTGAATAATTAGGTTTTAAAAACAAACCAGAGGCAACAGGAAAAACAATATATTTCTGTTTTATCTCATTTGTTCTGAGAGTTGCAGAAGTTCAAGTCCAAATATGTGTGTTAATATTGATAACTAAAGGTACAAAAATGAAAAAAAGAAATTCAAAGAAGACTCAGATTCCCTGAAGCTCAAAAACCACTAACCTATGACTAATTTAATGAGTAGCACATTTCTTAAATGACTTTGAGATATACTTTTCGGAAAGTTCTGACTGGTTTTTCATATTTCGCCGCACAATAGGATAGACAACCCATTGGAGGCATTCTCTCAGAGCGCCCAAAGTTACTGAGAGCAGCAGACTGCCGTTTGGTTTCAGAGCAATGCTCCTCCTGGACAGGATCCCTGGATCTCAGAAATAAAAGAAAATGTCCCTATTTCCTTCAGATTCAGTTTATGTGTTTGATATAGGAAGAGAATGGCATTTTCAAAAAGGTATATGGGAAAATATAAAATATAAATAGAATGAATGAATAAAGTTAATCTAGACAGAGATATAGAAAAATTATAGTAATATGATAAATATTAAAAAAGAAAATGATTAAAATTGTGTTTAGGTAGTGAAATTACAGCTGCAGTTCAGTGAGGTGGGGGGACTTTTTATAATGCACCTTTGTGGCTCAGCTGGTAAAGAATCCGCCTGCAATGTAGGAGACCTGGGTTTGATCCCTGGGTTGGGAAGATCCCCTGGAGGAGGGAAAGGCTACCCACTTCAGTATTCTGGCCTGGAGAATTCCATGGACTGTTTAGTTCATGGGATGCAGAGTTGGACACAACTGAGAGACTTTCACTTTGATATCATTGGATTTGTTTTATTATTCACATATTAGTGTTCATGATGATAACAATAATGATGATATCAGTAATGATAATATAAATTTGGCTATAGACTAAATATGACTATAGACTTCCCTGGTGGCTCAGATGGTAAAGAATCCACCTGCAATGTGGGAGACCTGGGTTTGATCCCTGGGTTGGGAAGATCCCTTGGAAGAGGACATGGCAACCCACTCCAGTATTCTTGCCTGGAGAGTCCCCATGGACAGAGGACCCTGGTGGGCTACAGCCCATGGGGTCACAAAGAGTCAAACACAACTGAGCGACTAAGCACAGCATATAGACTAAAAGGGTGAAAGTTGAGATGAAACAGCATTCATGTCCATGAAGGAATTATCTTTCACAATATTAGTCTACTGAGTCATCATAAAAACATAATCCGGTTTAACGATTCCCTGAGTTACTTCAACCAGGCTTATTGTCTCACTGTTCAGATAAAGATCTTGAACTTCAAACATTTAGAGATCTCTCCCAAAGTCACCCAGCAAGGTGAGGATAGAATGAAAGTGAAAGTTAAGTCGCTCAGTCATGTCTGACTCTTTGCGAATTCATGAACTGGGGCCGACCAGGCTTTTCCGTCCATGGGATTTTCCAGGCAAAGATACTGGAGCAGGTTACCATTTCCTTCTCCAGGAGATCTTCCCGACCCAGGGATTGAACCCGGGTCTCCCGCATTGCAGGCAGATTCTTTACCATCTGAGCCAACTGGGAGGCAACTTATCTCTTGCGTCACACACTAGCTAAGCTAAGCTAAGCCACTTCAGTCGTGTCTGACTTGTAGCGACCCCCATAGACTGCAGCCCACCAGGCTCCTCCATCCATGGGATTTTCCAGGCAAGAGTACTGGAGTGGGGTGAGTCACACACTAGAGCTCATTTCTAATCACCAGGTTCAGAGATATTCACAAGACAAAATATGCACCTTTCTGCCTTTCCTGCGATCTCTGTGTAAAATCAGAATCATGCAAAACTGAGAACAACTTTGTTTTTGTTTTGCAAAAGGATTTCAATCCTGACTCAGAGGAGTTTGGGTTGAATTCATAGATACATTTATCACATGATTCTTATCCAATGTATAAACGAAAATCAATAATGCAGCACTCATCAATGGGGCTCAAGTACTAAAAGAAGAAAACATGTCTTGCATGTGTTAAATATGTAAAAGTGTGAAGTTATTATGGCACACCAAATGTAGGTATCTGCTTATAAGCAGTAAAGATATTATATTATCCCTATTATCCACCTGTAAAAACCTTATTTTTCACCTACTTTGCAGAACTAGGGATATTTCCAAGGCTACTGAGATTCCTGATGGTCCAAAGATCAGACAGTTGGAGGTCCAAAGCTTCTAGAATGCCCTTAATTTTTCTGCTTATCTAGCATATTTTTTCATAAGCAATGGCCTATTCACCAAAAATATTTAAAGGACACTTATTTTATACTAAGGCTATGCTTTAAACTGTCCCAGGTCTTTGGAGGAAGCTGGAGGTAGTTCTGTTCATCCTACCCAAGTGCACTTGTGTGTGAGGGAGAAGGGAGGAGACAGTAGAGAGGGAGGGTTATGGTTGCTGTTAAGTCCCTAAGTTGTGTCCAGTTCTTTTGTGACCTCATGGACGGTAGCCCACCAGGCACCTCTGTCCGTGGGATTTCCTAGGCAAAAATACTGGAAGGTGTTGCCATTTCCTTCTCCAGATACCTCCTGTTCAGTTCAGTTCAGTCGCTCAGTCATGTCCGATTCTTTGCGACCCCATGAATTGCAGCACGCCAGGCCTCCCTGTCCATCACCAACTCCCGGGATTTATTCAAACTCATGCCCATCGAGTCGGTGATGTCATCCAGTCATCTCATCCTCTGTCATCCCCTTCTCCTCCTGCCCCCAATACCTCCCAGCATCAGGATCTTTTCCAATGAGTCAGTTCTTCGCATCAGGTGGCCAAAGTATTGGAGTTTCAGCTTCAGCATCAGTTCTTCCAATGAACACCCAGGACTGATCTCCTTTAGGATGGACTGGTTGGATCTCCTTGAAGTCCAAGGGACTCTCAGGAGTCTCCTCCAACACCACAGTTCAAAATCATCAATTTTTCGGTGCTCAGCTTTCTTCACAGTCCAGCTCTCATATCCATACATGATCACTGGAAAAACCATAGCCTTGACTAGACAGACCTTTGTTGGCAAAGTAATTTCTCTGCTTTTTAATATGCTATCTAGGTTTGTCATAGTTTTTCTTCCAAGGAGTAAGCATCTTTTAATTTCATGGCTGCAATCACCATCTACAGTGATTTTGGAGCCCCCAAAAATAAATCTGACACTGTTTCCACTGTTTCCCCATTTATTTCCCATGAAGTGATGGGACCAGATGCCATGATCTTAGTTTAGACCCAATCCCAAATGAAAGTAATTAAAAAGTAATCTAAAATAAAAGAGTAGGGTCTTATATCTACTTATAATCAAGCCATGAGTGAAAGAGCCTTGCCAAAGGGGGTGTGCATGCATGTGTGTGAGTGTATACCAATGCCTGTGTGATAAACGTTTGGGCAAAGAGATACTGTCTTTTCCTAAGACAGAACAGCTCAGATGGTGCTGATCAAAAGCTGGCACCAGGCATGTAACCTCAATAATTAAAACTTCCATTTATAGCCTATCTTTTAAGGGGAGACAGGTTGATTATAAGTTTCTCAAGTCAAATGAATTAACTTCATTCTAATTTCCAAGCTCCAGCCCGTCTCCTACCCATCTTTGAAAGTCATTGGGAAGTTAGTTTGAATTTAACTCTGTGTTGTTCATATAAGGATAAGAATCATGTGCTCTCGGTCAAATGGAGCAATGTAGGTCACTTCGGCCCAGGTCCTCAGCTGTAAATGCTTGGCATTAAACCATCAGCATGAACAGAAAATAGCATTTCATAAATTTTAACCCTTAACTCTGTATAAACTGAACCAATATATTTAAAAGAGTAATAACTTATGAATATATTTATACTATTTGAGAAGTTATAAATAGAAGCTTTTTAAGCACATTATTTCATTTTATAAAAACTCAGTAATCATCTATCTGTGGAGCTACAAAATAGAGATCTGATCTATCTCCTATTTAGAGAAAACTAACCAATAATCTGTGTTGGAGAACACTCTTGAGAGTCCCTTGGACTGCAAGGAGATCCAATCAGTCCATCTTGAAGGAGATAACTCCTGGGTGTTCATTGGAAGGACTGATGCTGAAGCTGAAACTCCAATACTTTGGCCACCTCATGCGAAGAGTTGACTCATTGGAAAAGGCCCTTATGCCTGAAGGGATTGGGGGCAGGAGGAGAAGGGGAAGACAGAGGATGAGATGGCTGGATGGCATCACCGACTCAATGGGCATGAGTTTGAGTAAACTCTGGGAGTTTGTGATGGACAGGGAGGCCTGGTGTGCTGAGATTCATGGGGTCACAGGGTCAGACACGACTGAGTGACTGAACTGAACTGAACCAAACCAAGAATCTGCCCTCAATGCAGGAGACTCTGGTTCAATTCCTGAGTTGGGAAGATACACTGGAGAAGGGATAGGCTACCCACTCCAGTATTTTTGGACTTCCCTTGTGGCTCAGGTGGTAAAGAATCTGCCTGCAATACATGAGACCTGGTTTCAATCCCTGAGTCGGGAAGATCCTCTGGAGATGGGAAAGGCTACCCACTCCAGTATTTGGGCCTGGCGAATTCATGGACTGTATAGTCCATGGGGTCACAAAGAGTCGGACATGACTGAGTGACTTTCACTTTCAACCAAACTCTAAAAAAGCAGTGATGCCAAGTATAAAGGTACCAATAATAAGTATCTTGAAATATTTAAATGAGTCTATAAAATGCACAGAGAAGGCAATGGCAACCCACTCCATTATTCTTGCCTGGGAAATCCCATGGATGGAGGAGCCTGGCAGGCTATAATCCATGGGGTCACAAAGAGAAAGACACAAGTGAATGACTAACATACACATGCACATAAAATGCATATATTTTTTTAATGACTGTATATTTGAACTATGCAATATATAAAACCAACAATGACTGAAATGATAACATTTATTCATAATATGGGATATATTCTAGACACCAAACAAATGATAGTGTTATTTTTCCTTTCTCCCTCAGGGTCTAGGATGACCACCAGTACACAGTGTATGATCTACATGTGTATATTTATGATGGTAAAGATACATTTTATTAAACATCTTCTGAAGAGTACAGACTTTGTATTAGTCTGGGTTCTCCAGAGACACATGATCAATATGATATACATGTGTGTATGGATAATAACTATGGGAGCTGGAGATTCTGAAGTCTATATGTCAGGTCAGTGGATTTGAAACTCTGGCAGGATTTCAATGCTACAGTCTTGAGGCAGAATTCCTTCTTCAGGAAATCTCAGTTTTGCTCCTAAGGCCTTCAGCTGATTGGATGACGCTCATCCATGTCATCGGCCATCATCTTACTTAAAGTAAATGGATACAGATATTAAACACATCTATAATATATCTATAATATATATACTATATCTTCACAACAATATATAGACTAATTTTGACCAGAGGACTGGGTACCATAGGCTAACCAAATTGACACAAAATTTTAACCATCAGTCTTAGAGGAAGGGAAAGTCTCATGTTGAAAACCATTGAGTATAACAAGTTTCTGTAATAAACATGCCCCCATGATTTAATGAAACAGATGCTTAATTTTTATCCTTAGTATAACTCAATGTGATACTGTAAGCACTCTTCCTGCACATGGTTGTTCATAAACTCAGGTTTCTTCCATGTTTTGCATTCAATATTGCCGAGGGCCTCAGCATCCTCTGCAGCCAGTCAGCAAGGCAGAAAAATATTGAATATAAACAACTACTTATTCATAGCTTTGCCCCAGAAATTACATTATTTCTACTCACATTTCAATGGCAAGAAACAGTCACGTGGCCATACTTACAAGCACAGAGGCTTGGAAATATGATTTCTACATACATAGCCTCTTGTCAGCAAAAATTCTCTACTCTAAAAGGAGGAACACAGACTTTGTTGGCTATCTAGATATCTAAAGTGCAAAAGGAATCTCAAGACATCATCTAAATGAAGTCATTTAATTGTTTAAAGTTTAGGTTGTGGGTTCACATATCATTAAGTACATAGAAAATTTCTTCTCAAATACATATTCCCTTGGCTCTTGATTCATATATTATGCTTTAGAAAGTCTTCAATAGTATCCAGAAATGGATATTTTAAAAGTTCCCTCAGGTTGTACCCCAGGTTAGAGACATACTCTAACCAGAATAACTTAATTCAAATCTGTTATCTACTTCTAAGCAGGGCCACAGTCAGAATAAGTTATGAATGAATACCTATCTTGGAATTCAGTGGTTCTCAAAATTAGTGAGCATGTAAATCCTAGTCTGAGCTCCAAGTATACACATGCTAACAATTTCTAGGCTGATAATATTAGGTAACCTTTCCAAGATGTATGAAGAACTGTTATGGGTGCATTTCATCAATGATTGCACAGAAGCATTAAAAATTAGCTATTATAGCCAACTTTAGAGATGAGAAAACTGAGGCACAAAAAGATGAAAGTATAAACATAACAGATGATGACAGAGATGGGATTTAAATCTAAGCAGTGTGACTCTCACTCTTTCTCACTGCATTATTTATTATCTAGGTGATTCTGATACACCTTAAGTTACAAAATGAATCAACTTAAGGATAAACATGAAGAGGCTTCTTATTATGAAGAGGAAAAGTTAAAATTTTACATAGCCTCCTTCTCCTTCTGCCTCTGTAACTCAGCTTGCCTCTTGCAAAGTCTAGGTAGACCAGACTACCTATCTAGTCTAGGTAGGTCACTTAAGTCTCAGAAAGTGGGAACTTGCAATACTAGGAAATGGAGTTTATCTCACTAACCCTTGTCCTGCTCTTTGCAATCACCCAGCCCCTGCAAACCTGCTTAATCATGCCAGTCCAGGTCAGGCATCTCCCTCCCCATCTTGACTGCTGTTCCCCCAAGCACAAAACCCCTTAGTTTAAACCAGCCAATTAACAGGTGCTGCCCACTACAGTCTGTCTATAAAAACTCTGTAATCCCTTTGTTCAGGGTTCAGAACTTGAAGTGTTACCGCCTCTGGGCCTGCCCGGGCAATAAACCTGAGTTCTCCAACTCTCCAAGTGTGGTGTTGGTTTTTTGAGTACTGGTTTTTGCAACATTTCTGGAGGCCCCAGTGAGATTCCAACCACGCTGAACCCTTGAGCGCCAGACTGGTGGCTTGGCTGGTCTGCAGCGAAGGAAGCCCAGGACAAATGAGGAGGTGCGCCACCTGACAGTATACAGGTTCTCTTTCGGGCTGGTGTTCTGACGCTCCGGATGGCTGAGCCCCAACTGGACTCACTGGAGGGATGGACCAACTCACCAGGAACGGCCATAGGATAGCTAAGGCCCTGGGCCTACCCTGGGGTAGGCAGAACCTACCCCAGCGGGTAGGAGAGGAGACTGGTCACCTCCTGGAGCTCCCAGGAAGGGAGCAGCAGTTAAGGAAACCTGGGGACTCAGAAGAAGGGAGGCACTGTGATGGCCTCTGAATGATTGTGAGTGTGTGATTGCTGATTGAATGGAGTGAGAGAAATTTTTCTTTCAGAAACTGCAAAACCAATTCTTTTTGCATATGCAGTTAACAACTAGCTTTTAAAAGGCCTGCCCAGGGAAAAATTTGAAGTTAACCCTTTCCATGTCCTTGAAATACACAGCCAACTTTGCCTAAGACCTCAGCCTTGGGCAAGTTAGAACTTCCAAGGAAGAAAAAAGAAGGGGGGGGGGGGGTAGGTGGGATGGTCAAACAGATATTTTAAATCTCAAACAGAAAACTATAAGATCTCTGTCAGTCTGTCTGTCTGGATTTATGTATGTCTCAGAGTATGTCTTTTTTTTTTTATAATATTGTTGAAGTTGTAAATGAGTTCTAATTTAATTGGACTAAAGAAAAGTAAGTCCTTACAAATCAAACAATTCTAAATACAAGAAAAATTAACCTAAATAAATTTCAGATTCACGTGAACTGGGAAATATTCAATATTAAATATGTAGTATTAATGTTTGTTTGCTAATCTAATAAGGAAGTAGTATGTTTTTAATAAGAAGATATAAAAAATTCTATGTTATAAAGGGAAAGAAAGTAGGTCTAACTTACAGGTGGCTGTTACACAAAGTGATTAGAAAGTTTGTGGAAAGTGGACCCTTGGGGGAAAAAAAAAGTTTTGTGCATGGTTAAAGGACTAAGTTTAAAATAAATTTAATTAAGTTTAGCTTAATGAGTTTAAAGTAAGTTTAAATGAGTTTAAAGTAAGCTAGTACAAAACTTGAAATTGGCCTTTCTCTCTGTTAAGAAAACATACTTTCTTCAGATACTAAACTGCTTTTAATAATAAATTTAAGTTTCTTTACCTCTTAATTGATCTGTCCTATATTTACCTTTGAAATCTTTTGTTAATTTTGGCTAAGTAAATAACTATTATTTCACAGTGACTTATATGATCCTACCTGACTGAGTGTTATAAACACTTTTGATATTTATTGACAAAACTTCCTAAAAAACTTGACTCCTAGCTAACTTTGGGATGCTTCAGAGGGCCCCTGAGACAACCCAAAGAGCTATTAAGTTACCTTGGTTCACTGGACATGTTAAATTACATGGGAAGTACTGTTAAAGGGGTGATAAATCTTTTCAGGTTATACTGTATGGTTGATGTTACTAATATAGATATCCTAAAATTATGTGAAACTCATCTAGATCTGATATGCCCTGATAAAATATGGTCAATTATAATTCTAGTTATCATATTAAAGTGTAATGACCAGGTTTCTTTGTCAATTGCAATAGAATCAGATTTTAAACATGCCTTCCATGATTTTACTCTGTCTTTAAAAAATACTGCTAGTTTTCCACGATTTGTGGAAAAGACTTTCCAAGATTAAGCAAGTAAACAAATTTTGTTATTAATAGTAAGCTGCTATCAGACTGAAATTTGGTCTTCTCTCTGTTTAGAGAACAAAGTTTTCTTAAAATGCAGCTTTCGATAACAGATTGTGCATTTCTTTGCCTTTAAGTGATTTATATTTGTTTTTAAACTCTTTTTGTTATTTTGGTAAAGTAAATAAACATTATTTAAGATTATGGTACATGTAGACAAAGCTCATTCTGCTTCAAAAAATAAATAAATAACCCCTCACAGTTAGACTTTTGCTATCCTATTGTCCTTAAAACATGACAATAGTCTACTCCTAAGTCAGGAAATTTAAAATGGGTGAATAACAGCTACAAATCAAAGAGCCAGGGCTATGGGAAATCCAGAATGGCCACTTAGATTTCCCGACTCCCTGGCAGACCTCATTTTTATTTGATGGTTTAAAGCCTTACCTAGCTACAGTGTTAATACCCTCACAATGAGTTCTGGAAAAAAAAAAAATTTCACTGAATATTAAGTTCTAGTTTTGTTAATTAAGGTCTGTGCTTACTAACTTCTGAAATAGTTCCTTGTTATATTATATTGCTAAAAGATTTAATTAAGTTATTAAAAAGGACACTCTGAGATTGTTTCTAAAGCTTATCTCCGTAACCAATCTTTGGAAAAAGGTCAGATGCTTCATGATGTACAACCAAGAGATGAACACTTGGCTATAATCACTTAATTGAGTCAGATGACCTGGGGTATACGGGCCTTTACCCACCCAGTGAACGTTCTTGACTTAAATTCTTGCTTTTGACCTTACTGATAACTGCTGGCTATATTATTTTCTACATAGCTTGCTTCAGATGATTATTTCTTATGTTACCAAATGTGTGACTGAGCCTGTGATAAAATGCTGATATGCAGTTCCATATGAGTTCAAAAATTGTAATAATGTAACTCTAGATATAGGAAGAAGCAACAAGAGGAAATATTTTCCTGGACCAAGAGGCTAGTAGGACAGGTATGGTCCAGAGACTTGCTACTTACAAGGCCTGGCCTAGCGACAACACAATGAGTGGCCTGTCAATGGAATCTTTATTAGACCTGGGAATGAGCCTTCCCAGCACTGTGGGACACAATGACCATGAAATACTCCCCAAAACATGGTCAAATATCTGGCTATGAAGGGGCCCTGCTGACTGGAAGTTGGTCCTTGCCAGTTGCCTCTACAAAGATTAAATCATGACCACTATAAGATGCTGACCTTCAACACCCCCTTGAAAGGAGTTCAGGGGAGAGACAAAGAATAAGGCACTCTGTGTCCTGGGAAAAACCTGGAAAAACAGGCCTTCTGATAGATGTTTTTGGGTAAAGATTTTCATGAGTCCACATTCTTGCATCTTCTCATAATTAGAGAAATACTCATGTCAAGAATCAATGTCTAAACCTGGCTTATCAATGTTTCCTGGCTATCCTCTCAGCAGCTTTCCTAGTTCTATTAATCTTTGGGCCAAATATCTTTAACTTTCTTGTTAAGTTTGTTTTTCCAAGTAGTAGTACAACAAGAATATCCTCCAGGCAACACCCAGACAGTGCCAGAACAAGCTGCCTTATCATTCTGTGGACTCTCATCTCCCTCTGTAAATGTACCCCGGAGTCCTCAGGCTATTCTCCCTTTGAGATCTTACATGGGAGACCACCAACAACTAGCTGACCTGGAGATGTCCCGATACCTCCAGGCCCTGGAAAGTCTTCTGCCATATCTCTCGAGAAACCTTATAAAGGACCCCATTACTTTGGGAAATTGGATTCATCCCATCAGCCAGGAGATGAGTTACAGGCATCATCCCTTGGATACATCACACCAGAGTCAAGAAGACAGTGGCTTCCTGTGATGAAGACACCTGGAAAACAGTTTGGGACCCCCAAACCCCTCAACGATACTCACCCATGAAGGACGCTGAACCCTGCTCTAGTCACTACAGAAGCTGACTAGTCAACGCTGGGCAGAAGCTTGAGGATTCTTCAGTCTTAGTCCAGCCACACTCTGGCAGCAGGCTGGTCAACACAAGGAGAAAGCTTGAGGAACCAGCTATCAAAGTATCCATGGATTTTCATTGTCAGTCCTGGCCTCTATCCCCAATTGGTATTATTTCTGTGCTCTTCACTATAGGACTAGCTCCAGTCGCACCCCAGGACTGGGATTTGGGTCAGAAGCTGCAGTAAGCTGTCTATTATCTCACTGTAGTGGGAAGCCTCATTCTTATTAGATGTCTCTTATGATCGATTCTCCCCACTAACTAAATTGCTCCACAGTATAGCTGACCCCCCTTCATAATAGGCTCAGTTGCTATAGCCATCACAACCCAAAGATGGGGAGAAAAACTTTTGCTAGTGTTCATTTATCTGTTATGTGCAGCCTGCTTCACAGCCTTTGGGTGTCCTTGCTGTAACATATGGTACCACCCCCATCAAGGTCCTTTCTTTGTTTGTGGGACAGATGCTTACCTATGTCTACCAGTCAATTAGATGGGTATCTGCATGTAAGCACTCCTCACTCCCCAGATGAATACTGTCCCTAACAACCAGACTCTCACCATACCTCTGGCAGCACATATGCGGTCAAAAAGAACCATCCATTTTACCCCTCTACTAGTTGGTCTGGGAATCCCAGCTGGAATAGGTATGGGAATAGGAGGAATTGCTTCATCAATCACCTTTTACCATACACTACCTAAAGACTTCACAGATGACATTGAGTGGCCAGATCTTTAGTGGTCTTACAGGACCAACTAGACTCCCTGGTTGAGGTGGTTTTACAGAATAGGAGAGGGCTAGACCTGCTGACAGCTGAAAAGGGAGGACTCTGCCTCTTCTTGAATGAAAAATGCTGCTTTCATGTAAAGCAACCAGGAATAGTCAGGGACATGGCCCAACAGCTGAGGGAACAAATTAGAAAAAGGAGAGAGAAACTAGCTAATTCCTAGGGTAATTGGAACAATATCTGGAGCTGGGCTTCGTGACTTCTCCCTTAACAGGTCCTCTTTTCACACTCTGTGGTGCTCTTGTTTAACCCTTGTATTCTCAATGCAATTACCCAGTTCATAACCTCTCGAATTGAACCCACAAAGTTACAAATGGTAATAGTTCACTAGAGCCCCCTAAATGATGGGGAGCTCTGAATGTCCTACCAAAAACATGAGACAATGCTTCTTACAATGAGTGATAAACGCATCAAGAGGGGAGAATGAAGAGGAAAAGTTAAAATTTTACATAACCTCCTTCTTCTTCCTCTGTAACTCAGCTTGCCCCTTGTGAAGTCTAGATTACATAGGTCACGTAGTCTCAGAAAGTGGGAACTTGCAATACTAGGAACTGGAGTTTATCTCACTCACCCTTGTCCTGCTCTTTGCAATCACCCAGCCCCTGCAAACCTGTTTAATCATGCCTGTCCAGGTCAGTCATCCCCCTGCCCATCTTCACTGCTCTTCCCACACGCATGAAACCCCTTAGTGAAAGCAGCCTATTAACAGCTAGTGTTGCCCACTACAGTCTGTCTGTAAAAACTCTGTAATCCCTTTGTTCAGGGTTCAGAGCTTGGAGTGTTAACTCCTCTGGGCCCGCAGGCATAATAAACCTGAGTTCTCCAACTCTCCACGTGTGTTGCTTAGTTTCTCAAGTACTGGTTTCTGCAACAATTGAGGTTGAGCAGAGTTTAAGAATCTTGCAACAAATAACACATGTTCTTTACTGTTCCTCTCTCACTTACATCTCCATCCAAACAACTTCTCTAAACTCCAAGACTGTGCATCCAACTACTTATTCTGAATGTCTCAAAGGCAGTCAAGATATTATGCCCTAAAATAAACTGATAGTTAAATAGTTTCAGAAACTGATAGTTTCTGAAAGTTTGGTTCTTTCTTGCTGTTATAAATCTCAACCAATGTTGACAGTATTGCAATCCTGTACCTGGGAATTATGCTCAATACATTCTTCACAAACATTTCCTACCATCTCCTTATGACTGTAAATTAGTTCTATCATTTTATTCCCCAAATCCCTCTCCAACCAATAAATCTCAACCAATGTTGACAGTATTGCAATCCTGTACCTGGGAATTATGCTCAATACATTCTTCACAAACATTTCCTACCATCTCCTTATGACTGTAAATTAGTTCTATCATTTTATTCCCCAAATCCCTCTCCAACCAAGTATTCTCCACTTTCACTAAAAATTCCCAAGTCCGCCTCTACCACCATATTGCTTTGGTGACTCCAAGAACCTTCTAAATAGGCTCTGGCACTTGCACCAATATATCTATTATACAGTGGCAAGAGTGAAACTGAGTAGGAACTTACAGGGCTTCTGGGCACCCAAGTCTTTCTGTGCCACCCATTTCTTGTTTGTAGGGCATAGGTTTCAGCCTCCATGACTTTCCCTCAGTTCCAAAGGGCAGATTCAAACAGTTGCTAATCAGGGAAGGGAGGGGATGCAGAGACAAGTGAGGAGCAGTCAAAATACAATAGTGCAGCCTTGGGACAGGATCCTAGTTGTGCCTCAAAGGATGTACATAACAATATCTTTGAACCCTTCTGCAGAAGTAAGCCCCCAACAAATGAAAGATGCTAACTGCTCGATGAAGCAGTCTTTATTCCAGAGAGAAACTCATCAGGAGACCACCAGAGGCCAGCTTAATGGTGTTCGCTGGGCTTGCATAACTCTGATCCTGATCAAGAACAACCCCACCTTTGAACCATTGCTATTAAACTCACCATATCCCCCCTCCCCAGGCTGGGACACAGAATTCTGAAGGGTATGAGCTCATTGTGTTCCCCTGTGCCTAGCAAAACAATACAATTTTTATTTCCTATTTCTCCAAAACTCTGTCTCCGAGATTTGATCTGGCATCAGTGCACAGAGGCTGAGTTTTTGGCATCAGGAGTGAAGTTTCCAAATTGTAATGCCTGAAGCTCCAAATACTCAGCATTTCCTAGAAAACTCTCCATATTACTAGCCCTGTCTATCTCACAGGCCTCTGCTCATGCCACTTTTTGCATCTTTCCAACTTTCAGCCAGCTTCACACATATGAGCTTTGATGCCTGCAGTTCTTCTCTCAATCTACCTTGGGTGGTCACTTAACCACTCCCAACCTTATCTTAGCTATAAAATGGGACTAAAATACCAGTGATTGGCCGTGATAAAAAGATGAAATAAAACAAGTCATTGGCACATAAAGCATTTAACTTTTTCTGCTAAAAATGTTCCAGCTGTTAAAATTTTATCCAACATCTTAAAAAGATATGTTAGGTAGTTAGAATAGGAAAAAGGAGTCCAAAATGGTGGTGGCTTAAAGACAAAAAGGGGGAAAGCCAGCAAAAACAGAATAAAAGAAAATCCACAGACTGGAATGAGAACTTCAGGTGAAATAAACATGCCCCCTTCTTGACTAGCCCAATTTGCATAGGGCAGGCTCAAGGAGGGGGAGGAGACAAACATATAAAAGGGGGAAGCCAAGACAGATTGAGGCCTTTCCTTTGGGGTCAACCTGCCCTTATGCCTTGAGGGTGTACTATCCTTTGCTTGCCAAATAAAACTGAGCTGTAACACTAGTCCGCTGTATCAAATCTTTGCTGCGGCAAGACAGAACCAAGGAAAGTACACACTCCCAACAGATATGCCCATTTTCTTCTTCCTCAAATTGTATCAGATCTCTAGTTTGGAAAGAAACTTTGAAAAATTTATTTATCTCAATTCAGAAAATTATTAAAATCAGAGTGTATCTTCATCTGAAGGAGGCTATAGCAGTTTTAACTTACTTACTGTAAAGTTAATAATATTAATACCTCTATGATGTTGTGTCTTTGCTGAAAAGAAGTGTTGAACTATTATAAATTTTGACACAATTTATTTAACACAATTTTATTGACTGGAGACATATTATGGCCACGGGCATTCTGCAAAAATCCCCCAGTCAATAATGTGTTAACTCTACTGGTTTGTTTCAGAATCATTAATAAAAAACATATACCTCCAGAGGCATAGAAATAAGAAGAAAGATTTCAAATAAATAAACAAGTAGAAGAGTATTAACTAGTATCTAATTTTAAGGGACAGTGTGCAGCATTCAATAATTTGGAAATGAATTGAACTTTCACATTGGTGTAAAAGTTGGAAGCATAGCCAAGTTCTCACTGAGGTGTGATTAATAACTGTGATTAATTGTTAAAACCTGGTTTGTTGGAGAAACAAAATTGTACTATATAAAGAAGATCTAGGGGCACAGGGCACATTCAACTTTGTACAGGAAGAAAGTAGAGCTTTTGAAGGATATCAAACATTGGTGAAAGTAGAAATGCTGGGAGATTCTGGAGATAATAGCAAAGACAACAACAATGTTTTTATGTTAGGTTAAAATTATTAGAAAACTGTGTTAGAATATTAGCTGCTTGTAGAAAAATCAGAATAAATATGTTTATAACATTAATAAATGAAAGAGTTGGCAACAGGAGGGCTACTTATTTTTTAATGTCTTTAAGAAATTGAAATTATAAAACCTCACTGTTCAGTAAGTTATTGAACTCCCTTATTAGGAACTTTGTATTTCTCAGTTGAGCTTACTAGGAAAAGTTTTGGGTGATCAGCATTGTAATTTTATCCAGGAGAGACCATTTTATGTGCTGAGATCATAATGCTAAAGGACTGATCATCACATGTTCAGTGCCAAAACTGAGAAGGTAGGCTTTACACTCAGACAGGGGTTCGATTCCACCATTAACTCTGAAAGACTGTGCAAGTTTGACCAATTACATAAACTTTCTTAGTGTCAGTTTCTTCACCTGGAAAACTGGAGCAACACTGTCTACTCATTGATGTGGGGAATCAAATAAGGTGATTATGTGAAGTGACAGAACCAAGATTTCAACCCAAATATTCTAACTCTGAAACTCCAGACCTTAAAAAGGGCAATGTATACCCACCTGTCAACATGGTTTGGGTGATCTAGTTGCACATATGTGCTTACAACATAGTAAGTACTTAGTACAAGGTCCATAATCATAGTTTCTTTCACATTTTTTGACACTTGATCATATTGATCAAGAAGATAAATATCAGACTTTGGCCTAGCTTGTCATCTCCAAAGACTGAAAGTGACTATGTGAGACCCAGCGGGAAATCAGGTGAGACTGGAGTGAGGGAAGGAAATGAATGGTGTGAACAGCAAGGCATCCATTTCATGAGGGCACTTTCAGAGATAATATGATGTGCTACAAGCTGGGGCTGTATTTTTTTTTTTTTTTTTTGTCTTTTGATTGCTTTCCTTGTCACATACAAATGCCAGCTTCTCAAACTAGGACTTAGAGAGGGAATCAACACAGTTTAGCCCAGATAAGTTGATCCCTGTCATGTGATGAAGGCTGAGTTTTCCACATCTCTAGACTTAGGCAGACTTTTATGGGTTTTGAGTCAATCATCTCCTTTTTTATACTAATCATAAAGGGGGAAAATGCTTTGCCCTAAATTAAGTTTGAATTTTTTGAAAAATTGTGTTTTAAATACACTAAAGATTGCTATTTTAAAATATCCTCAGGTAAAACATTTAATTAACCCAATGTTTTAATAAAAATTACATACTGTGCTTTATCCATTGGGTTATTGTATTTCTACTCTCTAGTATAGTCTGACACATAGGACTTATTACAAATATTTATAAGATGAAAGAATATATTTGTAAGATGGTGATCATAATCCTGTCCATCTCACATATTTATAAAGAATAATGACATATAAATCACTTATTAAGTGTGTGGATTACAGTAAGAGTTCCATAGATAGGTCATCACTAGCAAATAATTTTGACTAGAGATCCCAGTATGCAGTAGTATGGGACTACATTTAAGAAGGGTACAAACAGATCAAGAAAAATATATAAAATATCATAGGAGTCTGCAGTTTTGTCCATTGGCAGTGCGAGGTTATAAAGGAGAGGGGTAACATATATTTGGAGTACAGCAACATCATTTGGGCACCAGTGTGCAAAATGATTTCCAAGAGAAAGGTGTGAAAAGTAGAGTAACTCTTAATTCCCCCAAGCCTCAGTTTCCTTGTGTATGAAATAGAGATGATGATACTTGCAAAACCTATTTCATGGTATTATACGGATGAAAAATAAGAGAAGGTGTAATTAACCATGAAGACAAATGTAATGTGCTATATAGAAAAATACACAATATGATCATCCTGTGTAGCTGTGTTCATGAAAATCAGTTGTGATTCAGAGAAACATATTCTCATTAGCAAACTGGCCTACCCTTTGTTCTCCGGGACCTCAACTGTAGGAGCCTCCATAAACAGCTAGCAAAGGCGAGGAGTGATATGGCTATAGACAAATTAGCATTTTCCCAAGAGAAAGGAGGACATGAAGCTCAAAGAAGGAAGAGAACCTGCTCCAAGGAGAGAAAGATACATGAAAATATCTTGCTGGCCCTGGTCTTGACTTCTATAGATGACTTATTTTCTTAACAAGTTTCTTTGAGCCCCAGGACATTTCAATTAAGAAAAAAAATTAAAGAGCCTGAAATGATAGCCTGAGATAGCCTGAATAGATGACACAATTTAATTTCCATCTTTAGTCAATTAAACTAATGGAAAAGTGCCCCCTTGCCAAACTTATTAGCACCTGATAAAAGTTGTTAACAGAAGTCCAATAGTTGATCATTTTAAGAGAAACTTGCTAGCATTTAATTTCTAGGTTGAGTGCTGATTAACTTTTCACCTGAATTATGACCTTGCAAAACTGAATTGTTTAAAACTACCAGAAAAGGAAGAGAATTAATTGGTACCAACATGTAGGATCATATGAAGCCTGGTTCCATTTAGAGATGGATGTTTGAGGCTGGTGTGGGTTGAGCAAGACAAAGAAGAAAGAAAACATTGCAACTGAGAAAGCAGTAATGTAGGAGGAGGCTGGCAGCTACTGAAAAAGCTGTCACAGAGAAGGGAGTCCAGGGAGCCCAGTTAAGAGATACGAGCTAAATGTACACATTCAGTTCACATAGGTAACATCTGATGGACAGTGAAAATCCTGTGCTCTCTAAAGGCCAAGAGACATAGAACATGAATATTCACCCTAAGGCACTGACACTTTACTCACCATGCCTTCCTTATGTACTGCTGAATAAGTGTGATTGGACAAGACAGGCTTGAATATTTAAACAAAGAATATATATAGGGTAAGTGCCATTAGCTAAGGCAGACGTGATCTCAGTTCTTCCTATAGGGAGAAAGCACAACATTGAAGAGAGAGTTATAAGGTTGGGAATTAAGAGAGACCAGGGCTTAATCCTCAGTTTCAAAACTCAGAGCAACTTGAATCTTGTGGAAGTTCCTTGGTATTGATGAACCTTATACTATTTTCATACATTTCCTGAATATTAATACAAAATATTTTGTAGAAAAATGTGGAAATACAGAAAAGTAATAGAATTAAATTGCAAATAGTCCAGAAGACACCCTAGAGATGACCATTACATTTTATGTATTTCTGTCTAGTACCCTCATGGAATGATCCCTTATACATAATCTATACCCTGATTTATTCCATATATTTTATGTACTAGGTATTATTATATATAATTAAGATTCTGAAAGGACCTGATCTGCCTCTTGAGAAATATGTATGCAGGTCAGGAAGCAAGAGTTAGAACTGGACATGGAACAACAGACTGGTTCCAAATAGGAAAATGGGTACATCAAGGCTGTATATTGTCACCCTGCTTATTTAACTTATATGCAGAGTACATCATGAGGAACACTGGGCTGGATGAAGCACAAGCTGGAATTAAGATTGCCAGGAGAAATATCAATAACCTCAGATATGCAGATGGCACAACCCTTATGGCAGAAAGTGAAGAAGAACTAAAGAGCCTCTTGATGAAAGTGAAAGAGGAGAGTGAAAAAGTTGGCTTAAAGCTTAACATTCAGAAAACTAAGATCATAGCATCCGGTCACATCACTTCATGGGAAATAGATGGGGAAACAGTGGAAACAGTGGCTGACTTTATTTTTCTGGGCTCCAAAATCACTGCAGATAGTGATTGCAGTCATTAATTAAAAGATGCTTACTCCTTGGAAGGAAAGTTATGACCAACCTAGGCAGCATATTAAAAAGCAGAGCCATTACTTTGCCACCAAAGGTCCATCTAGTCAAGGCTATGGTTTTTCCAGTGGCCATGTATGGATGTGAGAGTTGGACTATAAGGAAAGCTGAGTGTCGAAGAATTGATGATTTTGAACTGTGGTGTTGGAGAAGACTCTTGAGAGTAGCTTGGACTGCAAGGAAATCCAACCAGTCCATCATAAAGATCAGTCCTGGGTGTTCACTGGTAGGACTGATGCTGAAGCTGAAACTCCAATACTTTGACCACCTGATGTGAAGAGCTGACTCATTGGAAAATACCCTGATGTTGGGAAAGATTGAGGGCAGGAGGAGAAGGGGATGGCAGAGGATGAGATAGTTGAATGGCATCACCGACTCGATGGACATGGGTTTGGGTGGACTCTGGGAGTTGGTGATGGACAGGGAGGCCTGGAGTGCTGCAGTTTATGGGGTCGTAAAGAGTTGGACATGACTGAGTGACTGAACTGAAAAGCACAATTTCTGATAGCTGTACAATGATCCATTAATTGAATGTAGCATCATGTATTTAAGAAGTCAGCCAACCTGAGGCTGTCATGTGGAAATACCATACAGACATAACAGAGAAGAAGGGAGGGAGACAGACTCAAGATTCAGCTGTTTCAACACCTGAGGATTTCAGCCCCCACCCAGGTACAGATGTGTGAGTAAAGAAACCTTTGGGATAAACCACATTGTATTGTTGAGGACATTTTTTTTTTTTTTTTTTTTTTTTAAGTTTTGGAGGCTTAAGTACAAAGCACATGAATGTAAAAGCAAAATAAGACAAAACATTTCCAGGTAGCTTGTCTCCTTAATTCAGAAGGCTTCAAACTGAGGAGTGTGTTACTTGAAGAGCCATACTCAAGAATTCTGGAAACCATGCTTGAGAAGTTCACCTATCATTCATAAAAGTGTTTTAGATGATGAGATACTAGACGTTGACCCTGAGTCTGATGCCACAATGCATGACACTTCGCAGGGATCCTAAGAGGTACTGAGTATATTTTGTATTTGGGAAGAATGTAAAAAACTTTGGAAAGAGGGTGGCCTCTGGTTCCTTTTAAAATATGTCTATAAACTACATTACTTTTCCCATCAAAGATGGAGCCCCTGAAATCTGAGTGGCTTTTGTGACTCCTTTGATTAACAGAATGTGGCAGAAGTGATGTTGCATGATTTGAGGCTAGAATAGGAAAATTTCATGTTGTTAATGCTGCTGGTCCACTCCCTCTGGGAGTGTTCATCTGCCTTGCAATTCTGTTTACCTTGAGGCTGTTTTGTGGGAAGTCTACTTGGAAGGGAAGGAAGGAAGAGAGGAGTGGGGAAGAAGAACAGCCTCCAGTTATCTGAACTTTGCAACGAAGATGTCATATATGTAACTGAAGAGGCTTTTTTTTGTATGACCCCAGAGCCAGCCTCCAACACTAGTCTAATTAGAAATCCTTTGCCTGCTGTGCCCAGTCCTCCTCAGATTTCTGAACAAGATAAATGTCATCATTTTAAGCTCCATGATGGGTGGATTGTTATGCAAGAACTGGGATAAAATGAGACAGTGTAGGTACATGCAGAGGACATGGAGCTTGGTACACATTGCAAAAGTCAGTTACCTCTCCCCTCCTTTTGGTGAAAAGCTGTATTTTAAGGGCTAGAAATAGTATTAAGAAGTCTTCAATCTCTTTTTCTCCAGATACCACTCTAGACAAAAATTTGATCATGTCCCTCAATGTGACCTCTGCAGGAAAATCTGCAACGCCTTCTGGTAAGGGTTTAACCACTCCAAGCTCAATTTTATTTAAATTCAACTTTGGTTTTGATCTGAACCCTACTCCTTTTGTGGTTTTTATTTAGTTGCTAAATCGTGTCCCACTCTTTTTCAGCTCCATGGACTGTAGTCCATCAGGCTCCTCTGTCCTTGGGATTTCTCAGGCAAGAATACTGGAGTGGGTTGCTATTCCCTTCTCCAGGGGATCTTCCCAACCCAGGGATCAAATCCATGTCCCCTGTATTGGCAGATGAAGTCTACCACAGAGCCGATAGGGAAGCCCCTACTCCATTTACCATGGATTTATTTAGCGCCTGCTGCTACCCAGGACCACGCTGGATGGACGATGAGATAAATATCAATACACAGTGTCAATTCTCGGGGAATCTGGGAATTATACTGCCACCCTGACAGCACCCTCTCTGAGTAATTAGCCTACTTTATACAGCCACTGACAAACCCTTTTTCGCTGCATGTGTTTGGATGTGTGAATACACTGAGAAACAGAAAGTGAAAAATATATTGAGCTTTCTAAGAAGGAGCCAAGTGGAGCCTCTCTTAAGGAGTTTGCATAATTATGTCATTCAAATGATGTCAATGACCCCATAAATTAGGTATTATTTCTACCTCATTTTCTAGAAATTATAAGTTAGGCATGGCAGCCCACTTCAGTATTCATGCCTGGAGAATCCCCATGGACAGAGGAATCTGACGGGCTACAGTCCATGAGGTCACAGTCAGCCACGACTGAGTGACCAAGCACAGCAGATAGGCTTCAAGGGATTACTTTGGGACATTAAAGAAAAGTCCAAGATTATGCATCTTTTAAAAGGCAAATTTGGGAGTCAAATCTGAGTCCAAGTAACTTGACTTCAACAACGTACATCCCTGATTGGAAAGATAGTCAATCTCCTTGAAGCTCAGTTTGCTTATCTGTATAACAAGGCCTTCACTAGATTTCTCCAGAGTCTGACATTTTATTGTAAGCAGACAGACCTGAGTTCAAATCTCAGACCTCCTACTTACCACCCTATCAAACTTGACCCTCTTGAACCTCCATAGCTTCATCAGTGATACAAATATGGCAGTATTATTTACCTTTGTGGTTACTGTAATACATGAATGAGGAAATAGATAGCCTCCTAGCACAGGCTCTGGCATGTAGTATACCTTCATACGTTGCACAGGCTCTGGCACATAGTATATTTCCGTAAGTTACAGTGGTGGTAGCAATGTGACTGTTATTTCTGGTAATACTCCTTTTGGACTAACCATTTCTCCATGAATTAATTACTAGATTCTTTTCTTCTTTGAATCACCACATATTAAGAGTTTGTTCTCTTCCAGATATTGAGAACCAAATAGCTTGCAGTGCCTTTCCCTTTGCCAAAGGAATGTGAAGCTGAATCTCTGAGCTGGAAGCAGGGGTGCTAAAGAACAGAGCAGGTGCTCTTGGATAATCACTGCTTACAACTCACTGAGAAACTTTGCTCCCGTGATCTCCCTCCACCAAGTTACACCGTTATATCCAGGAGAGAGGCTGACTCTTATATCTTATTTTTCCCTCACTTTTTTTTCAGCCACTTATTCAGCAAAATGTTACATCCCTTACCATGAACAGCTTCTCCACACAAGTTCCAAAGTCCTTTTTCCAGTTCTTCACAAAAGTAAATTTCCTGATCACTAGGAAAGAAAAACAGCCAAAGACAGGAAAAAAAATTCTTCCACAAAAAGAGTAAGATGGGCCCATTTCCTCTGGGCCATCTTCTAGCAGTTTGGGGATCACAGAGAGAGGGACAGTTGGATGAAGGACTTGCCAATAAATAAAATGGAAGGGGCTCTAATATCTCCAACCTCCAGTCTGAAATATCCTGGGGAATGACCACAGGCTCACCTATTGAAAACTAACAAGGCCATCTAGGCAGCCTCTGATGTCGCCTATTCAACTGGTAGAAAATAGTAAATAGCAGACAAGCACAGTGACTTTCAGCGAGCTACACTTTGTAATAATGTTCTGATGAACAAAATGGTCAGAGTACTACAGGCTTCTTGGCTGATTATTTTTGCTAACAAAATATTTTTTTAAATGCATGACTTGGGGCCAGTTAATTTACAACTAGAATCCTTTGTTTTCTATTGAAAAGTTGAAATGGTAATCATGCCCATGCATTGTGGCTTTGAAATTAAATCTCAACACATTTAGTATATATGTGGATCACCTATTGATAGACAAGAGGTGGCCCACATATATACTAGTAGATGATGAGGAGGAGGATAAAATCACTTTTCAGTAATCATGAAATGAGCAGTATGTTCAATGCATGGATGTAGACACCGGGAGAGAGATCAAGCCTCTGCCTTTCAGAAAGTATCTTCTGTATTGGGGGTGGGGGGTGGGGAGCTGAGCTAGGAAAATACCAAAAAACAATATGAAACATAGCAAATCAAACAACTTTTGGTTCAATCCTACCACAGAGTCATATTTTAAGAAACTTCAGTGTAACAACTGTTAATCATTGAAATTTACTATTTATTTTTCTTGAAGCCTAGTTGTGTATGCCACATGAGCATCCCATACGCAACTCTCAGCAAACCTCCTTAAATTCTCTCACCCTCAGCCTCCCTCACTCATGCATGGCTGCAGGACTTCAAAATTCATCTCTCTACTCCTCCATCCCAAGATCACCTTAAAAATACAAATAAAAAACATCTTTTTCTAAATCAGCCATGAGCCTCAACAGGCTGTTATGTTATCCTCCCACCTCTGCCTTCTCTGACTTAGTTATTTGTCATTTATATCAACTTAAGCCTATGGCCCTTTTCAAAATTTCTAATCCTCTTTACTTGGATTCTACACCATAAAGAAAGACCTAGGAACTGATATAGAAACCAACAGTTACTCCTCCATAAAATCAGCAGGGAGGGAGGACAATTGCAAACACTTAGGAATTAATATCATTTTCTTTATCCCTCTCCTAGATACAGAGAAGTGCTAGATATAATAAATGCCTTAAAGGTACAAACAAAATACTGTGTGCTGAGGCAGTGTTAGGGCAACTGTATTGGTTTGGTTTGGGGATGGGATAAAAGGTGTAAGGTTAAATTTTGTGTCAGTTTATTGTTAGTATATAGGAATGCAAGGGATTTCTGTGTGTTAATTTTGTATCTTGCAACATTACTGTATTCATTGATTATTAAAAAAAAAAAAAAAAAAAAAAGGATGAAGGGCACTCCCCCTCAAGAAAGGCAAGGCTTTTGAATTTCAAAACAGAATACATTTGAATGGATCAAAAGAGCCTAAGAAAGAGGCTGAAGACAAGGATGCACACTGCCCATTTAATTGATGGCAAAACTCATAATGGTAGGCACAGAAATGCCAAAGGATCTCAAGGGTGTTTTTAATTCAATTTTCCAGGTAATTTTATGGACCACCACACCCTAGACACCTGACAGGTCATGAGAATAAATGAGTTTAACTAATTATTATTTTATTTTTATGTATTATATATGTAACATAGGTGATTCAATTCAGTTCAGTTCAGTCGCTCAGTCGTGTCCGACTCTTTGTGACCCCATGAACCACAGCACGCCAGGCCTCCCTGTCCATCACCAACTCCCAGAGTCCACCCAAACCCATGTCCATTGAGCCGGTGATGCCATCCAACCATCTCATCCTCTGTCATCCCCTTCTCCTCCTGCCCTCAATCTTCCCCAGCATCAGGGTCTTTTCAAATGAGTCAACTCTTTGCATCAGGTGGCCAAAGTATTGGAGTTTCAGCTTCAACATCAGTCCTTGCAATGAATACCCAGGACTGATCTCCTTTAGGATGGACTGGTTGGATCTCCTTGCAGTCCAAGGGACTCTCAAGAGTCTTCTCCAACACCACAGTTCAAAAGCATCAATTCTTTGGTGCTCAGCTTTCTTCACAGTTCAACTCTCACATCCATACATGACCACTAGAAAAACCATAGCCTTGACTAGATGGACCTTTTTTGGCAAAGTAACACAGATGGCATTAAGGCTTTATTAGAAATTTAGAAGACTCAGTGTTGTGTTTTTTGCATGATACTGTCTAGCTCTGAGAACTTTTGGATCTGCTCCTTAAGATTTGTGAGGACCTGTCAGGAGGCAGAAATTACCACATTTGTTATTTCAACAGAGACAGTTTGGTATACGGTCTTATTAACTAAGTATAGTGTTGTGTGTGTGTGCTTAGTCACTTCAGTCATGTCCAACTCTTTGCGAAACTATGGACTGTATCCCACCAGGCTCCTCTTTTCCTGGGATTCTCCAGGCAAGAATGCTGGAGTGGGCTTCCATGCCCTCCTCCAGGGAACCTTCCTGACTCAGGGATTGAACTCATGTCTCCTGCAGCTCCTGCCTTACAGGCAGATTCTTTACCGTTGAGCCAGCGGGGAAGCCCAAGTATAGGGTTTTAACTAGGTAACTCACAGTGTTAAAAAAGACATTCAGTTTTAATGAGATAGCAAATGGGGAAGCACTTCCACCCTTAGGGATGAGGGAGCAAGGAGTGGAAATTGGAATTACTACAATTTAGAAATAAAGAAGAGAGCTGAAACTCAGTCCAGAGGCACATCGTGGGACAAGACCCAGACATCTGAGGAGAGGCTGCTTGCCACCTGATAAAGGATCTTAGAACCTGGAAGACTGATCACATGGGCCTGGGACCCAGACCTAAGATAAGTTCCAGGCAGCTGGTACTGGTGTACAGCAGGGCCACGGGGGTCAAAGTGAGTAAGGCAAGAACCAAGAAGTGGATTCTTTAAGTGTTGAGAAACTTGCTGACAGGATTCAGCTGCTGTCAAAATGGCAAGAAATTGCTGCTACTGGGGCAAAGAAGCACTTTTTGGGGTGATGCTTTAAGAATTACAGCAGGCAAAGGGCAACTTACAGAATCACTTTTGTTTTTAAAGATGGAAACAGGTATTTCTGGAACTGGCTCTACCACTGTTCATCCTACAGTCAATACATTTTGCCATTACATGCTTATCCTTATATCAGCTGAGCTTCTATTACATGTAATCCTAATTGAAAGAGAGAAGATACCACCATTAATGTTGAAGTCTGAGGGGTAAGACAGATGGCACTTGGCTTGGTGCAGGGGATCAGTAAGAATCTTCCTTCTTTTTCTTCCTCTTCATGGAGGAAGTGGCATCTCAGAAGTGGGCTGTAGAGCGACCACAGGCAAAGATTGGAGGAACTATTCTAGAAAGAGGAAACAGCATGGGCCAAAGAATAGCTGTCAGGAAGAATAGAACACACTTAGGATACAGTGGCCAGTTAGGTCAGAGTGAAAGAAAGAAAATTGAGACATCAATCCCACCGATGTCTGCATGGCTCCTGCTTCCTCTGTGAGTTCAGCTCAGATGTCATCCTCTCAAAAAGTCCTCCCTGACCACACATACTCATGTCCCCCATCACTCACTGTCACACTTACTTTACTAAACGCCTAGCTTTTGTGTCATATGTGGTCACCCACTTGTGGTTTCATTGTTTGTTGTCAGTAGCCCATCTGGAAGGAAAGTGCCCTGAGGAAAGCATCCTTGCCCACTTTTGTCTCAAGTCCCCAGTGTGCACAAAGAAGCTGGCGCAACGCTGGCTCTGAGCACACACCTGTGGGGCGAGCAGGTAGTAAGATCAGCAAGAGACTGTGAAGCCAGACATGGGAGAGGGCAGAATCTGGGCATAAACCGAGAGCTGTGCTGTTAAGACACTCATCTGCTATGAGGGCAGCAGACCGGGGGTCAGCCACAAAGGCAGGAAGAGCCGCTGAAAACATCCAAGCGATAGGGAGTGTTTATCTGATTGAGTGAATGATCTAGAGTGAGTTTTTGAACCTTCCCCCAGGTGAGAGAAGAATGAAAAGTGGCTCGTTACTCCTCCTTTACCCCTCAGAGCTGGCTGCTCTACAAAGACTTTCATCTTTCCTCAGATAATGTTTTGTAACCATACATGAATGGTGCCTTACACATGAATCTGTAACAGCTATTTCCCCTCAGGTAACAGCTTTGAAGAGAAGACAGTGGCAATGGCTGCTTGAGCAGAAAATGAAAGCAGAGCGGTTCTCAAGATTCCACAAAAGAGCCTGTATTTCTGTCTCTGTCTCTGGTCCTGCCTTTCAAACGTGGGGTGGTGGGGATGGGAGGGGATGAACTGAAAGACTGACATACATACGCTGAGTGGGTGGAAGTCGCTCAGTCACGTCTGACTCTTTGCCACCCCACGGACTATACAGTCCATGGCATTCTCCAGGCCAGAATACTGGAGTGGGTAGCCTTTCCCTTCTCCAGGGGCTCTTCCCAACCCAGGAATGGAACCCAGGTCTCCTGCATTGCAGGCAGATTCTTTACCAGCTGAGCCTCAAGGGAAGCCCATATATATACTACTATGTGTGAAATAGAGAGCTAGTGGGAACCTGCTGTGTAACAGAGGGAGCTTAGCTCACTGCTCTGTGATGATCTAGACGGGTGAGTAGGGAAAGAAGGGAGGTCCAAGAGGGAGGGGATATATGTGTACATAACGCATATTCACTTGTTGTAGAGCAGAAACTAACACAACATCATAATGCAACTATACCTCCAATCAAAAAAATATATATATATATAGAGAGAGAGAGAGAACGTGCCTGTATTTCACAGGCTGCCCCATTCCAGGACTCCCTGAGTCTCTGAACCAGATCAGGTCAGTCTTATCTTACGTAACAAAAAAATATTTCTAGGCTAAAATATCTCCTCCCTAACAGGCTACATTTATTCAGTCTTTTATAGGATGGTTTGCTGTGTATTGCATGTTTTAATATTTGGCATAAATAGTACACACGATATATATTGTTTGGAACTGATTTTTTTCGCCTAACCTTGATTTTCATTTGGTAAGTTAAACTATGTAGTACTAGCCCATTCATTTTCACTATGGTATAGGTTGATTTTCCCCACCCCCCTTGAGTGTGTCTGCCACCAATTATTTAGCTATTGTCTTGCTGAGAAACATTAAATTCTAACTATTTTGGGTTTTACATGCAGTGCTACATTGAATCTAAATGATTCCTTGTGCAAATATGAAATAATTTCTCTAGATTTGTGTATACACACACATATGCAATTCCTTGTGCAAATGTTTATAATGAATGTCTAACTTTACAAAACATGCAAAAGTACAAAAGAATTTTATCAATTTACATTCCTACCCACAGCCTTTAAGAGTTACATCTTTCCACATTCTATCCTTGCTAACAGTCTGGAATTTTAAAACTACAATTATTACAGAATGACATATCACTGGTGTTTCAATTTGCATAATCCTATTAGTTTAAGTTAGTCACTCAGTCATCTCTGACTCTTTGCAGCCCATGGACTATAGCCTGCCAGGCTCCTTTGTCCATGGAATTTTCCAGCAAGAATACTGGAATGGGTAGCCATTCCCTTCTCCAGGAGATCTTCCCAACCCAGGGATCTAACCCAGAGCTCCTGCATTGCAGGCAAATTCTGAGATGGCTGAATGGCATCACTGACTCAACGTACATGAGTTTGAGCAAACTCCTGGAGATAGTGAAGGACAGGGAAGCCTGGTGTGCTGCAGTTCATGGAGTCACAAAGAATTGGACACAATTTAGTGACTGAACAACAGCAACATTAGAGATGAGTATGCTTTAATGACTCCACTAGTTGTTTCCTTTTCCTTGAATGGTATTTTCATTTCTTTGTGCCTCTTCATTAACTTGCCTTTTTCATATTGATTTGTAGGAATTCTCTGTACATTATATAATTATTTGCCAATTTCATTCAACAAAAGAAATCCACTGTATTCTAAACCTGTGATTTATTTTTGGATCAAAATATTTTTTTCCTCAGCACTTACATTTCATTCTAGATCAAAATCAGCTACTACATAAGGATATGTATTTGAATTACATTAGCTTTGCCCCTCACAGAATCAGCTGTACTGAAAGACATTTTAATATTGTGCCCCTTATAGTTTTTTTAAGGGCCATATGATGTGTATATGATATTTAATATCAAATATTATGTGAAAATATAATTTAGGTCTATTATATAAATTCATATCCAACACATAAAAATACACATAATACACTGGATCAAAAAATTTTTTTTTTACTTTTAGAAAACATCAAACATAATTTTTTATTTGTGACTTTTCTGAGTGGAGGAAAAACATCTTTCCAAATTCTGATATCATCCCCTTAAAGTTTTAAACGTTGATTTCCAATGGAAAACTTTAATCCATCTGTAACTTAAATTTCTTTCAGTTTTTTCTGCATGTTCTCAGGAACTCTGCTCTCAAGAACCCTACATATATCCCTTCTCTTGTCTAAGTCCTCAATCTTCTACAAGAGGACTTAGTTCCCACTTCCTTGTGAGACCTCCCTTGACTGTTCCAGCCCTCACTGACCTTCTGTTCCCTCACCTCCCAAGACATCAGTCACTGGGTCTGGACTTCTTTATTTCTTAATTAGAGATTGTAAACCCATAGGCCAGTAGTGCCAGGAAGGTAACCCAAATGGGTGAAGTGAAACCAAATTAAGTCAATAGGAAGTATGGAGACCAGTGCAGTTCCTAACAGTCTTAGCCACATGGGAACATAAACCCAGAGGTGCTAATCATTTGAAAGTACATAAATAAAAATATCATTAGGAATCTGTATTTCTATTCTAAAAATCTTTATTTTTATATGTTGTAAAGTGATTCCATTTAATTTAAGGCAGTTCACTTAAAGTAAAATCAATAAAATTTATCTACATTCTGAATTAATCTCTTTAGCCTCAACCTGTCATCTTTGATTTATCTTTGTCTAATCATTCTATAATTTCTAATCACTACTTGTCTCTTAAATAAAAACTGAAGCTATTCGAGTAGAGAGATTCTCATTTGTATCTACCACAGATCCAGTCTCAGAGAAAAGCACACGATAATGGCTCAATAAATCCACACTTGCAGGCTGGTTGGCAGACGTTCTTATAACCAAGCCTTTGAGCACATAGCTATCCCCTAGAGTCCAACACAAAGGAGAGATTTAAAAGACAATTCCAAATCTCCATGTGACCAAATGTAGTTGCACATATTTTGGTATGCACCCACCTATTATTTTCTTGGGCTTCTCTGGTGGTTCAGACAGTAAAGAATCTGCCTACAATGCAGGAGACCCGGGTTTGATCCCTGGGTTGGGAAGATCCTCTGGAGAAGAGAATGGCTACCCACTCCAGTATTCTTGCCTGGAGAATTCCATGAATAGAGGAACCTGGTGGGCTACTGTCTTTGAGGTCTCAAAGAGTTTGGACATGACTGAGTGACTAAACACGCTATTATCTTCTAGGGGTTGAAAACTTGATTTTAAGCCGCTGAAGCATGCATACTGATATTTTATTTCTAGAGCTAGGTTTAGTATCTAAGTTATCTCTCTCCTATTAAACCTTATCAAGTTCTATACAGCTCACTGTAATGGTGAAACAGACTCTGAACTAGGAATTGGGTTTTTCCTGGGATATCCTTGAATAGGGTACTTCATCTCTCTGAATGATTTTTTTTTTATCTGTAAGTTAAGAATAATCATAATGTTAGTTTCAATCTCAAACTATAATATGAAGATAATAAATCTACCCATCTAATTGAGTTGCTCAGAAGATTAGGTAAGATTAAAAATCAAACCTATAAAGCTACCTATAAATATAGGTACAATAAAATGAGCTTGAAGGAATGAAAGCAATTGGGTAATGTATGATGCCACTCAAAGATATTGTTAATTATCATTTTGGGGGTTTCTTAGTCTGCTATTCATATGTCCCTTAGCACTCAATACTGTGTGGGACAATTTAATACAATTTCCTTTCTCATTGATACGTTGAGTATTTTCCTCCTTTGATGCTACAGCCGCCGCCCTAGTTTCTATGACACCCATCTCAGTGAGGGATCCATGAGCTTGCACTGAGTTGGGCCAGATCAAATCCAGAGAGAGGCAGCAGATGATCCCTAGAGGTATTCCATGACCCTGTTCAGAGTCAACAGGAAAAATCTTCCAAGGTCAGCTGGAATGCATCTCTCTATTTATGTGAGCTTGTGGCCTCCTGTCTGGTCTCTCTGTATCTCTACACAGATGATTCTATGTGTGAACCCTTGCATATTTTTATTATGGGCAAGTTTATGTGTTTACAGCTGTGTCTACACAAGTCTTCATATGTGTATCTATGCTTGCATGTTTGTCTTTGTGTTGTATATATCTGCATTCCTATATCTATCTGTGTATACTTTTATGCATGTGTGTGTGCACCTATATTGTGAGTGTGTACGTGTATCGGTCCACCTGTGTTGTGAATATGTATGTTTATTCCCTGTGCCTGTGGGCATCCTGGAATATGACTAAGTATCTCACGGTATTTCTGGGGCTACACATGCATGTCTCCAAGTAAGTCTGTCTGTCAGTGAAACTATCTTTGAACTCTATGCACATGCCTGATTTTTTTGTGTGTTTAACAAAGGAAAGGATTGAGAAATTTCTGCTCAGTCCAGCAGTGCTCCTAAATTACTGTGTTGCTATCAAACAAATCCTTAGGAAAGCAAGTTTCTTAGGACTTGATTGCAAAGCAGATAACCTGTATACTTTTAAAACCATTCTGATGATAAAACCCTATTTCTATCATTTTTTAAATTAATCATTCTTTTCTTGTATGAGGCCCAGACAATCATTTTTAACCTGCCCTTATTAAAATCAATAGGTTTCAAGCCAGGTTTCAAACCACCCTACCTGTGAAAATGCTGAATTTCTTCATGGAACCTGAGTTGTGTCAACTATATGAGTCTTTATCTGTATCATGGTTGGGTAGGAAAGAGTAACTGTGTAGAAAGGAAGAAATGTCCCCCTTTCTGTTGGAGCGGGGAGGTACTCCCTCACACTGGAGCCTAGGAGACAACAACCCTGCAGGACTGACCTACAAAAATATCTGAAGAGAAACTTACTTCCCAGCTCACCTTCTCTTTCAACCAGCACTTGTTAGCTCTTATATATATAGCTCTGTATCATGAAAATGAAAAGTGTTTTCTTAATTTACATATAAACTCTTCATATCCACTACAGGCCATTGGCAAACAAAAAGAGAATTTATGAGTATAATAAAACAAGTAGTACATAAAAATTTAAATGCATGTTTTGTAGCATTCTTTACATAATAATGAAAAGAGGAAGGGTGGTAAAAGGAACAGAATTGATAGCCTTAAGAATGGGGATTTAAGGATAGGAGAGAGAGAAGATTAAAAAATCGGGGGGGGGGGGATAGAGATTTAAAATGGGATTTTAAAATGGGGGGGAAAGCCCAGTGGATATTTAACCCTAGGAGGCAGGGACCGTTTCACCCTAAAAAATACTTTTGCAAAATCAAAATCTGCCTTCTTCTAGGATTCAGCCCTGTTTACATTTTCGGGTTATATCCTTTTTTTTTTTTTTTTTTAAGTGAACATCACAGAATCCCTGTAAGAGGGACAGACTTGTCTAGTGCCCACACGTCCACATATCCCTTCTCCCATCTCCAATTCTCACATGGTACTAGACATTTGATTTCTGTCACCCATAAATATGAAATCACACAGATTTGCTTTAATTAGGCAAAAGGAAACTGGATTTATAAACATTCCTCAGTTTCACTATTGCATTAAGCTGTGAGGATCACAGTAAATGCTGAATAAGTATTTGTACCATAAAGTATTATATTATTGTTTAACAACTTGTCAAACTGAAAGAGTAACTCATAGAGCTCTCTTGACTGAAGTCAACACAAAGAATCAAAGGGAAGCTCTGTGGCATAAGCACAGTTAGCACCACAAGAAGATGTTTTGAAAACAACATATTCATGAAAAAGCATGAGAAAGATGCTATTTCTATGGATTCTCTCCATTTATATCAACTACCACATGAGACAGGTATATTAGTCATCCCAATTTCACTGAGAAAACCTAAGCCCAAGAGGTCAAATAACACATCCAAGGTCAGATGATATGTAAATGAAAAACCTGAATTCCAGCTTAGATGGTAGGATTCCAGCACCCGTGTGCTTAACCAATATACCACCCATTCTCCATACACCAAGGACAAGATGATAGAGCAACTGAGTAAGTAGTACAGAGCGGGGTTACTTGAAATTCTCCCTTATCTTGCATCTCCCTTTTATCTCATATCCTAACCTACTTAGGAATACACAAGCTGCTCACAAACTACAAAAATTGAAGTATGCCTTAATGAAGAAGGTATGAAATTGCCTTGTTTGGGAATTTTTAAGACAAGACAGACAGACATGTCATAGAATGTTGATCTGGAAAAGACTGAAAACTTTCCAGTCCAGATCTCTCATATAATCCTGAGAAACTAGTTTTCAGTGATAGAAGGTGATTTGGTCACAAAGCTCATCAATGATGGAGCCAGAACAAGTGCTCAGGAATAATTCCCTTATCTGTTATTCTTTTTAGTATAGCATGCTGCTTTCATTTTCTAAAATGTCTTGACAAAGCCTATTTGGCAACATAAAAAAAGAGACTTCTTGTCCTTGTGTACCTTTTGCTGAATAAACTCTGCTTCTAGATCTACAATAGACTTATCAATAAAAGGATCAAAATAATTTTCTTCTCCCTTGGGAAATAAAAAAAAGGACTCCTCTTCCCTTTTTCTCTCACTTCATAATTTATAACCTGCAAATGTTTATTGATATTATTATGCAAATCAAGTCACTAAAAAGAAATTGTGTTCTAGCCTACAGCACTGCTTTGACTTTCAATTAGTGATGGGTTTATGTGGTGGAGGGGCTAATAAATGGCAGAGGCCCTTATCTTACGGTGAAGTCAAATCTCTGCTAAGAATTAGGAAGAAAATGAAACAAGCCAAAAATAAGCTTCTCAAAAAACAATTCAAAGTTTTAGAAGTTCGAACAATATTGGATTACTTAAAAATGTCATCACTAAAAGTTAGCATCATAAACTGCTAAAGTAATTCTGCTAGCACGTGTATTCAACAGCTTTTTATCTGACCAATGGTCTTGTTTATTTCTTGTACTCTTCACATTCACCACTACCACCACATGTATTTCCACATGTGGCTATTGGCAATAAGAAAGAACCTATGACTTAGTATTGGAAAATTAGCTTTGAGAAGCAACAGTGTAGGATTTGCAGAGATGAAGGAAAGCAAACGCCAAGTTTTGAAGGAGGTTATCAATGGGTTCGCAAAGAGTTGGACATGACTGAACAATGATCAAGAGGATGTGATCTCTGGTTGACCAAGGGGCTAGACCTGGGCAATTAGAGGCTCTTCACACCCTCCTCTGTCCTTGGAATATACATTCTGCCCGTTGTTCCCACAGAGGGAGCCCTTTTCCAGAATACATTCTTGAAAGAGCAATGTGTTATTAAAATTATCTGGATGATATGTTTGACTGAACCCAGTTAACACCTCTATATGAAGATTCTGGAAGGTAGGAACAGAGATCTTAGTCTTGTGGCCCCCCAGGACAACCCTCATATGTAAGTTTTCTTCCTTATAAGATTTACCACCTACTAATCTGGAGTGGTCTCTTTCTTTGGTCTCTCATTGTCCATTATGTAAGAAGGTCAGTTTCAAATTTCATGTGGGAGACTCCAGGGTTTGCAAAACAATACCTTGGCATGATTTAAAAACTTTTAATAAGAAAGTAACCACTAACAATGGCAGAAAAATTCAAATAGACAATATCTATATGCTTTAAGTACTTACTCCCAGAACTGGATATTCTAAATAAATGAATAAAATTTCAATGCTTGCTACGACTTAGGCTCTTTCTATGAATATTTGCAAAAAGAAAAAAAATCATAAGCTCTAAAAAAATAAACTTATGAATTCTCTGGTATGGATATTTTAGTAGAGGTTTCTTTTTAAACTGCAGACCTTTGAAAGCCACTAGAAATAAATCTCAAAAGAACCAAAGACATGAAATTTCTTGATTTGTTTGTAATTTGGGATTTTTAATAATCTATGGCAAACTATGTTTGATTTAAAATTTTACCTAAGGATAATTATATTTATCAGATTATATATATGTTGCTTCATGGAGAAGGAACATTTTGAAACTAAAATAAAGAAGTTTATCATATTAAAGTTGAGTAAAGGTGATTCCAAGGTGGCTGAGTGGTAAAGAATCCACCTACCAACAGAGGAGACTCCAGAAATGCAGGTTGGATCCTGGAATGGGAAAGATCCCCTGGAGAAGGAAATGGCAACCCACTACAGTATTCTTGCCCAAAAAAATCCCCATGGACAGAAGAGCCTGGTGGGCTATAGTCCATGGAGTCACAAAGAGTTGGACATGACTGAGCATGCACGCACAGCAAAGCCAAGTACCAAATGGAATTATAAACTATTGAACAAGGATATACAAAGGAAAAATAACTTTATACAGTCATTAACAAATCCGCAGAAGTCAAATCTTGAAAAATAAACTGCAATGTTTTTATTCAGTGCTATCACACATTTACACATAGATGAAAGCTTTTTTAAAAAATACATTAATGTCACTGCAAAGTATTAATTTCTTTTTATTTTCTGTAGTAGTAGTGTTAGTGTTAGTCACTCAGTCATGTCCAACTCTTTGTGACCCCATGGACTGTGGCCCGCCAGGCTCCCCTGTCCATGGGATTCTCCAGGCAAGAATACTGAAGAGGACTGCCATTCCCTTCTCCAGGGGATCTACCAGACCCAGGGATTGAACCCGGTCTCCTGCATTGCAGGCAGATTCTTTACTGTCTGAGCTACAGGGAAGATCCTTACTTTCTGTACTATAATTTTTTTTTTTTTTTACTATTATGATTATACATATAAAACTTGATAAATGAATAAATTCACTCTGTATTTGGGTCACTATTTTTATTGCTCATTTTATACAATTATTAATAAAATTATTTTGTTACATAGATGAAGGGCCTACCAAAAATAATGCATTCTGATGTCAAAAACACTAGATGTACCACTGCATAGCAGATAGATGGGTAGAAAAAATTTACCCATGTTTCTGCTTCTATTTTCCTAGCTTTTCAAATTCTTATAAAGCAGATGCGGTCACTCCAAGTTCTTTCAAGGTGTACTAATTAGGATAAGACAATCTTGTGCCAAGTTGAGTGTTGGGAATATGAATGTTACTTAATTTTAGTAGGAGGTGACAAGGGATGCATTATCCGCTATGCACAAAATGGCCATAAATTAAGAGATCCTAAGTAGCCTACAATTGCTTTTTAGCTTATCTCTGTTTTCATTCCCTGAATCCTAAATTATACATCATTATGTAGTGAGTCCCTCAAGACCCGGGGAAAGTACAACCCAGGTCCTGACAAGCCTCTTGCAAACAGGCTGCCCAGCTATTAGGAAAGACAGCGACAGCACAGAGAATAAAGGGCAAAACTCAACCAGTTCAGTGGATGTGTTCCTCAAAGGTTCCATGCACGCTTAGTCTTTGCCACTCAAATTCTATGTGAAGAACAGGAAGATGCTTACAACTTAATGTAGCAGTAATTACTGTACTATTATAATATTATAAAGTGAATATTGGCTCTGGTTAATTAGCTAGACCTGTATAGTGTATGCCATCATATTTTTTTCTTTTGCCTGTTTCTTGAGAGGGAATGGGACAAAGACCAACCTGAAAAATCTTAGGGAATATAGGGTGGGAGGGGAGTACTCTTAAAACACTTCAGTTTGAACTGAAAACAGAAAAGGAAAACAAACCAAACTCAGGCACTTATAAAAAACATTTCAAAGAAAGATCTTTGCTTCTTTGAAACACTTTCAACCTAAGGAGCATAAATTTAAGAAATGAACTAGAGAGTAGTAGTTACAATTAAGAACAAAAGAAAATTAGTATTAGGGTGTTTCAACTAAAAGTCACAGGAAAGTTGTTGAGTAGCTCCATAAACCTAAGGACATCTATCATTTATGTAACAAACCATTTGGAGGAAGGCGATTCCAGAATTAGTGCAGTACTGTTGTGACTATCAACAAACTAGAATTCAGTTTTCTACTCATTGGATTTTTTTTTACCTTCCCAAGATGGCACTTCACACAATGCCAAAGTCATTCAAGGCAAGAAAGTGGGGGAAGTGTTGACATCTAAAAGCTCTTCCTTCATATTTGTCTTCCTATTAGAAATTGCAGTATTTCCCAGAAACTTCTTAATAGATTTCTTATTTCTCTTTCTCCAGAATTAGTTACTTGGATATGCTTAAATGTAAGACACTTAGAAAATAAATATCCAGCAAAAGGTAACAGAATTAAAACCATGTCCTCTAAAAAAGCCAAAGTCTGTTAGAAAATAATTTTGGGGAAAAAATAAAGAATGACTGTTGGGCAGTAAGCTACCTTAGATTCAAAACTCTCTCTGATGGAATCATTAAGATAAAATTGTCACCTTCAAACTATAATGTTTGATCTTATTTTTTAATATTAATATAACAGTAAGGAAAATTCCATCTGAACAAGCTATTTCCAGTGGGTTTCACAGAACAATCACCCTGCAAGATGACCTAGAAAAATTAATCAGAGGATTTTTAATGAAAATTACCATATTAAAGCCTTTGGTAATCCTATAGTAATAACAAAAAAGTCTTAATCCAATGTTTCCCAAATGCATTTACTTATTTATAATTTGTTTATAGGATCTATTGCTTTATGGAACCCCTATGGAACCCACGCTGGGGTACATTCCTCTTCCCATTAGCACAAACTGTAGAATGGTTTTTGTTTGGATACTAGAATTTCCCTAGGAGAAAGAATGTCAAATTATTGATATCTTTACTTCCTGCTCACTGTGATGTCCGAAGTATTTGAAATACTGTCTTTTCTTTTTCTTTGAACAACGTATAAATCAGGAATGAGTCAGAAATCATGTAACTCTCATTTAACAAAGAAGCAACAGAAACATGAGTGCAATCACACAAAGGCAGAGCAGAATATCAAGCTACTGACCTCAAGAATTATAATATGGAACAAGTAAATACTATTTAATGGAAAATAAATATTATTTGCCAAGATTTAGATGAATTATATGTGGAAACAGCCAATTCTCCTGTTAATTTCAGTGAATGTTTTCACACACTTTATTTCACATACTTTTATTCTATTCTATGGTTCCCCTAGCCACCTCACCATTGTGGTCTCCAGGAGCCCACTAGAGTTGTCAGACTGACTGGTAAAATCATACCCACTCAGAAAATTTCTTTTCTTCAAAATTTCTTTGTCTGAGATGTTGGTGGGGGGAAGACGGGGATTAAGGGGACAAAGGGGAGAATCAGTACATTCAGGATGCCACAAGTCCACCAGAGAGAAGGCTTACCTGGCAGTGACAATCCAGGTTTGGAATATACCTTAGGCCAGGAATTACTAGAAAGTTAAATTCAAATACCAGTCAAATATAAACGTCAAAAGTTTTGCCACATTGAAAAGTGATAATTTGTCTTCACTGTGCTATGTTCACAGGACAAAATGTCAAATAAAGAGTTCCTCTTGCTTTTGATTCTAGAAAATTTCAGGTTCAAATTACTGCCAATTATGTTCGGGAAATCATAAATAGCTCCTGATAAAAGATAACCCCTTTTCTTCTTGAAGGTACTTGAAAAGAACCCAGGATCAGACCATATTTTAAGTCATAGCTGTACTTTCCACTTTCATCTGTTTGTAGTTTCTAGGGATGCTAATTTTCATGTCTGTGATTAAAAATAGCTGTAGGCAGGATTTTAAAAGTTTCCAGAGAAATGCCATCAGGGCCTTGGTACTGCCATTGCTAATTTATTGACCTAGCAGTGAATTCTTTGAAAATGTTATCCCTCCTCATCTCCCAGCCTCACCTCATTTCATCTTCAAGAACCTCTACTATCAATGCATCTAGAAATTTGCCTTCCAAACGAAGTGCTCCAAATTCACTTATTTAATGACATTTTAGATAAAATATATATTTTTAAGGTCATATTATAGACTCTAATGCTTAGTTTCACAGTTTTCCTGAGCATTTTTTACTGTTCACACTCATATTAACTATATTAAAGGACTTTGGTTCATTCATACTCTCCAGAAGAAATCCCTCATGGCTCTAGATTTTCATAGCCTTTTGTATATTATTTTCTTATGGTATTTATGGTTTATCCCACTGTAGAGTTTTTTTATGTTATCCTTTTATCTTCACTTTTCTGTCAGAGAAGATACACCCTCTTTGAAAATACATTGGGAATTGTTTATCTGCTTAGTTCTTCCCAGGTCTAGAGCAGAGCCTGACAAGTAGAACTAATGCTTCTATTCCAGCTCAATCAGAATCCCCAAATACAAAGATTTAATAGTCAATATCAGGTTGGTGATCAGTTATCATTTAAACAACTTCAAGTCATAGAAAAGTAATACAGTTTTAGATGCAAACCATTAAAATGCAAACCTTCCTTACTGGCAGCCTTAGGTTTGGGTTTTTGCTTACTTACTGTGAGACCTTAACTGAGTGCTTTAAGCAAACCATGTCTCAGAATCTTGTTTTGCAAAATGAGGCTCTGCATAGGATATGATAAATTAAATAATGTGATGCAGCGGAAACTTTCCAATAGCTTAGAATACACATTTAAAGTTGCTTATTTTTCTTTAGGTAAAAACAAAAGACCAAAAAGAGGGACTCTAGCCCTCCTCCTCCTTCCTCTCTACTTCTCCTTCCATCTTTCTTCTCCCTTACACACACACACACCCCTGTGCATCTGTGAAAACAAGGACAGGCTAGGTTGTACTACAATAAAGACTCGAGAATCTAGGTGGCTCAAAAGACTTAGTTCCCACTCACATTTCCTATCCACCAGCTGGGACTCTAGTCAACATTATTCTCAGTGTCAGGGTGGATTTCCTATGGGTAGCCTCCAAAGTTAGACAAGGAACAAGCAATCCTACACTTGAGTTTGAGTGAAGAAAGGAAGACCTGCTGGGACCTTGTCTGCCCCACTCAATAAGGAACTTGGATATGGAGGAAGCGGTTTCTTCCCTGACTCTTGTTCTTAGCCAATGCAAATCCCTGTTGGAAAAATGAAGGATAAACAGAACAAAGTGACCTACTCCTAACTGCCTGTAGCTTGTCTCCCTGGCTCTGTAGAGGATCCCCATGCTATTGCCAGATAATTCTAAAGGGGCCACAGTTACCATGGTACCAGGATGTGACAGTGTTCTGTTCCCCTACTAACCCAGGACTGCGTAAACAAGCAAAGGCTAGTGGGCAGGGAAAGGGTTACAATGCCTACTTGTAGCAAAAGAAAAAAGACTAAACTTTCCATGTTTTTCAACTTTACATTATTAAGGAATGAGGCTCAAAACTATAAAGTTAGTCAAGTTTCTCTCAGGTCCCTCTGTCTTTATCTCTTTATCTTTATGATGTCCCAAGACCCTAAATTTGCTCTTTTCCTAACATATCACTGTTATGCATAGCAATCAGTTGTAATCAATTGTTCTCTAATCATAAAATTATGAGCGCAAATTGTTTCAAAGTTCATGCCAAAATCTACCATGAACTACTAAGCTGAGGTATTCGACTCCTTTTTTTTTTTTTTCATTTATTTTTATTAGTTGGAGGCTAATTACTTTACAATATTGTAGTGGTTTTTGCCATACATTGACATGAATCAGCCATGGATTTACATGTGTTCCTCATCCCAGTCCCCCCTCCCACCTCCCTCCCCATCCCATCCTTCTGGGTCTTCCCAGTGCCCCAGCCCTGAGCACTTGTCTCATTCATCCAACCTGGGCTGGTGATCTGTTTCACCCTTGATAGTTTACTTGTTTCAATGCTATTCTCTCAGAACATCCCACCCTCACCTTCTCCCACAGAGTCCAAAAGTCTGTTCTGTACATCTATGTCTCTTTTTCTGTTTTGCATATAGGGTTATCGTTACCATCTTTTTAAATTCCATATATATGCATTAGTATACTGTATTGGTCTTTATCTTTCTGGCTTACTTCACTCTGTATAATGGGCTCCAGTTTCGTCCATCTCATTAGAACTGATTCAAATGAATTCTTTTTAATGGCTGAGTAATATTCCATTGTGTATATGTACCATAGCTTCCTTATCCATTCGTCTGCTGATGAGCATCTTTCTTAAGCAAGGTAGGGAGGAAGTGGAGTGGGGAAGAAAAAAAAAGCATAGGAGGGAGGGAAGAAGAGAAAAGTAAAGGGTGAGGGATGGCAAATAAGATATTGGGAAGTTCCTAGAAGTCATCATGGAATGAGTTCTTAAAAAATACACACACACTCTTGATTTCCCTTGCCTCCTAAGACTGTTAAACTGCAAGAGAAAGAGGTAGATTCAGGAAGAGAAACACTGTATGTAGCTATAGCTATAACAATATCAATATCCATCATACATATATATACACAGACAAACACACTACCTTTTAAAATATATACTGGTGCTAGTTTTTCAAAAATTAGAGAAAAGATCCCAATCCAGTTAATGAATCTGATGTAATTCAAAAGAAATAATGATTGCTTTGGACAGTATTGGTGACAAGACAAATACTCTATTGGATGGTTCACATTTGAGTAAACTCAAATTATGGCAGTCATAAAAACTGTTTCTAAGATTTACTCTAAGTTTCTTCACTTGACCATGTCTGGTACAACACTTTTTCAGCAACTTCAAAATGCAACAACCTTTTTATCCCACTAAGATAATTTAAAAACTAAGCTAAACCATCATGTCATGGGGGGAAAAAAAAAAGGTTCTAAATATTGATACCTGAAGAAAGAATTCAGCAAGAGGTATCCAAAATAAAGTTCAATAAAACTACACACACCTTTTGATCCAGAGATTCAAATTATACATTTCATCCTAAGAAAAATATTAGGCAAGAGTCAATGTTGCAGCACTAAAATTTCTCATTACCGCTTTATGTAAAATAGTAAATTACAGACCCTACATACCCAAAGCTGCAATATTAGTTTTGGCATAACAAACTCATCAAATAAATTTAAAACCACATAAATATGCTTTAGTGATTCCGCAAAATGGCCATGATATTTTGGTAAGTGGGGGGTAGAGTAGGAAGAAGACATAAAATACTTTTGGAGTATGATGCCATTTTTTGTTTAAAACTGACTGTTTAGGCACAATAACACAGCTTATGACCTCATGAACTTTTGTAAGTTGAACCTAATTAATTTAACTGGAAAATAGGTTTGTAGGGGAGGGCGAGGAGTGATCTGTCAGCTAAAATCCATAATGTTCGGGGAGCAGCATCCTTATCAAAATTAAAAGGTACTATAATGGAACTGAAAATCAAGAGTGGGAAACAAAAGTGAGCAGAGGTGTGGGAGAAAATAAAAACATTTCCCAGTGAAAATTACCAGGAGAACCAGGAATCTAGGCAACCCAAGGGTGAATAATGTTAGATTCCACCAACAGGGGGAGTCCACTCATGACAGAACCTGGGTTGGGCAGCCTTTTCTCTCTCTCTTTCAGCACTATTTGCTGTTGGAGGAAACAAAGAAACAAAACAAACAAAAAATTTGACACTGGTGTTGCCTTAAGGGTGTTTTAAAACCATGGGTGAGGGGGGAGGGGGGATCGGGATGGGGAATACATGTAACTCAATGGCTGATTCATGTCAATGTATGACAAAACCCACTGAAATATTGTGAAGTAATTAGCCTCCAGTCCAACTAATAAAAAAAATTTTTTTAAAAATTAAAAAAAATAAAACCATGGGTGGAGGTGTTAAATGAGGTGGGAAGTGTGAGGGAAATATTTATTTGAAGCAAAGATTAAATACACATATATGAGGGGATGTCTATATTTTAAATTTGCATAATTTTTTTTCAATCTTAAACATCGAATAGTATGGAATTTTGTCCCATTTGAATCTAATGGGCTATATGAAGCAAAGCATTATCACACCCATACTAGAAATGAGAATGATCACTTGCTGTGTTACCCCAATGATTAAAAAAACCAATGGTAATCTCTCACAGCACAGGGAGAAATCCTTTCCGATAAGCTGGCCTTTATGGAGGTCACATAATTTGGAAGAGTCCAGATTGGCTGAACTAGAATGTAAATTCCAGGAGGGTACAGACTGTTAACCCCTTTTCATGCCTTAATGAATCTCCAGCACTGAAACAATGAATACTCAGCAAATTCCAAATGAAGGAATAAGTGAAAGACATGACTCATGGATGAAACACAGCTGACCGTGGCTCTCCGGCAGATGTGGACTTCTACAGAGCAGGGCCCAGCCCTCGCCAGCATTCTGTGACCAGCAGGGAATGGCCCTCTGCAGGACTTCAGGCCACACAGTTTTGTCCCCTCACTGAGGTGAGGATTGGTGGAAGGGGAATTCATCTTTTTCCACGTGCAAATATTTATTGAACACCCACTGTGGAAGAGACACTGGCCTGAGTGCTTGCCAAGGTCCTGAGAAGCTATGAGAGGGTTCGGGCCCTTTCACAGTTTGTCAGGACCCTGACGAGTGCTTGGTCACCCCTGACAGCCCCCTGTCTACACAGGCCTCCAGCCAGGAGAGGCTGAGGGACTAAGGCCACCCCGTCAGACCTCAAGAGTACATCAGGGTTCTCTGTCCTGGTGAGTTGGCACATCAACCTTGCCTTTCTCTCCACTTGCACACAGGAGCCTTGAAATGGGGTCAATCTCTGCCAGGAAGTAGAGGTGGAATCTTAGTTCCTCCCCCACAGAGGCCAGAAGCAGCAGCAATGGAACAAGAGGAGAAGCAATGTCACAGTTCCAAACCTCTCCTTCAGGAACAGAGGCCTGAGAGGGGGAAAAGGCTTGCTCTCCAATAAACAATGGCTCCTATGCATATCCTAGTAATGCACTCCCCATCCTCTCCCCCATGAAGAGCAAATGATGGAACCATGCTGGAAGCACAGACCCTTTCAGAGGCAGCCCCCTACCTCCCCAGGAGCAGAGGACTGCTGACTTCAAATGCTTGCTGGGCTCTGGAAGCAGCAGCTCCCAGCCCAGTTCTTCAAGACATAATGGACCCCTTGTTGCTCCCTCAGAGCTGGAGAAGCGTTAAGCACAAAGAAAATGGAATCTTTAAAAAGCTTCCCTGTCAACAGCTATTTTACCATTTATTTCTAAACACAGTTTAACCACTCCACCCCAATGGCTGCAATCAAAGCAGATAAAGTGCCTGCTCCCGTCAACAGGAAAGAGAGGCTCTGGGTGGGAGACACGCATGCGAGCCACGTGGCCACACCTCAGTTCTCCCCCTGCTCAGCTGCGGGAGAGTTTAGGTACCGGCTGTGGGACTTTAAGGAAAAGCTAGTGCTTTCATAGCTAAGTTGGGACATGAGGATGAAGAGTCATGGAAGGAAAAGAAGTGTGCTTCTGACTTTGTGGGGGGCAGGGAGGTGATGGAGACAGGGAGCAGTTTTTCCCATTTAGTATGAAATCTTACTCATTAATGCTGAAGTCAAACAATAAAAAACCATCTCCCCTTAGGATTGCATACAGCTTTTAACCCCTCCCCCCCAAAATATCCATAGAAATGATTCCATATCATTCCCACCACAACCCAGAGAGCTGGAACAGCTTTCATTATTTTCCTTGAAAAGACAGCACACATGGAGACACGCTGTGACATGCCGGAGGTCACGCCTCAGAGAGATAGTGGCACAGCTAGAATTAACATGGGCATCTCTTGCTTCCCAGATCTGTGTGTGCTTCCCAGGTTAGAGGTGACAAAGGACAGCCCTGTGGCGGATCTGGCCCCTAACCTGTATTTATAAATAAAGCTTTATTGGAACACAGCCACATCCAGATGATAGCTGCTTCCAGGCTATAACAGCAGAGTTGAATAATTGTGACAGAGACCATCTAGCCCACAGAGCCCAAAATATTTACTAACTAGCACTTTACAAAAAAAGTTTGCTTCCTCCTGCTCACCCATCCACTCCCTCTAGGGTCACTACATGTCCCTTTTAATCCAGAAGTCCACCCCTAATAATGCCTCAAGGGGAGACCAAGACAAAACAATTTGCTGTTAAAACAATTTAAAACATCTGTCATGACCCCAGATGGCTTTTGTGAAGTGACTCATTTGCAAACTCATTTGTCTTCAAGGTTCTTTTTTAGCCTCAGCTCATGAACTGAACCATGTACTCACTATAACCAAGGACAGTTTGTATTACGAACTTGCATTCCATCTCTTTAATAAAAAATTAGGACCCTAAAAGTATACTGTTCATGGGGTTCTGAAGGCAAGAACACAGAAATGGTTTGCCATTCCCTTCTCCAGTGGACCACACTCTGTCAGACCTCTCCACCATGACCCGTCCATCTTGGGTGGCCCCATAGGGCATGGCTTAATTTCCCTGAGTTAGACAAGGCTGTGGTCCTGTGATCAGATTGGCTAGGTGCCCGTGACTGTAGTTTCAGTCTGTCTGCCCTCTGATCCCCTGTCTCAGTGCCTACCATCTTACTTGGGTTTCACTTACCTTGGATGTGGGGTCTCTGTTCATGGCTGTACCAGCAAAGCGCAGCCACTGCCCTCTACCTTGGCTTGGGGTAGCCACGCCGCCCCACGCCTCTCTGCCACCACCCCTGACCTTGGGCGCAGGTTAGATCCTCTTGGCCGGGCTCCTGCGCCATCACAGCTGGGAGAAATATCAATAACCTCAGATATGCAGATGACACCACCCTTATGGCAGAAAGTGAAGAAGAACTAAAGAGCCTCTTGATGAAAGTGAAAGAGGAGAGTGAAAAAGTTGGCTTAAAGCTCAACATTCAGAAAACTAAGATAATGGCATCTGGTCCCATCACTTCATGGCAAATAGATGGTAAAATAGTGGAAACAGTGGCTGACTTTATTTTTTTTGGGGGGGGGGTCCAAAATCACTGCAGATGGTGATCAGAGCCATGAAATTAAAAGACGCTTACTCCTTGGAAGGAAAGTTATGACCAACCTAGACAGCATATTAAAAAGCAGAGACATTACTTTGCCACCAAAGGTCTGACTAGTCAAGGCTATGGTTTTTCCAGTGGTCATGTATGGATGTGAGAGTTGGACTATAAAGAAATCTGAGCACCAAAGAATTGATGCTTTTGAACTGTGGTGTTAGAGGGGACTCCTGAGAGAGAGTCCCTTGGACTGCAAGGAAATCCAACCAGTCCATCTTAAAGATCAGTCCTCAGTGTTCATTGGAAGGACTGATGTTGAAGCTGAAATTCCAATACTTTGGCCACCTGATGCTGAGAAAGATTGACTCATTGGAAAAGACCCTGATGCTGGGAAAGATTGAGGGCAAGAGGAGAAGGGGAAGACAGAGGATGAGATGGTTGGATGGCATCACCATCTCGATGGACATGGGTTTGGATGGATTCCGGGAGTTGGTGATGGACAGGGAGGCCTGGTGTGCTGCGGTTCATGGGGTCACAAAGGGTTGGACACGACTGAGGGACTGAACTGAACAGTATACTTTTTATATGAAGTACATGACCTATTATTTCACATCTCTGAATCTAGCATTCTTCCACACTCATCCCACAAAACCATCTTCCCAGCCTGAGTCTTAGTTTAGACCATTCATCCCCCTGTCCTTGTCGCTGGTCTCTCACTCAGGACAATTATATTTTCTCTTTCTTGCAAGTTTTGTGAGACTTCCTGGTCCAGTTATATAAAGGGACACATACATCATTTTATCACAGACTCAAGATACTTTCTCTCAAGGAGCCCCAGTTGTGCATACTCATAGGGTGGGGGTGGGGGTATGGTGGGGGTAGGGTGGGGATGGGGTGGGGGTCGGGTGAGGGAGGAGGGAATCAAGGAAGCCAGAGGAAGCAGAAAGAGGAGAGTAAAAACAGAGAGAAGGGGGGAGGGTTTTTTGTGTTTTTTTCTGAATTATATTCTGTAATGCTTCCATCCATTTTCCCTCCAGACTGCTAGCTTTATGAAAGAGGAGATCATATTTGCTTTGTTTAATATCAGGCACTCAGTAAATGCATGTTAAAAATAAAGTCAAACAGATTCAAGCCTTGCCCAGGATTGAGATGGATGAATTTTGCCTCAAATACATATTTCACAGCAATTACGATCATGGTACTAGGGAGTACTACTTTCCTTCTCAAAAAGGAGCTCAGACTGGAATTTAAAACAAGTCCTGCTTCCAGGCAGTCTCAGCAGAGGAAAGACCCTGGGCACAGAGGGAATAAACAAACCAAAAACACCACCATTTTCAGCCTATCTTTATGCAACTGATATTCCATTTCAAGTAAATCATTTACATGCACTAGTCTTTCAAGAAACCTAAACTCTAGATACAAATTCTATTCTTCTAAATTTGAATTTAACACCCTTCCTTTGCATTTCTTTCAGAGAGTTTGTTTGTTTTTAGAGCACCAGCAAACATTTTAAAGAATAAAGTCACGTCAGGTGACACATTTGCATGCAGTGTCAAGTTTGGTAAAGATGAACAGCTAAATTCAGTATTTTCTCTTACCTTATATCTAGGAGCACAGCGAAGAAGCTAGTATTTTTTTGTCCCACATCTTACTTCCTTGGGATCTTCCATGAGATGTCTCTGCCATAAAGCAGGCAACCAAACATCAAATCCACGAGGCAGTAAATTAAAGCTGGTGACGCTATCACTCAAGTCAAATAGTCAGTTGAGCTATTAGAAAAGTCTGAGCACCCAGGTGCCGTGGTAATGAGCTTAAATGAGCACAAATCATCAGAGAGTGCTGGCCTGCTGTAAAGTAACCTGCAGCTTGGCCCTGAGTAGACACACGTGCACTGGGTCATTGCCTGCCTTTTCTGGGATCAACCCTAAGCTCACACGATTTACCATGATTCCTAATGATCAAAACTAGCTTCCAGTCAAGGTGAACAGGGTCAATAAGTGTATTGTCCTACAGTCTGAGGAGCATTTCTCCTGTCAGTCAGAGGCTGTTGGTCAGGCAGTTGCATTAGGACTCCGTGTACATATGTTTATATGGGAGAAAAGATAAATATGCCAGATGCTGTTAAACTGAACCTAACCTAAATATCCATCAATAGGTTGTAGAAAAGTATAGTATCTCATGCATATTCAACAGTAATTTTTTTTTTTAAAGGATGCATAGTCACATCAATAGTTTCCAAGTCTGGCTACCCATTAGATTCATCTGAAGACTTTTAACCTTCCCCAACTAATTGAATCAGAATCTTACCAGGTATGGGTGTAGATGTTGCCTTTAAAGCTCCTAAAAAATGCTTATAATGTGCCTCTTAGGTTGAGAAACTTGAGACTCAGATATAGAGAATAGATTTGTGGACACAGGGAGAAAGTAGCATCGACATATATACATTACCATGTGTAAGATACTTGGTGAGAAGTTGCTCTGTGACACTGGGAGTTCAGCTTGGCACTCTGGGATGACCTAGAGCAGTGGGATAGGGGAAGGTGATATGTGTATAATTATGGCTGATTTGCATTGTTGTATAGTAGAAGCTAGGTTTCTCTGGTAGCTCCGATGGTAAAGAAACTGCCTGCAAGGTGGGAGAACTGAGTTCGATCTCTGGGTGGGGAAGATCCCCTGGAGAAGGGCCTGGCAACACACTCCAGTATTCTTGCCTGAAGAATTCCATGGAAAGGAGTTTAGTAGGCAATATGGGTGACAAAGGGTCAGACATGACTGAGCAACTCACACACACAGCAAAAGCCAACACAACACTATAAAGCAATTTTCCACCAATTAAAAATAAATTTTAAAAAATAAAGGGAATTTCTCTTTTAAAAAATCTTATATATTCAAAAAAGGAGTTACTATTGAACAAAACACACGTTAAGAACAATATGAACAGTATGATCCAATTTTGTTATAAAATTCAACCAACTTAATTGTAAGTTTATTTTTAGTAAGCAAATAAAAAATTGAAATATAACTAAATGTTTCAAAGATGAGTTCTTGAGTGCACTAGTTCATTATATTACCTTATAATAATTTATATATGATAGTATTATTTCATTCTTTAAAGAATGTAATGTAAATCTGTTAGAAACACATTAAACTTGACCTGGATACTATTTGGAAGGGGAATAAGTTTTACTTTTTACATGCCAGTGTACTCCTTTTTATAATTTTAAACGTAATAAAACATTTATTTCAGCTCCCCCTCCCCATCTCTCAAGTAAAGTTCATATAGACCTGAAAACCAATGAGCATCTATATTCCCTAGGCAAAAGGAAGATAATGGATTCTCCTCCACCTCTATTGGCTGCCTTGGGCTGAAAACTTTTAGGGGCTTTTTCACTTTTTTACTTGCTCTGAATATTGACATGACAGCATCTCCCATACTTACAGAAGTAAGATGGAAAGGATGACAGAGAGATTGCTCAGAGAGCATTTTCTTAAGAACAGTCTCTCTCACAGACCAGGAAAAAGCCCGCAGTATAGGAACCCTCTTCAAACCTGCATTTAACACTCTCAGTACATAGCCTCACAATTTCTCATGCCAATGGAATTAAAGATTTACAGATAGAATTCTTGGAGAAGGAAATGGCAACCCACTCCAGTATTCTTGCCTAGAGAATCCTGTGGACAAAGGAACCTGGTGGGCTGCTGTCCATAAGGTCGCACAGAGTTGGACAGGAGTGAAGCAACTTAATATGCATGCATGCATTGGAGAAGGAAATGGCAACCCACTCCAGCATTCTTGCCTGGAGAATCCCAGGGACAGAGGAGGCTGGTGGACTGCCATCTATAGGGTCACACAGAGTCAGACACGACTGAAGGGACTTAGCAGCAGCAGCAGCAGACAGAATTCTGGGAGGAAGATAGTGGAGAACTTACCCTAAGAAAAGACAACTAGAACAAAATCTCAAAATTTTGTTAAGTTACTTGAAGATGAAAGAATGAAGTTGGATATTAAGTAGAAGTATGCATATAAAGTAAGCATCAGTTCTTTCAAGCTAAAAAATTTACTGAAAACTTTCTTTTCACTCCTAGTTGGGGTTTATTGGAACCCAGAGCCAATGCTGGCAATAATACAAACTGACTCAGTCTTTTAGGGCAGCAATCTGATAAAAAGATAACAAGGACCATACCAATCAAATCCCTTTGATTAAATTGATGACATTAATAGTAACATTATTGATACAAAGCAGGGTTATTGCAGGGTTCAAGATGAGATTATTTTAAACTATCCAATCAACAATAATCCATGGTGTTTTCTTAGGATTTGTCTTTTTAGATAGTAGGGAAACCAGCAGAGAAATTAAGGCTGCAATTGACTCTTTAGAACCCAAACAGGATGATGCCTTAGAGAGAAAGCTAGACTTGGATACTTTTGCCAAGTTTAGAAATTAGAACTTGGTTCTGTGTTGGGCTAGCAGGGCAATGTAGAATTGGAGTCCTGGGATTCACTTTTTTTTTTTTTAATTTTTTAATTTAATTTTTGGCTGCGCTGGGTCTTCATTGCTTTGCCTGGGCCTTCTCCAGTTGCAGCGAGCAGGGGCTACTCTTTGTTTCGCCGTGGTTCACAGGCTTCCCATTGTGGTGGCTTCTCTTGGTGCACAGCACAGGCTCTAGGCACCAGGCTTCAGCAGTGGCAGCGCTCAGGGTTGGAAGTTGCAGCTCCCAAGCTCTAAAGTTCTGGCTCAGTAGTTATGGAGCACGGGGCTTAGCTGCTCTGCAGCATGTAGAATCTTCCCGGATCAGGGATTGAACCCAAGTCCCCTGCCTGCATTGGCAGGCAGATTCTTATGTAGCACACCACCAGGAAAGTCCTGGGATTCACATTTTAACACATGCCTTTAAATACATAGATTTAAAGATAAAATAACCACAGGTTATAATTATCTCTAACCTCTCCCTGATCTGACAATTGATAACCTGCTTTTGAAGATTATAAACACAGGTTCTATAATGTTCATTTGTTATGTTTATGGAACAATTCCTTGAACACAACCAACTCCTTTTCATCATTCACATTTCAGGTAAAATATTCCCGCCTTTGAAAACATTTCTTCATCCACCCAATCTAATGTCTCTTCTTCTATCACTCATTATCACATTATTCTATTAAATTTACATGATTTATCATCATCCAAAATTCATTATTCATTTCATGTATTTATGGTTTTATTTCCCCCCTTGTCTATCTAATCTATTGCGTTAAAAACAATGTTAATATTTGTTGAATGAATGGGTGAGTGTATCAAGTATTTTTATACATTTATTAATAATTGCAAATCCCTGTGCTCTGAGAAATTAAGAGACTTGCTCAAAACTATTGACTTATTTATTAGCCACATAAATAACAGTAGTGAACTTAATTCTCTTTAACCCCAAAGTCCATTCTCTTCCCAGTATCCCACACTAACTCTAAGGATTGATACCTACGTGTTGCAGCACACATCTCCATCTCCTAGTCAGCCCAGTGTGCACAATAGAGACTATCCTTAGTATCTATATGCTGTCTTCCTATCACACTTTCTGTGTTTCTCCTTCTTCAGTTTTGTCTCCGATAAAACACTGGGCCTATATCTGGGAATTGGGTCATCTGTTCTTATTACATCTACCAACACAGTGCTTGGCATACTGGGTGTGCTCCAAAAGTGCCTGATGAACCCAGCTACAGTTACTGTGACGGCCATCACAGCACAGCGTCTTCACATACAGGATGTTTCATCTGCTGCATCTCCCTTGATTACTGCAATTGCCCTGTATAGACAAAGAAATTAAATCTTAGTCCTTCCCAACAAGAAGTGGTAGAATCTGGGCTGAAAATCAACTTTTTCTTTTATTTTTATTCATTAGTTTTCCAACCTCTACGTCCCTCATTTATCATTTCTATCTGCTGCTATTTACTTTCCTAGACCCAACACAAATTTACCATCTCTATAACAATCCCCTGAAGAGAATTTATAGTTGGTTTATTCATAAAACCTGGAAACAACTAATACGGCCTTGAACAGGGTAATGGATAAACAAATTGTAGTATATCCATACAATGGAATAATACTCAGCAATAAAAAGGAATGGGCTATTAATTCATACAAAAACACAGATGAACCTCGAAGGCATTTTTCTAACTGAAAGAAGTCAGACCCAAAAGGCTATATGTTGCATGAGTGCATTTATGTTACATTAAGGAAGATATGAAATTAAGAGATGGAATGATGATCCCTCAGCAAAGATCCTATTCTTTCTTAAAAAACATTACAGAGTAAGTTCTTCTTTGTCTCATGTACATCTTTGGAGTATCTTTCCATCCAAAGTAAAGAGAAACACGCTTCTCAAAGATGGCCATTAATTTTGCTCAGGTTTGTTTCATCCTTATGCTCTTATTCACCATGACCTTTGCTTGCAGTAGGAAATGCTGTTTGTCCAGTGTTTACCTTTCTGGAAAAACAGAATCTTTATCTAACTAGAGAAATAACAGAGAAATACAAGCAAGATATACAAACAAGTAGAACAGTATGTTCATATTATTTTAGGGGAACAAAATAAGTTCTTTCTTTTCAATGAGCATACACATACTGAAAAAACTACTACCTCTTAAGGTGTTTGGGTTGTCATTATTGAATAGAAGGTGAAAGTGAAAGTCAGCTCAGACAGTCTGACTCTTTGTGACCTCCAGGCAAGAATACTGGAGTGGGTAGTCTTTCCCTTCTCCAGGGGAGCTTCCCAAGCCAAAGGCTGAATCCAGGTCTCCCATATTGCAGGCGGAGTCTTTACCAGCTGAGCCACAAGGGAAGCCAAAGAATACTGGAGTGGGAGCCTATCCCTTCTCCAGGGGATCTTCCTGACCCAGGAATCGAACCAGGGTCTCCTGCATTGCAGGCAGATTCTTTACCAACTGAGCTATATATATTAAGCCTTCAAAGAAAAGAAATTCCGCTAATAAACATGTTTTGAAATTTTATAGCAAATATAATTTACTGTTTTTTTCAGGAATTTCATTCTATCACTCTCTTCCTATGTCCTGAACCAAATAAGCACCACTAGGATTTAGAGCACGTATTTAGAGCACATATTTAGACAGTATTTGTTCCACTTCTTACCTGAAGCTTCTGATTTGCCGACGGATCTTTCCAAGATTTTTATTTCAAAATATGAGCAATATAGAAGTAGAAGTAATGTTTTCCAACTTGGCCAGTACTAAAAGGCAGAAATAATTCAAGCCCAAAGTTCTTTGAATTTTGGCTTAACAAGTTTTACATGTTTCAAGAATTTAAATTTTCTGCTTAAATATAGAACTTTGATTAATTATTTAAAGCAGCAGGAAAGCTATTCAATTAGTATAAGAAGATTCAAGTTCAAATTGGAGGATTAATTTTCAGGGTTATGAATGAAAGATATGGTGATTAAGTTATGAAGTGAAGCAAAAGTCTCTCAAACCCTAATGGAAAGAATATCTGATTCAATTATTTGATTAAACCAATCCTGGGAATGATATAAAATCATAACTTCTGACACAAAGGTTGAATTGGGTAAATCCTGTGGATGATATTATACTAAATGTTATTATCATTATTTGCCTTAATGTAATATATACCTATGTACCAAAGAATACAGATGAGCAGACTATTATCTTAAATACATGTGTACAACTTTAAATAAAAAAAAAAAACTAAAGACAACGATACAACTAAAGCAGCACTTGCCTGTAAATGCTTCCGACAGTTACAACTAAAAACAGGGAAATCTACCAGGCTGGATAATCTGTGCATTTTCCAGGAAATAGAAATAAATTTGTCTTCTTGCTTAGAATTTTCCTGGACACTTAATTTTGAAGACGTGGATGATACAGGATGGAGATAGTTTTTTCAACAGATTTTATTATTTTCCAAGGAATATGGGAGTGGGCTCTAGTCCACAGTTTCTCCCAAATCTAGAAGCCCTCTTCTGACTTCTTCCCTTTTGATCCCTCACTGACTTTAACCCTTTCCACTCTTCATCGCGTGGCTCCCAGCCTATCATCATGTCTATTCACGATGCATTTTTTTTTTAAAGCAGACCATGTGGACCACGGCCGTTGTGGTGGTGACTCTCCCATTGGAGCAAACCACTGCCGTCAGCCTTAGCTCTCTGCCCGGAAGCTGGAGGTTTTGTCCACGCCCTACTGTCTCCGCGCAGGGTTTCTACCCCCGGCTCAGGCTCCCTTCCCTGCCAACTCGCTCCCTCTAGAGGGCGCCCTCCGCAGGTAGAAATCCCTTCGCCACTCCCTGGCGTCGGGGACAGAGCAGCTCCCAGGCGGGCGAGGCTGCGGGCGAAGAAGCCGCACCCTCCCGCCGCGCAGAGGAACCCGAGCCCATCGGTGATGGAAGACGCACTCCCACCTGGACAGGTGGCACCGCCGCCCCCAACTTTCCCACCTTTCCCCATCGTTGAAACGGAGAGAGGTCCCAAACCTGGGTGGCGAAGCAGAGATCGCCCATGAGCGGCCCTAGGGGAGGCCGCTTGGGATTCCTACTCCATTTAAGTCGAAGGGGGCACCAACGCGGGCAGTTTTGGGGCCGGTAGCGCCCCTTGAGGGGGACGACCGCCGCCGCCAAGAGGGGTGGAGATGGACCGAAGCAGCAGCGGAGGGGCCGAGAGCTGGGCGGCCCAAGTGAGGGAGCGGCCGACCCCAGCTGCACGGCGATTGCAGGCCCGCAGCCCCCAACGACTGCCTCTCGGCTTTCCGGGGGCTGCCGCCACCGGTCCCACACCCTCCCCACCTCTTCCTTCTTTGCTGCCTCCTGTCGCCGCGGGCAGGAGGACAGGAACTTTGTCAGGGTTAGGAGTGTGTGTGCTGGAGGTCTGTATGGCGATGGTGGGATGGTGTTCTGCCTGCTCTTGGTCTCTGGGATGCTCAGATCACAATCTGAGTGTCCCAGCTTGGAGGACAAGAGACATCAGGGTGTGTGTGTGTGTGTGTGTGTGTGTGTGTGTGTGTGTGTGTGTGTTGGACAAGCAAGCATCAGGGTGTGTGTGTGTGCTCACGCATGTGGTGGGGAGAGGGTAATAAGTTGGAGGACAAGAGACATCGGGTGTGTGTGTGTGTGTGTGTGTGTGTGTGTGTGTTGGACAAGCAAGCATCAGGGTGTGTGTGTGTGCTCACGCATGTGGTGGGGAGAGGGTAATGTGAGTTCTGGTGTACGTGTGTTTGCCTGTAGGAAACTGAGATGCCTTTGAATGTCTGCAGTTCTTAATACCCTAGTATATTAATATCTCCACTTAATCAGTAAAGAATTTCGCCCCTCTACAAATAACAATTACAATAAAGTAATACTGCTTCTATATTCCAATATAATTTTGTTTCCTTACACAAAATCTAGTTCCTTTGCTTCTGATGGTAACACCTTGAGAGAGACAAAGTAATTGTTAATCCAAAAAAGTGAAAACTTTTAGGTAATATTTAAGAAAAATTAGTTATGACGGGTTGTATTTTCTGCAAATCCCTACAACAATTTCACTCACCCCACATGCTCCACTTATCCTTTGACTTTGACAGCTCCTTCTGTCAAAGCAGAGGTGGCTATGAGGGAGGTGACCTTATCCAGACCTCTGAGGTTAGATGCCAGAAGGCTACACAAGTTCTCACTGGTTTTCTTCAGACACTTACTTTGGGGCTCAGCCACCTCGCCATAAGAGGAACACAGGCCCCCAGAACCTAGCTCCAGCTGAGCTCCCGGCTGACAGCCAGGGCCAGCTTGGCCAGTGATTGAACTCTGTGATAAGCTGTCTCAAACAGGGATGCTCACCCGCATGAAGCTGCTCAGCAGATGTCAAGAGAAACAGAGAAGAGCCGATCCTGCCAGGCTCTCAGTTCAGTTCAGTTCAGTCGTTCAGTCGTGTCCGACTCTTTGCGACCCATGAATTGCAGCACGCCAGGTCTCCCTGTCCATCAACAACTCCCGGAGTTTACTCCAACTCATGTCCTCTCTTCAGTTCAGTTCAGTCCAGTCGCTCATGTCCACTCTACCTAAAGGCAAAATCCTAAGCAACAAGAATGATTGCTGTTTTAAGCCACTAAGTTTAGAGCTGGTATGTAACACTTGTAGAAAATTGATACACTTAATTGTTTTACAGGCCTTCACAAGTGGTGTTGTCCAACAATCCACTTTCCCAAAACTATTGCAAATGAAAAAAAAAAGAAGAGTCTCAGCTTTTGATAATGGGTGTAATGGGTGGAAGGAAGAATGAGAAAGTGCCCTCATTGTCCTCACTGTCCATCAGAGGACCCTGGGAAGCTCATAGGTGAGTGTGCTACCCTCGATTAATGGCTTATTATCAGGATGGTACCCTAATATAAAATTGGCACCTCCTGACTAGCTATGGTCTCCAGATAGAAAAGAGAAACAAGAACCTCACCCCATCACTCCATCAGACCAACAAAGATTCTTTGTAGGAGTCCAAGACCATTGCTCCTCTCTCTCTGAATAGTTTTCAGAGGTTTGTAGGATCATTTGCTTAAAGTGTTCCCTCGATTTTTTGCTAACTTTCTTTCTCAGTCTGAGTAAGTGAGTAGGAGTTCCTTAAGGACAGGAAGAAGTTAAAATATAAACAGAGCTCTATCTAAATACAGGAATGAAAATGACAAGAGGGAAAAAAAGATATCAGTGGATTTACAGGCTAAGAGCCAAAGCTGATTTTGAATGAATAGACTTAATTATCTGATCCTAGATTATTATTAACCCCACATAAGATAAATCATTTATTAATGTGACATACTTCCTGCAGAATCTTGGTAAAAGTATAGTTGATATTTTTGTCTCTCCATAAAGATTAAACTTCCCATCTTCCCAAGCACACTGGCCCCAATTTTCTTAAAGAGGAGTCTTTGAGATCAATTAGATGTCAATTTACTGAGCACTAGAAGGTTTTTAAAGTCTTATGTTAGTTATTCATTTGAGGAAAAGGCTAATCAGATGTAGATTAATTTGACTTCAATTTTTGACATTGATACATTCAATTTTATGCATCTCTACCACCCATTGACCTGTGTCAATAAACAGAATAAATATATCACAAACTCTCCAAATCAACCCCCTTTTGAATATCATATCAGAAAATGAACTAGTCTAGTTAGAGGAGCTTTTAATATATTAGCCCACTATATTTCCTCAATAGATTTCATTGGTGGAGTTAAAATGAATAAGTATTTAATGGGAAAATCATTGATGCTGTAACCCAAGAAGAGGGTATCATCATGGGAATTATGACTGTCATAATGATCATGGTAATTATGGTGATCCATCAATTATGTATGAAAAAATATATATCTTAAAGGCATTGCCTTTTCATTATAAGTATAGTGACCACCCTAGTTGAAGCTGTGCTCAGTTATCACTGGACCATAGCAGCTACAATGATAACCTCCTGCTTCCACCACTGCTTTGCTCCAATCCTCTCTTTAGTACAATTGTCTCCAGTGCAGATTATGTTATCTTAGCAGCACCTCAGGGCAGTGGACTCAGGATAAATATAAAATAAATTTTAGATAACCCTTTTACATAAAAAAAAATAGACATTTACTTTTATTAACCTCTAATTACTTAATTACTTCATTTGATGGTTTCAGTACTTATATAACTTAAAATTGGAAGACTCAAATTCCCAATCTAGCACTTGGAGTGGAGATGATTGGAAGATGAAACATAACTCCTGAAATTTTTATAGGGATTGCTCAGTCATAATTTTGGCTTACTTGTCAAAACTTACACAGTTGTTTCTGTAATTGGATGATCCCCTCTGAAGAAAATTGAAGTTTTTAACATTTTTGCTAACTCTTTATAGTTTTCAAAATAAATTTTTAAAATATTTTCATTAACTTTTGATGTCTTCTTATGAATATATTTGCTATATTATTGCCAATTGGTAAAATACTTTTTTAAAATAATTTGATCATAACATCATTATTGTTGAAAAACTGCAAATATAGTTTATAGATCATTACATTTGTAATTATTTTACCCTTCACCATTATTCTTTTTCCTGCATTGAGCTCTTCAATATTCAAGTGAGTGCTCTAGTGACAGTGGTGGGCAAAAATGTTTTGTGCTTTCTCAATTCAAATAAACCCCAAGCAATAAATGACAAGCTATTTTGTTAGCAAAGATTAACAATGAGCGATGTATGAAAAATGATCTGTACATACACAGTCACAGGCAGTGCTGATAGTATTTTAAACAATATTCTTTCTAAAAAAAAAAAAATATATATATATATATATATATGCCATTACTTTGGTATGGTCTGAGCACATCCAGTATCTTTATTCTCCCAATTTTTCTATCATTTGTTCTATTCAAAGCTGATGTAAAATGCAAGACATTTTCTCTGACTGATACCCATTGGGAACCAAGTATTTTGTTAATTATTATAAAAACATTGTTGCAGTTACAATGCATATGTGGTTTATTGCAAGAGGAAGAAGCCAAGTTATGACTAGGACAGCCTAGAGTCCTATGGTTAGGACAGAGGGTGGGGGGCTACAGACTAAAAATTTTACCTAAAGCCCACATCCCAGAATTACACAGTTAGATAGCATGTTATTTCTTTACAGCACAATAGCAAACTGAAATGGTATATACATTTCCTTTTTTTCTTCAAATGCTCTGTACAGTCAAGTTTGTTTCTACAAAATAACTCAAAGTGACACAAAGTGTTCATCAGTTAACACAGATGTAAGGATTGTAGAATCAGAAGTAGCATTGCATGTAGTTAAGCCCGTGGTTGTGGGGATGACTACTTGGGTTCAAATTCTGCCTCCTCCATTAACTGATTAGCATGCAAAGATTTGGAGATACTTGTCCACAGAGCAACAGAAGAGAGATTTTAAATACAAACTGCCATGTGGAACCATTGCTTAACAACTTCCAATGGGTTCCTACTCCACACAGTGGAATCCAAAATCCTTACAACGGTCTTTGGGATCCTGAATGAGATGAACTCTGGCTGTGTATTCAAGGCATGCTCCTCCCCGCCCCCCAGCCCCTTACTCACACCTGTGCTCCCAGGTCTATCAGCTCTTACATCGTTCCAAACAGTTTTCCCTTCTTATTGCATTGGCCTTTCACCTGTTTGAATTCTTGTCCTCATATTCTTCACACAGTTGCCCCTATTCTTTTAAACTGGGAGTAGTAAATGTTCCCTTATTAATGATAACATTTCTAACACCATAGCTAACACAGATCCCTCACTGGTTTCATCCTGTTATTGTCTATTCAGTTCAGTTCAGTCGCTCAGTCATGTCCGACTTTTTGCAACCCCATGGACCACAGCATACCAGGCCTCCCTGTCCATCACCAACTCCGGGAGTTTACTCAAACTCATCTCCGTTGAGTTGATGATGCCATTCAACCATCTCATCCTCTGTTGTCCCCTTCTCCTCCTGCTTTCAATCTTTCCCAGCATCAGGGTCTTTTCAAATGAGTCAATCTTTCTCAGCATCAGGTGGCCAAAATATTAGAGTTTTAGCTTCAACATCAGTCCTTCCAATGAACACCCAGGACTGATCTCCTTTAGGATGGACTGGCTGGATCTCCTTGCAGTCCAAGGGACTCTCAAGAGTCTTCTCCAACACCACAGTTCAAAAGCACCAATTCTTCGGCACTCAGCTTTCTTTATAATCCAACTGTCACATCCATACATCACTACTGGAAAAACCATAGCCTTGACAAGATGGACCTTTGTGGACAAAGCAATGTCTCTGTTTTTTAATATACTGCCTGGGTTGGTCATAACTTTCGTTCCAAGGAGTAAGCACCTTTTAATTTCATGGCTGCAGTCACCATCTGCAGTGACTTTGGAGCCCCCCCAAAATAAAGTCAGCCGCTGTTTCCACTGTTTCCCCATCTATTTCCCATGAAGTGATGGGACCAGATGCCATGATCTTAGTTTTCTGAATGTTGAGCTTTAAGCCAACTTGTTCACTCTCCTCTTTCGCTTTCATCAAGATGCTCTTTAGTTCTTCTTCACTTTCTGCCATAAGGGTGGTGTCATCTGCATATCTGAGGTTATTGATACTTCTCCCGGCAATCTTGATTCCAGCTTGTGCTTCCTCCTGTCCAGCGTTTCTCATGATGTACTCTGTGTATAAGTTAAATAAGCAGGGTGACAATATACAGCCTTGGTGTACTCCGCTTCCTATTTGGAACCAGTCTGTTGTTGTCTATAAAATGTATTGAAATTTGAGATCATTTCCTTTGGCTCTGTGTTTTGTCTGTGTTCTATACCAGATGGAAAGCTCTTTAGCACAGAGGCTATGAGTCTGTCAGTCTTCTCCGATTCCAATGCTTCTCTCAGCATCTGGCCCCTGTGATGGCCACTAAATAATGGTGGCCTGAGTGTGTGGCCTGTATAGCAGTTCAATTTCCAAAAACATCACTACCCTATATAATCAAAAGTTCACTGTGTGCCAGGACATGTAACACTTGCTACATGTTCTACATACACTATCTCATTAATTTTTACAAAAACAGCCTGAGGTAAGTATTGGGCTGGCCAAAATGTTCACTCGGGTTGTTCAATAACATCTTATCCCAAATGAGCATTTTGGCCAGCCCAATACTATTATTTCAGTAATAATACTACTCAAGTGATTTAAGTAATTTCCCTGGTCACACAACTACTTAATGGAGAAAGCAGAGTTAGAACTCAGGCAGTCCTTCCCACCATCCACGCTTCACTATAACCAGATAACAACAATTGGGCAGTTTCTATTTCCAGCCACCTTAAGTATGCTCAGTAATTTTTAGTTGTTTTGTATAAATAAATTTGACTATATAAAGTATTTGAAGGAAAAACGTGTTTGCCATTTCAATTTGCTATTGTCTTGGAGGGAAAATGACCACTGATAGTATACTGCTCCAATGGGAGCACAGGTGGCATCCTTCTCATTTCGCTCCCCCTTCTCCCCTTGTAGGTCTCCCCATACTTGATGGATAAGTTGACTTTGTCTTGTACCCAATCATGTAATAAATCTTATAAAATGTCTTATACTTCAAATCAGTTTTAAATACAACCAACGATAGAAAACTGAGGAGAACAAAAATACAAGATATGTTACACATCATGTTGAAGAAATGATGAATCAAAAAAAGAATTCTCTTTAAAATATTATCAACACTAGTTCTGACTGTATACACAGGTCCTTTTATAAATATAAATTACTTGATTTTAATCCTTGCTTTAAAAAATAGCTTGTCATTCCTAGCTTGAATTTTATTTGAACTGACAAAGCACAAAATATGCTTGCCCATCACTGTCACTATAGCCCTTTACTTGAGTCTGGAAAAGCATAATGGAATAAAAGGAATAATGATGGAATAAGAAGAGTGTAAATACAAGGATCTGTAAATTGTATTTGCATTTCTTATCAATAATGGTGGCTTCAAATAGTGGCTTCAATAAAGGCACTTTTTTTCAAATGGCAAGTAATATGTAAATTACATGTTAATTTGAAGACATCCCAAGTTAAACAAAATAAATATTGTTTTTTAAAATTTCATTTTGAAAATTGTAAAGACCAACCATAAGTGCCTTAACATTTAGTGTGCTTTGGAAGAGGTCACCTGATTAGAAAATTTTAATTATACAAATTTGGGGAGGTAAGTCAAAACCAGGACTGAGCAATCCCTATAGAAGATTTTGTGAATATGTTCCCTCTCCCAAATATCTCCATTTTAAATGGTAGATTGTTGGTAAGATCCTCCATTTCATCTCACAAAGGATCAACAGCATGGCTTAATTTGGTTTTATCCATCTGTTTATCATCTCAGCATCTAATAAACATCTATTTGGCTGAGAAACTGCTTCTCTAAGACTCATAAACCTATACCCTTGACTATGAATATGCAAGATATTAAAAGTAAAATTCAACCAGGTACCAATAGACAATACATGAGAATTTCCAAAATGAGTTTTCAGATCTTGATAAGCAGGTGTTAAAAGGCAACTCTTTGACTCAATTCTAGAACCTTTGGATTCCTCAGCTATGTAAAATTTATAAAAAAAGGATTGGCAAGTTAAATAAGATAGGATTTAGTAACAAATATTTGAAAGGAATTTTTTCCAGAAAGAGCTGTTATACTCTGATTTTCTCACCACCTTGAAGCAAGTTCTCATCTCAATCCTAGTAGGGGTACCCCCACAAAGGACAGATCCAAGACAGGAGGTCTTGAGAAGGTCCAAGACATGCTACTTTGTTGCACAAAGAGGAGAGGGCTGGTACTTTGCAACCAGACTGCTTCTAAAAGTTGAAGAGAACAAGGGATGTACAGGTATCTCTGACAGATAGTTGGAGACCATCTGTAAAAGGGAAGAAACAGCCTGGGTTCATAGTGGATCTTGTCCAGTTGTGTCACCACAAGGGATGCACAGATTCTAGGAGCAAAAGACTAACTGGGGAGAGGCTTGCATTTCTAGGAATGCTTAATTGAGAGAAAACTGTCATCCATAAAATGATGCATCTGCTTACCCAGGTCACATAAACTTTAGTTGGAAAGAAAATCCACAAACTATTTAGGAGTCCCTGGCAGCATCACACACTCTCACACAAGAATCAGCTTTAAACATCTTTGAGGCCCAAAGACCATAAAAACAACTTAACAACTGTACCATTTAAATGTAAGATTTCACTTTCCTTTACTGCTTTACACTCACCCTTTCCCAGCTCTGTAGGTATCAGAATGTGCCCAATATAGTCAAGTAAATGTAGAAAAGAAGCAATAGAAAATTATACAAGAAGCTCCTTAGCCTCTCTTTCCTATACCAGCTTCCATTCTCCCTAAAGTTCTCAGGGAAGAAGGAAAAGTTATAATGCTCAATAAAATTCAGAGTTCTCATTTATTTCTCGGACTGGACATTCTAATCTCTGTGAAAAAGTGAGCATAAAGGCATTAGTGTGGAAGTTTTCATCCAAGGACAGAGAAAGATCACCCTAACTTGAATACATTTGAAAAGGATACTGGGAAAATAGATATAATGCAGTATTTTGATGGTATCAATTGTTGCCCTTTATCATCATACTGGTTTCACATGCATTACCACTTAAGAAATCTGCTTCAAAAAAAAAAAAGAAAGAAAGAAAGAAATCTGCTTCAATTCCCAGCTGTCTAGAGAGGCAGAGCAAAACCAGGTCTATGCACAGAGGTCTGTTCCACAGCAAGTATAGATATGGCTGGAAATACTGACTGAATTGAACTACAAAATCATTTGTAAAATTAAGAAAGTCCTGAATTTAGATTTTCTATATTTGCTAGTATTTTCTTAAAGCTTCCAGTCTGTTACCTTTTCCATAGAGTTTAGCTGTTATATCTGTGTAATTACAGGCTGGATTAACCTATCTATAAATAATGTTGGTTATGAGTTTAGTAGGACTTCCTTCCTTGTGGCTCAGATGGTAAAGTATCTGCCTGCATTGCAGGAGACCCGAGTTTGATCCCTGGATTAAGAAGATCCATTGGAGAAGGGAATGCCCACTCCAGTATTCCTGCCTGGAGAATTCCATGGACAGAGGAGCTGTAGTCCGTGGAGTCACAGAGTTGGACATAAAAGGTTATCGAAAAGAATTAATGAGTATATGGTAGATTTAGTCCTGGGTCCTGACATTAGCTTGCAGTGTGACCCTTTCAAGTGTCCTAATCTTTCTATCTAATCTCAGTTGTCTAATCTTAGTTCACTTATCTCAGTATATGTATGTATCTTCCTTGCACTCCTATAAGGTGAATGTGCAGCTATAATAATAATAATAATAAGGCATGTTAGAAAAACTCAAAACTTTATGCAAACAATGGAAAAATATGGGAATCAAGATGGCTATTATAAAATTGTGATGAACACTGATTTATTTAAATATTCCAGAAAACTGGAGAGAGAAGTTTAAAACTAGTCACACACCACTCCCACACTTCATTTCTCTCTTTATTCAGATGGCATATCCTGTACAGAGGTTCAACAAAAATCCTTTGCCAGCAATTTCACAATTTCACAGTTCTTATAATTGTGTGTTGATTTCATTTAATCTACCCAGGTTAATATAAAAACAGATGATTATTTTTTATCGTTAACTAACAAAGAGTACTAACAAAGAGGAAATATTTGCTCTAAATGTTGAAAGGGAGACAATTTCATCTTAAGTTAGAAACTGTTGCCCAAGTGTTGTTATATTTTAATTACTCTGGTTTTTTTAAGTGACATCAGCTATTTTCTGGAATTATCATAATATATGAGGCTAAAATACATTGTAACATTTATTATGTTAGTGGATTTTTTATCACTGCTTACACAGAAATCAAAACAAGAAAATGTCTTTAAAGAATAAAATTGAATAATTCAGTTTCCAGAGTGGGTGTGGGATTAACATAGTATTACATGCACAAAATTTTCTCACTTGACTTATTAAATAGTAATCGTCTAGATTTTTCTTTCATGTATAATTTTCTCTTGTCAATTGACCTATTTACAAGTGCAAAATCCCTACAGTGGCTCACAAACTCAATTACATTTTTATCTGATTTTTTTTCACTTTCTAATAAAAGATTCTTAATAAGATAGGAAATTTACATATTACTTCTTCAGAATTTTGACAGATCTGGGTCTCATATTTTCCTTGTATCTGTGAAATGAAAAATTATTTGAACCAATAAACTAATTTTTCTCTCATCTAATTCTTCCTTTTGTAGCTTATAAAATAAGTTTGTGAGATGTATTTCTTTTCTGTGATTTAGGTCAGCTCTCTCTGGAAGTTCTTGATACTTATTACTATTCCAAGAATAATACAGTCTTTTGGGAGAGCTGTGTTATTTAATAATTGGTCAATATTTTAATTAGTTCTGGAGGAGGCATTTGGCATATTTATGTTGCCTGCTATTACTGGAATTATTGTCTAATACTCTCAAAATTGTAAGCTTTGATATACGAAGTTTATCGGTGGTCTCCTGCGGTTCACCCTCCCCCATTCTCCTGTAAACCTTGTCCCCTAAGAAGAGACTTCATGCAATCCATAAAATGTTTGAGTTGGCAGAACTGCCGTATCTCCTGGGGTCTTGACCCCATGCTAAGAAGATCACTGGGTTCACTTCTCTCTTTCCTGCAAGCAATAACGCCTCTGGCTGCAATTCCCAGAACTAAAACTTGGCATGTGTTATAGAAAAAAACAAACAAACAAAAAATTCAATGACGCTTGTTAAAAGCGTGGTGAGGCAAATTTGATTCAGGACCACTGTGAGAGGTAAAAGGGCCCACTGCATTGAGATTTTGCCGTGGAGGAGATAGACTGGGTTCAACTACTAACACAGTGAGGGTAAGTGGAAATTCATAGCCAGTGAGCAGGGTGGGAGTTGGTGGATGGAAAACTATTAAGAGGAAATGCTAAGAGTAAGGAGTGTTCTGGCTAAACTGACCTAAATAGGATTCTTGCTGAAGGCAGGCCAGAGGAATCAGACATCACGTGGGGAACAGGAGAGAGTAAGGAACCTGATCGGCAACTGAGGGTGATCAGTTATCAAGGGTGGCTAAGCCATTTTCTAGTTAAAATGGCTTAGCAGGGGGTGGGGGGTTTACTAAAACTAAGTTTACAAAGAAATGCACAGATGGGCCTTGAAGAAGGTTGAGGACGCTGACCAAAGTTTGGTGAAGCAAGAAATTATTCTCACACACAGAGATAGTGGTCGCCATCCCTGTCTCTTGGTATTGTCTTTGTGTGGTTTTGATACCACCATGATGGTGGCTTCATAAAATGAATTTGGTAGTGTTCCCTCTTCTTCAGTTTTTCAGTATAGTATGAGAAAGATAGGTGTAAGTTTTTTGTATGTTTGGTAGAATTCCTCAGTGAGGCCATCTGTTTCTGAATTTTTGTTTGAAGGAAGATTTTTTTTTTTTAATGTTATTTATCTATTTATTTTGATTATAGATTCTGTTTCACTTCTAGTGATTGGTCTGTTCAAATAATCTCTTTCTTCTTAATTCAGGTTTGGCACGGTGTATGTTTCTAGAAATATTTCCATTTCTTCTAGGTTGTCCAATTTATTAGCATATAACTGTTCATAATATTTTCTTATGGTTTTTTGTGTTTCTGTGTTATATCTGTGTATTGGTTGTTACTTTTCTTCTTTGATTTCTTATTGCATATATTTGGGTGTTTTCTCTTTTGTCCTTCTGAGGCTGGCCAGATATTTGCATTTTTGTTGCCTGTGCTTTGGATGTCGTATTCAAGAAATCATTGTTTATTACAATGTCATGAAGTTTTCCCCATATATTTTCTTCTATAATTTTATAGTTTCTAATCTTATGTTTAAATCTTTCATCCATTTTGAGTTAATTTTTTGTGTGTGGTATAGATGAGGATCCTCCTTCATTCTGTTGAATGTGGGTATCCAGTTTTCCTAACAGTATATTTTTAGGAGACTGTCCTTTCTCATTGTGCAGTATTGGCACCCTTGTTGAAGATTATCTGATCGATATGCAAGGGTTTATTTCTTAGATATCAGTTCTATTCCGTAGATCTGTATATCTGTCTTTACATTTGATCTGCATATATGATAGCACCATAGTCTTTTTTAAATTATTATTGTTACAATAGCTTTGTAATATGTTTTTAAATCAGGAAGTTAGAGGCCTCTAGCTTTGTTCTTTTTTCTCAAGATTATTTTGGCTATTTGGGGTCCTTGAGATTCTGTAGAACTTTAAGATGACTTTTCCCATATGGGCAAAAAGTACATTAGGATTTTCATGAGGACTGAATTGAATCTGTCTGTAGATCTCTTTGGGCAGTGTGGACATTTTAACAAAGTTAATAAGTAAGTCTGTGGGCTTCCCTAGTAGCTCAGACAGTAAAGAATCTGCCTGTAATGCAGGAGACCCAGGTTCAATCCCAGGGTTGGGAAGATCCCCTGGAGAAGGAAATGACAACCCCCTTCCAGTATTCTTGACTGGAGAATTACATGGACAAAGGAGCTTGGCGAGCTACAGTTCATGGGGTCACAAAGAGTCAACACGACTGAGCAACTAACAAACATACATACACCTGTCTCAAGTATTCACTTTTAAAGAAGGTGTGAAATTGAGCCACATTCCTTCCTAAATATGTATATATATATTTTTTTTTTTTCTAGATTTGTCTTCAAGGCAAGGAAAAAGACTTTTGTAAAATATAAGATGCAATTTTTTAAATAGCTGTGTTATTCTAACACCCAAATAGTGGACAAAGAGAATAGCTTCTTTGAGTTTAATGCCAAACTGGTCATTATTTGATTGTTCATTGTAATCTGCCTTTAGCAATATTAGGAGGGAAAAGTTATTTTATCTCTTGGTCAACATCAATCCTAATGTCATAAGGCGTGTTACCTTCAGTTTTGAGTGGGTCGTAATCTAATCACTAATAGTAAAAGTTGTAATTGTAAAATATATACATGAAAAAAAAAAAGCTGTGTTAAAAAGCAAACCAGCCAGAGATAGGCATGTATTCTAAGAAAGTTATTTTCCTCACTTTGCACATAAAGTTCTTTTTCTTTGTTGAAATTACTGGAAGCATATGAATGATTGAGAAGTTTTGATGTATTCAGCTCAATAAAAAGTGGGAAAATGAAATTGTGAACTAATTTAATTGAATACATCATAGTTACTAAGAACCAGAACTCAATCTAATAGCAGAGACAATGAGCAGGATTTAAAAATTATCTCCACACCTTACTGTCAAGGATAGAATGTTTAGAAGAGTTTGAACACTAGATTCTGACCAACCCAGGCCAGAATTTTTGCTTCTTTCTTTTCTCGCTGTACACAATACACAAAACAACAATTCCTTAATCTCCATGCCTCCGTTTATTCTAGAGACATCTTGGAAGTCATCAAGAAAAACAGTCATCTGCCCCTAACACATTCCCCCAAAGTAACTCCTTTTCAAATATTTTCAAGGTTGTTTCTTGATATAACCATTCCTAAGACTATAATAAAAAAGAAATCTTGGAGGAGACAATTTACTGCATTGTTGAGGCTGACAGAGACCTAGGATTCAAATTGAAGGTCAGCTATAATTCAAATTGAAGGTCAATAATTTAAAGATTTAGGGACAGATGGCAAAAGGATTTCTGCCTATGAGGAAGGTACAGCCCAGCAGAGATAGGATGATGTTACTGAAGACAAAGTGACTCATCACTGAGATACAGAAAATTTGGGGAACTCAGGGAAGACAAGAAGATCAATGGCAATTTAGGGACAGTAACTGAAAAGTACAGTGGAAGAGGGTTTGTTAGAGATGTGAACTATGAAGATTATATTGGATTTCAACTAGGAGAAAGGACAATGATTTTGTTTGGATTTATCACTAATGAGTTTTGTGTGTACTCTATAGTATGATAGATCTAGCAAACAATTGAACTACAAATCTTTCTCAATTTATGATAGGATTAGCAATGGTAAGTTGAAAATGTCATAATTGGAAGGTTAATTTAGCACCTAACCCACCAAACATCATAGATCAGCCTTGCCTACCTCTTTTTTTTTTTTTTTGAATGATAATTGCTTTACAGAATTTTCTTGTTTTCTGTCAAATATCAACATGAACCAACCATAGGTACACATATGCCCTACCTTAAATGTGCTCAGAACAGTTACATTAGTCTGATTTTGAGCAAAACTATCTAACATAGAGACTCTTTTATAATAAACTGCTGAATACCTCAATAAATACCAATTTATTGATGACTGAAAGTGAGAAACAGAACTGTTGTATGGCTGCAGAGTGGTTACAAGTGTACAAGTTACAGGCTGTTTACCCTGATGATCATGTTGCTGATTGGAAAATGCAGCTTTCTGTGGCTCCCAGCACCCCAGCAGAGGATCAGGAGAGAGGGTATACTATGGCCTATGGCTCGGATGGGAAATATCAAAGTCAAAACCTGAAGTACAGTTTGAACTGAATACATATCACCTCATAAGTCAAACCATCCTAAATTGAGGACTGCCCATACTTCCTCAGGAGATGGTTTGTTAGGTTTAATTAGAAAGAGTATAATTTAAAGTATAATAGATTCAGAGTCTTCACTAGAATGCCCTTGGTACTGAATAGTGCTCATAAATAAATGATAGCTCAAATATTTGTTTTGTAACCCATGGAATGAAGATTAAAAGCACAAATTTGATAAGATTCTTATTTACAATGCTTTATCACATATGAGGATATCACATAATCCTACAGTATGAAATAGTGAGATATTGTCATTAAAACACCCTCGATGTTAAGGAAATAGCTACTCATCTATTATACTATGTCATATTAATAATTATGCTATTGGCTTAGAATTTTAAAATTACATTCTTTATCTATCTCTGTCTCTCTCTATATATATAAATACATATGTGCTTAAATGTAAATAAACTATATACATAAATCATGTGTGTAGGATTACATATATGTAGGATTACATCTATATATATATACATATATTTTGCATGTGTGTGTAATATTTTAGAGTAGAAGCAATGTTCTAGTAATGGTTATCTGTGACACAAAGCATTGTCTGGAAACTGAGTTAAACTGACTAGTGACTAGCTCAGATGGGAATGGATGTGGTCACTAGACCATCTCTAGATTTCTAAACTACAGCTGAATGAATTTATTAGCCATCAGAAAATATATTATACTTTTAACCAAGATCAATTGAACAGCTATCAAAAAACTTTTCTCTATTTTTTTCATTATTTTTACCACAAACAGTATTTCTGAACATCTAAAACCTAGTGAAAGTGGTTGACTGTCTAGGATCAACTGGGTATAAACGGACTATTTAGAAATTGACATCTCAATTGAATATGGTGGCTGACAGGCATATAATAAGAGATAAACAAAGGAAAATGCATTATCATTATGCTCTAATCAAGGTTACATCTACTTGTTTCAATCCTGTGTAATACGTCCTTCAAAATCACTACATTGGTTTTGCTTACTGCCTTAATTTCTGCAGTCCTATCTAGACTGAAGATTCAGTCCTGTCAGGGAATATATCTGTGTTTCTTTCAATGTTTTCACCTTGGTTCCTAATAAAACATGTAACACATAGTTTCATAAGTAAATTTCTAAATATCCAATAGACTTTAATAGAAATGAACTTCTAAAAACTGAATTTATTACCAGTATTTCAATGAGAGGAAAAGAAAGTGAAGAAATGATAGTGAACTCATAAGAAAAAAAGAATCACCTCAGAGAAATCATGGCACAAGTATCAGTATTTTCAGGGTCATATGATTGGGACGAAAGAAATACAGCAATCTACAAATAGAAGATTCCCATTCTGTGCCTACTTTAAGTCATGCCTTTTTTTTTTTTTTTCAGTGGGTTTTGTCATACATTGACGTGAATCAGCCATAGAGTTACACGAATTCCCCATCCCGGTCTCCCAGAATATTTTTATCACCTACCCAAAACTCTCCTGTGAATTAGCAGTCACTCTTCATACTTTTTAAACTACAGCCTTGAGTAATTGCTATTCTACTTTCTGCTTCTATGGTTTTACCTTTTCTGAATATTTCATATAAATAGAACCATACAATAATTGGCCTTTTGTGCCTAGCTTCTTTCATTTTAAGTTTTAGTTTCATCCGTGTTGTAGCACGTATCACTATTTCATTTTTATGGCTAAACAATATTCCATCATATTGATGTACGGCATTTTATCTACTCATCAACTGAACATGTGACTTGTTTCTACTTTTTGGCCCTTATGAATAACACTCCTATAAACAGTCATGTACAAGTTTTTGTGTGAACAATTTGTTTTTATCTCTTTTGACTATATGCCTATGAGTGGAACTGCAGGGAAATATGGTAATCTTATGTTTATACTTTTTAGGCATTTCCAAACCAATTTCCAAAGTGGTTAATCTATTTTAAGTTCCTACTACCAAAGAATTGGTCCCAATTTCTGCTCTTCCTATCCTAAAATGTTAGTCACTTAGTCATGTCTGACTCTTTGCAACCCCATGGACTGTAGCCCGCCAGGCTCCTCTGTCCATGGAATTCTCCATGCAAGAACACTGGAGTTGATAGCCATCCTTTCCCCAAGGGATCTTGCCAACTCAGAGATGGAACCTGGACCAGTGATACCTTGTGATGTTAATTTGCATTTCCCCAATGATTAATAATGTTGAGCATTTTTCATACAATTATTAGTCACTTGAATAACTTCTTAAGGTAAACTGATATTTTCAAATACTGTGGCCTATTAATTGAGTAGTCTTTTTATAATTGAGTTGTATGAGTTCTTTATATAGTATAGATTGTAGTCCCCTGCATATATTTTATCCCATTATCTGTTGTTTGAAAAATTTTCTTGATAGTACCATTTGAAGGACACATGGCTTGCATTTTTATGAAGTCCAATATATCTTTGTTTTTTGCTTGGGTATTTTGGGGTTGTATCTAGGAAACCTTTGCCTAATCTATGGTCATAAAAATTAAAATCTATATTTCATATTTTTAGTAATTGCATTATGTTTTCAGTGCATTTTGAATAGGGTGAAACTGATATATTATTTTGCATGTGAATATCAAGTTGTCTCGGCACTACTTGCTGAAGAAATAATTCTTTCCTTAAGCTATGATTAAGCTACATTGGCATTTTTGTCAAAAATCAGTTGACCTTAAATGCAAAAGTTTATTTCTGAACTCTAAGTGCTATTTCATTGATCTGTGTGTATGTGCTTATGCTAGTGTCCCACACTCTTAATCATTACTTTTTTGTAGTAATTTTTGAAATTAGATAATATTAGTCCCTCAATTTTATTCTTTTTTCCAAGATAGTTATAGATATCTTGGTTCTATTGAAATTACATACAATTTTAGGATCAGGTTGTCAATTTTTGCACACACAGAAAAGAAACCTGGATTGTGATGTAGGATGTGTTGGTCAACATGGGGAGTAGTACTATCTGAATATTAAACTTTCCAATTCATGAACATGATGTATTTCTCATTTATTTAGGTTTTTCTGAATTTATTTCAATGACACTTTATGGTTTTAAATGCACAAGTTTTACAAGTTTGTTTAACTTATTCCTAAGTATTTTATTGCTTTTGATGCTATTGTAAATATATTTTACCTTTTTTGTTTGAGTAATCCGTGCTTATGTTTAAAAAGACCACTGATATTTACGTGTAGAAAGACAACTGAAGTGTGTGATAATATACATAGATTATCTAATATCGTGAAACCTTGTTGAGGTAGTTTATCAGCTTTAAGAGTTTTGCGTGTGAATTTCTTAGGATTTTTGTATACAAGATCATTTATTTGTGATCAAAGAAATTTTTCCTTCTTTTTCAATCTGATGACTTTTATTTATTTTTCCTGACTAATTGCCCTACTTAGAACTTTCAATATGAGGTTAAATAAAGTCACTATTCTGGTGTTGTATCTGTCTTTCAGAGAAAAGCTTTCAGTCTTTCACCATTAAGGACAATCTTAGCTATTGGTTCCTCAAAAATTCCTTTTTTTTTTTTTTTTTTTTTAAATATTATTTTATTAGTTGGAGGCCAATCACTTTACAACATTTCAGTGGGTTTTGTCATACATTGACATGAATCAGCCATATAGTTACACGTATTCCCCATCCCGATCCCCCCTCCCACCTCCCTCCCCACCCGACTCCTCAGGGTCCTCCCAGTGCACCAGGCCCGAGCACCTGACTCATGTATCCCACCTGGGCTGGTGGTCCGTTTCACCATAGATAATATACATGCTGTTCTTTCAAAACATCCCACCCTCACGTTCTCCCCCAGAGTTCAAAAGTCTGTTCTGTACTTCTGTGTCTCTTTTTCTGTTTTGCATATAGGGTTATCGCTACCATCTATCTAAATTCCGTATATATGTGTTAGTATACTGTAATGTTCTTTATCTTTCTGGCTTACTTCACTCTGTATAATGGGCTCCAGTTTCATCCATCTCATTAGAACTGATTCAAATGAATTCTTTTTAACGGCTGAGTAATATTCCATGGTGTATATGTACCACAGCTTCCTTATCCATTCATCTGCTGATGGGCATCTGGGTTGCTTCCATGTCCTGGCTATTATAAACAGTGCTGCAATGAACATTGGGGTGCACGTGTCTCTTTCAGATCTGGATTCCTCAGTGTGTATGCCTAGAAGTGGTATTGCTGGGTCATATGGCAGTTCTATTTCCAGTTTTTTAAGAAATCTCCACACTGTTTTCCATAGTGGCTGTACTAGTTTGCATTCCCACCAACAGTGTAAGAGGGTTCCCTTTTCTCCACACCCTCTCCAGCATTTATTGCTTGTAGACTTTTGGATAGCAGCCATCCTGACTGGCGTGTAATGGTACCTCATTGTGGTTTTGATTTGCATTTCTCTGATGATGAGTGATGTTGAGCATCTTTTCATGTGTTTGTTAGCCATCTGTATGTCTTCTTTGGAGAAATGTCTGTTTAGTTCTTTGGCCCATTTTTTGATTGGGTCTTTTATTTTTCTGGAATTGAGCTTCAGGAGTTGCTTGTATATTTTTGAGATTAATCCTTTGTCTGTTTCCTCATTTGTTATTATTTTCTCCCAATCTGAGGGCTGTCTTTTCACCTTACTTATAGTTTCCTTTGTTGTGCAAAAGCTTTTAATTTTCATTAGGTCCCATTTGTTTATTTTTGCTTTTATTTCCAATATTCTGGGAGGTGGGTCATAGAAGATCTTGCTGTGATTTATGTCGGAGAGTGTTTTGCCTATGTTCTCCTCTAGGAGTTTTATAGTTTCTGGTCTTACATTTAGATCTTTAATCCATTTTGAGTTTATTTTTGTGTATGGTGTTAGAAAGTGTTCTAGTTTCATTCTTTTACAAGTGGATGACCAGTTTTCCCAGCACCACTTGTTAAAGAGATTGTCTTTTTTCCATTGTGTATCCTTGCCTCCTTTGTCAAAGATGAGGTGTCCATAGGTTCGTGGATTTATCTCTGGGCTTTCTATTCTATTCCATTGATCTATATTTCTGTCTTTGTGCCAGTACCATACTGTCTTGATGACTGTGGCTTTGTAGTAGAGTCTGAAGTCAGGCAGGTTGATTCCTCCAGTTCCTTTCTTCTTTCTCAAGATTACTTTGGCTATTCGAGGTTTTTTGTATTTCCATACAAATTGTGAAATTATTTGTTCTAGTTCTGTGAAAAATACCGTTGGTAGCTTGATAGGTATTGCATTGAATCTATAGATTGCTTTGGGTAGAATAGCCATTTTGACAATATTGATTCTTCCAATCCATGAGCACGGTATGTTTCTCCATCTGTTTGTGTCCTCTTTGATTTCTTTCATCAGTGTTTTATAGTTTTCTATGTATAGGTCTTTTGTTTCTTTAGGTAGATATACTCCTAAGTATTTTATTCTTTTTGTTGCAATGGTGAATGGTATTGTTTCCTTAATTTCTCTTTCTGTTTTTTGTTAGTGTATAGGAATGCAAGGGATTTCTGTGTGTTAATTTTATATCCTGCAACTTTACTATATTCATTGATTAGCTCTAGTAATTTTCTGGAAGAGTCTTTAGGGTTTTCTATGTAGAGGATCATGTCATCTGCAAACAGCGAGAGTTTCACTTCTTCTTTTCCTATCTGGATTCCTTTTATGTCTTTTTCTGCTCTGATTGCTGTGGCCAAAACTTCCAACACTATGTTGAATAGTAGTGGTGAGAGTGGGCATCCTTGTCTTGTTCCTGATTTCAGAGGAAATGCTTTCAATTTTTCACCATTGAGGGTGATGCTTGCTGTGGGTTTGTCATATATAGCTTTTATTATGTTGAGGTATGTTCCTTCTATTCCTGCTTTCTGGAGAGTTTTAATCATAAATGAGTGTTGAATTTTGTCAAAGGCTTTCTCTGCATCTATTGAGATAATCATATGGTTTTTATCTTTCAATTTGTTAATGTGGTGTATTACGTTGATTGATTTGCGGATATTAAAGAATCCTTGCATTCCTGGGATAAAGCCCACTTGGTCATGGTGTATGATTTTTTTAATATGTTGTTGGATTCTGTTTGCTAGAATTTTGTTAAGGATTTTTGCATCTATGTTCATCAGTGATATTGGCCTGTAGTTTTCTTTTTTTGTGGCATCTTTGTCTGGTTTTGGAATTAGGGTGATGGTGGCCTCATAGAATGAGTTTGGAAGTTTACCTTCTTCTGCAATTTTCTGGAAGAGTTTGAGTAAGATAGGTGTTAGCTCTTCTCTAAATTTTTGGTAGAATTCAGCTGTGAAGCCATCTGGTCCTGGGCTTTTGTTTGCTGGAAGATTTCTGATTACAGTTTCGATTTCCTTGCTTGTGATGACTCTGTTAAGATCTTCTATTTCTTCCTGGTTCAGTTTTGGAAAGTTATACTTTTCTAAGAATTTGTCCAGTTCATCCAAGTTGTCCATTTTATTGGCATAGAGCTGCTGGTAGTAGTCTCTTATGATCCTTTGGATTTCAGTGTTGTCTGTTGTGATCTCACCCTTTTCATTTCTAATTTTGTTAATTTGGTTCTTCTCTCTTTGTTTCTTAATGAGTCTTGCTAATGGTTTGTCAATTTTGTTTATTTTTTCAAAAAACCAGCTTTTAGCTTTGTTGATTTTTGCTATGGTCTCTTTAGTTTCTTTCGCATTTATTTCTGCCCTAATTTTTAAGATTTCTTTCCTTCTGCTAACCCTGGGGTTCTTCATTTCTTCCTTCTCTAATTGCTTTAGGTGTAGAGTTAGGTTATTTATTTGGCTTTTTTCTTGTTTCTTGATGTGTGCCTGTAATGCTATGAACCTTCCCCTTAGCACTGCTTTTACAGTGTCCCATAGGTTTTGGGTTGTTGTGTTTTCATTTTCATTTATTTCTATACATACTTTGATTTCTTTTTTGATTTCTTCTATGATTTGTTGGTTATTCAGAAGCGTGTTATTTAGCCTCCATATGTTGGAATTTTTAACAATTTTTTTCCTGTAATTGAGATCTAATCTTACTGCACTGTGGTCAGAAAAGATGACTGGAATGATTTCAATTTTTTTGAATTTTCCAAGACCAGATTTATGGCCCAGGATGTGATCTATTCTGGAGAAGGTTCCGTGTGCACTTGAGAAAAAGGTGAAGTTGATTGTTTTGGGGTGAAATGTCCTATAGATATCAATTAGGTCTAGCTGGTCCATTGTATCATTTAAGGTTTGTGTTTCCTTGTTGATTTTCTGTTTAGTTGATCTATCCATGGTTGTGAGTGGGGTATTAAAGTCTCCCACTATTATTGTGTTACTATTAATTTCCTCTTTCATACTCGTTAGTGTTTGCCGTACATATTGCGGTGCTCCTATGTTGGGTGCATATATATTTATAATTGTTATATCTTCTTCTTGGATTGATCCTTTGATCATTATGTAGTGTCCTTCTTTGTCTCTTTTCACATCCTTTATTTGGAAGTCTATTTTATCTGATATGAGTATTGCGACTCCTGCTTTCTTTTGGTCTCCGTTTGCGTGAAATATTTTTTTCCAGCCCTTCACTTTCAGTCTGTATGTGTCCCTTGTTTTGAGGTGGGTCTCTTGTAGACAGCATATATAGGGGTCTTGTTTTTGTATCCATTCAGCCAATCTTTGTCTTTTGGTTGGGGCATTCAACCCATTTACATTTAAGGTAATTATTGATAGGTGTGGTCCCGTTGTCATTTACTTTGTTGTTTTGGGTTCACGTTTATACAACCTTTCTGCATTTCCTGTCTAGAGAAGATCCTTTAGCATTTGTTGAAGAGCTGGTTTGGTGGTGCTGAATTCTCTCAGCTTTTGCTTGTCTGTAAAGCTTTTGAATTCTCCTTCATATCTGAATGAGATCCTTGCTGGGTACAGTAATCTAGGTTGTAGGTTATTCTCTTTCATTACTTTCAGTATGTCCTGCCATTCCCTTCTGGCCTGGAGGGTTTCTATTGATAGATCAGCTGTTATCCTTATAGGAATCCCTTTGTGTGTTATTTGTTGTTTCTCCCTTGCTGCTTTTAGTATTTGTTCTTTGTGTTTGATCTTTGTTAATTTGATTAATATGTGTCTTGGGGTGTTTCGCCTTGGGTTTATCCTGTTTGGGACTCTCTGGGTTTCTTGGACTTGGGTGGCTATTTCCTTCCCCATTTTAGGGAAGTTCTCAGCTATTATCTCCTCGAGTATTTTCTCATGGCCTTTCTTTTTGTCTTCTTCTTCTGGGACTCCTATGATTCGAATGTTGGGGCGTTTCACATTGTCCCAGAGGTCCCTGAGGTTGTCCTCATTTCTTTTGATCCTTTTTTCTTTTTTCCTCTCTGCTTCATTGATTTCCACCATTTTATCTTCTACCTCACTTATCCTATCTTCTGTCTCCGTTATTCTACTCTTGGTTCCCTCCAGAGTGTTTTTGATCTCATTCATTGCATTATTCATTTTTAATTGACTCTTTTTTATTTCTTCTAGATCTTTATTAAACATTTCTTGCATCTTTTCAATCTTTGTCTCCAGGCTATTTATCTGTACCTCCATTTTGCTTTCAAGATTTTGGATCATTTTTATTATCATTATTCTAAATTCTTTTTCAGGTAGATTCCCTATCTCCTCCTCTTTTGTTTGACTTGGTGGGCTTTTTTCATGTTCCTTTACCTGTTGGGTATTTCTCTGCCTTTTCATCTTGTTTAGATTGCTGTGTCTGGAGTGGGCTTTCTGTATTCTGCAGGTCTGTGGTTCCTTTTTATTGTGGAGGTTTTACCCAGTGGGTGGGGTTAGACGATTGGCTTGTCAAGGTTTCCTGATTAGCGAAGCTTGCGTCAGTGTTCTGGTGTGCGGATCTTGATTTCTTCTCTTTGGATAGCAATGGAGTGCCCAGTAACGAGTTTTGAGATGGGTCTATGTGTTAGGTGTGACCTTGGGCTGTCTGTATGTTGACGTTCAGGGCAATGTTCCTGCGTTGCTGGAGAATTTGCGTGGTATGTCGTGCTCTAAAACTTATTGGCTCTTGGGTGGTGGTTGGTTTCGGTGCAGGTATGGAGGCTTTTGTACGGTCACTTATTACTTAAAGATCCATGTAGTCAGGAGTTTTCTGGTGTTCTCAGGTTTTGGGCTTAAGTCTCCTGCTTCTGGATTTCAGTTTTATTCTTCCTGTAGTCTCAGGACTTCTCCAACTATACAGCACTGATAATAAAACTTCTATGTTAATGGTGGAAAGTTTCTCCCCCGTTAGGGATACCCAGAGAGGTTCACCGAGTTACATGGAGAAGAGGAGAGGGAGGAGGGAGATAGAGATGGGCAGGAGGAGAAAGAGGGGGATTCAAGAGGAGAGAGACAGATCTACGAAGTTGTCTGATCCCAGAGTGTTCTCCGTAGCCCAGACACCCACAAAGATTCACAGAATTGGATTGGGAAGAGAAGGGGAAAGGAGGAAATAGAGGTGTTCTGAGGTAGAAAACAGAGTCAAGATTGGGAGAGAATAATCAACACACTCGTGAATAAAAATGGGAGTTGAATATTGGATTCTTAAATGTTCACAATTTATATCATATACTGAAAAACAAAAATTAAAAATCTAGAGTAGAGGTTAGACTCTTAAAAATACTATATTAAAAACAAAAACCAAAACACACAAAAGAAATTTTAGAAATATATATGAAGTTTGGTATAAAAATAGGGCTTCTCTTCTTCTTTTTTTTTTTCCCTTTCTTCTGTAAGGTTATAGTGGATTGAAAATGAAAATTAAGGCGTAGTAAAAGGAGTGCTAGAGGGCTTTAAAAGAAATAAGAGAAAAAGAAAAAGAAAATAGAAAAAGAAAATAGAAGAGAAGAAGAAAAAAGAACAAAAAAAAGAAGAAAAAGAAGAAAAAGAAAAAAAAAGAAAAAAGAAAGAGAAAAAAAATTGTTTTGCCTAATTAAAAAAAAAATCGTAAAAATCTATGAAAGTTAAGGAGTAATGGGGGAGTAATAAGGAATTTTTAAAGGAAAATAAAAGAGAATCAAGAAAAAAGAAAAAAAAAATTTTTTTTTTCCTTACTTAAAAAAAAAGAAAAAAAAGAAAAGAAAAAGAAAAAATATATCTAGGAATTTCTCTGGAGCTGTTGCGGTCAGTGTGGGTTCGGCTCAGCTTCAGATAGCTCCCCGTTCCAGCTTACACTTCTCGATATCTACAGGCCCTTCCGGTGTAGTCAGTCGGTGGTTTCTTCAGGGATTTTAATCTGTTGCACCGGTCCCTTCTGAAGCGGTTCCCTTTGTTTATTTGGGTTCTGTTGCCGGTCTCTTCCGCGCCTAATTTCCGCCCTGACACAGGGGGTGGAGGTGGATTCTTATTCAGGTAGCTAGTTCCGTCGCGCTGCGGGGAGGGGCTGTGAGGGGAGGGGCTGTGCGGGGAGGGGCTGTGCGGGGAGGGGCCGGCACTCCCGGAAGAGGCTTGCGCTCTTTTCTCGGTCTGCGCTGCTCAGGCTCCGGGCTGTTCTGTCTGAAGCGCGCGCCACGCTGCGCGCGGCTCCAGCCCTCGGGCGATTCACAAAAGCGCGGCACACAAAGCTGGGCCCGCGCTCCGGCCCCACGCCGCCCGAGCGGCCCAGGCAGCCAGGCGCCTGACGGGCGCTCTCTCCCCGGGTGCGGCGCGTCTTCTGCCCTGCGCGGTCCGAGTCTCAGTCCCCGCCGGCGCCAGTCTGGCGTGCGCGCCCTCTGCCCTCCGCGTCCCCAGCCCCAGTTCCCGCCCGCGCCGGTCGGGTGCCCGCGCCCTCCGTCTCGCCGCGACCCTCCCGGCGGACTTCGGCCGCCCAGAATCTCGGTCCCTTTGTTCTGCGAACGCCGGCAGTGTGTTCGGGCCGGTTAATTTTCTCTCTCTTTTGCAATCCCACAGTTCAAGCTGGCAACTCACAAAAGCTCCCTCTGATTGTCCTCAGGGCGCTCAGGCCCGGATCCAGCCCCAAGTAATGCCGCCCGCTCCTCTCCGTTCCGCCCCCACTTGCTGGTGGCGGATGCGGGCGTCTGGGGTACTTTTCTGCTGGGAGTTGCTTTTAGGCTCGTAATCTGTGGGTTTTATTTATTCTATCCCTCCCAGTCAGATTCAAACTCTTGAGATTCCAACACTTCCCCCAGGCCCGCCAGTGCGAGGGTTTCCCGGTGTCTGGGAACGTCCTCTATTAAGTCCCTTCCCGGGACGGATCTCCGTCCTTAGCTCTTTTGTTTCGCTTTTTATCTTTTATATTTTGTCCTACCTCCTTTCGAAGACAATGGGCTGCTTTTCTGGGTGCCTGATGACCTCAGCTAGTGATCAGAAGTTGTTTTGTGAAGTTTGCTCTGCGTTCAGTTATTTTTTTGATGAATTTCTAGGAGAGAAAGTGGTCTCTCCGTCCTACTCCTCCGCCATCTTGGCTCCTCCCCAAAAATTCCTTTTATTAGCTTGAGAAAGTTTCCTTCTATTTAAAGTTTTGTTGAAGTTGTTTTTAACATAGAAGAGAGTTTGTTTGGTTTTTTTTTTTTCAAATACTTTTTCCTGAATCGATTGAGAGGATTTTGAATTTTGTCTTTTATTCTATAAATACAGTATATTGTGTTGTTTAATTTTGTATGCCGAAGCATCCTTGTGCTACTGATCAGTTGATTATGGTACATAATCCTTTGTATATCTGGCTGGATTTGGTTTGCACAGATTTTATTGAGGAGTTTTGAGTTTACATTCCTAAGGGAACCTGTAGTTTTATTTTCTTGTAACACCTTTATCTGCTCAAATGTGACTGGCCTCATAAAATAAGTTGGGAAGAATTTTCTCCTCTTCAGTTTTGGAAGACTTTGTGAAGGGTTAGTGTTAATTCCCCTTCAAACATTCTGTGGCATTCATCAATAAATCCATTTAATTCTTCTCTTTTTGGGAAAATTTTTATGACCAATTCCCTTTGCATTTTTTGGTGGTAGTGAGGAGTAGTGAGGTAGTGAGGAGACTAATCGTTTCCTACAGCTGCTGTAATGAAGTAGTACAAACTCTGTATATTTAAACAACAGAAATGTGTTTCTTCACATTTCTGAAGGCTAGATGTTTAAAAGCATGCTGTAGGCAGGGCCACTCTTCCTTGTCTCTTCCTCGCTTCTGGAGGTTGGTTGCCAGCAATCTTTGGTGTTCTTCAGCTTGTAGCTTCATCTCTCTAAGGTCTGCCTCCATCTTCAACACGACCTTCCTTCCTCCATGTGTCTCAGTGTTCAAATCTCCTTCTACCTATGTGGACACTGTTTATTGGATTTAGGTTTCATCCTAATCCATTATGGCCACATCTTAACTTTGATTCCACCTGCAAAGATTCTGTTTCTAACTCAGTTTGCATTTACAGGTGGATCTAAATCTTGGGATGGACACAGTTCAACCAAGTTTGCCTATAGCCTCCCTAAATTCACATCCTTCCAGTATATATGTACAAAATACATTCATCACACCCTAACATTCCCCAAAACCTTACTGCATTGTAATATCAACTCTAAGTCTGAAGTCTCACCTGATTTTGATAAACTCAGAGTCCAAGTTATCATCTAAATCAAGTGTGAGTGAGATTTTGGGTATGATCCATTCATCCTGAAGCAAAATTCCTCTCCATTTTTGGACCAATGAAATTCAGAAACAAGTTATCTGTTTATAAAAGCAATGGTGAAACATGCATAGACAGAACAGACATTCACATTCTAAAAGGAGGAAATTGGAAGGAATAAAGGGTAACATGTCCCAAACACGTCTGAAAATCAGCAGAGGAAATTCCACTAGATTTCAAGTCCTGAGAATAATTCTCTTTGGGTCCCAAGGAGTAGCCCCATGCTCTGGCAATGGCAGCAGCCCACCCACTTCAACACTCTGAGATGGTACTGCCCTCTCAACTGTGAAGGTGATGGTTGTCCCACCTCTTTGCATATGGAAACAACTGGAGCCCTCTTCTTGGAATCTACAGAGGCAGACATGACTTCATCCTCTCAACCTGCTTTTTTATTACAGACTTTTGGAAGTTTAATAACATTCGTTCATTTTGTTTTGTCTCTGTATCCTTCAGTCCAAGTCTGCAGTATTTCTGTTGACATATATATCCTTCTCGAAACTCTGTGAGTCTAATGTAGATGTAAAGTCAAAAGGATCCACACCAACTCTATGCTGGCTTCTGCTGAGATGGTGGATTAGTAGGAAATTATTAATATCTTCAGCAAAATATTTTCTGATCCTATCCTTGGTGTTCTCCCCAGAGCATGCTTTAGTATCTGTAGTAATATGGATAGACTGAGAATTTTCCAAACCACTTAGTTCTGGTTCCTTTTTAAGTAATTGTCCCTCCGTCTCTTTCCTCTCACATATTACTATTAGTAGCAATGAGACACTAGACCGTACCACACACGCTGCTTATAAATATCAAAGTTCATTGTTTACAAGTTATATTTTCTGTCCAATATTAGAACACAGTGTGGTCAGGTTGCCTGCCACTTGTAACAAGAATCATCTTTCTTTCAGTTCCCAGTAATACATTCCTCATTTCCACCTGAGATCTCAAGAAAAAGCTTTAACCTCCATATTTTTACCAAAAGTCTCTTCAACACTATCCAGGCTTTCTCTTCAAAAGTCTTTCAGCCTCAATACATTATTCAATTCCCTTGCATCATAGCAGCATATTCACTTTCGGTGCCAAAATTTGTGTTACTTTCTCAGAGCTGCTGTAACAAAATATCCACTTATTTTTCTTTTGGTTTCTTACAGTGGAATGTTAGATAATAAATTTGATGTCTTCCTTTTTTAATATATCCTCTTATACTACAAATTTCCCTTGAAGCATTGTGTCATCTGCATTCCATAAGCTCTGGTATATTGTGTTTTTTTCATTTATATTTAAGAGCATTTTCTAATTTATCTTCTTTGAACCATTGAGTATTTGTGAGAATATGTGTTTAATGGTCCCACATAGTGAATTTCCAAACTTTCCTTCTATAATAGATTTCTAATTTCATTTTGTTTTGCTTAGGGAATATAATATGTATGATTACAATCCATTTAATTATATGGAAACTTGTTTTATGGTTCAGCACATGGTCTACCCTGGGGAATGACTCTTCTGAACTTGAAGAGAATCACTATTCTACAATTGTTGTGCTTGTCTTAGATTTTTCAGGTGGCTGTAACAAAATGCCACACATTGGGTATTAATAGCTTATAAATTACATAAATTTATCACTCATAGTTCTGGAGACTAGAAAGTCCAAGATCAAGGCTCAAGCATGGTTTTGTTTGGGGTGAGAGCTCATTTTTAGTGCAAAGCATGCTCCTTCTTCTCTGTCCTCACATGTGGAAGGGTTAGGAATCTCTGTGAGTTTCTTTTACAAGGTACAAATCTCGTTCATCAGGGTTATATCCTCAAATTTAAGCATTTCTTAAAAGTCCATCTCATAACACCTTCTTCTTTGGGGCTCATAATTTGAGGATATGACTTTAGTGGGAACAAACATTCAGATCACAGCTGTACTCTATAGATATTTAATCAGTCTAGTTGGTTTTTAGTGTCTTTCTATGTCTTGTTACCTTCTTGATCTTCTGCTTTATTTGGCCATCCTTTATTGAAGGTGAAGCATTAAAGCTTCCAACTTTTGATGTTCTTTCCTCAGTCATATATTGTCCTCATATTTTTATAGCCAATCATTCATGGATTACTTTAGTTCTTTCAATATATTTAAAATACAGAGAGAACACATACATTTGGGAAATAAGAAATGATTCTTATTAAGTTTTTTACTGTTGCATTCCTGACTTTTTGAGATAAAATCAGAATAGATAGGCAACAAATACATTTTTCAGTAAATTCTGTGTCTTAGCTTTATTAAGGATAATTTCTGCTGCTGCTGCTGCTAAGTCGCTTCGGTCATGTCCGACTCTGTGCGACCCCATAGACAGCAGCCCACCAGGCTCCTCCGTCCCTGGGATTCTCCAGGCAAGAACAATGGAGTGGGTTGCCATTTCCCTCTGCAATGCATGCATGCGTATTAAGTCACTTCAGTCATGTGCGACCCCATGAACAGCAGCCCACTAGGCTCCCCTGTCCATGGAATTCTCTAGGCAAGAATACTGCAGTGGGTTGCCATTTCCTTCTCCAAGGATAATTACTAGTGATTGGTTATTTTTTCCTGTGTATGGACTATGCTTTCTTGTTTCTTTGTATGTCTTACAAATTTTTTGTTGAAAGCTGAGTGTTTTAAATAATATAATGTGAATACTCTGGGTATCAGATTTTCCTCCATTCCTTTAAATATGCTGTTTTTGCTGCTTGCTATTTTTATTTTTGTTCCTGTTTATTTGCTTAATGACTTTGCTGATTTAACTTTGTAAAGTCTATGTACTCTGTCTTCTGTGGCCACTATAGTTTCTGGTCAGATAGCCTGCATGCCTGCTCAGTCACTAAGTCATGTTTGACTTTTTATGACCCCATGGACTGCAGCCCACCAGGCTCCCCTGTCCATGAAGTCTTTCAGGCAAGAATACCAGAGTGGGTTCACATTTCCTTCTCCAGGGGATCTTCCTGACTCAGGGATTGAACCCACATCTCCTACATTGGCAGATGGATTCTTTATCACTGTGCCACCTGTGAGGTCAGGTCAGTTGATGTCAGGTCAGTTGATGATCACCAGATATTTCCCTAAAGGCCTAGAATGAATAAAAGTCCCCACGATTATTTGCCAGGGGTCTCTGTGTGCATGTTGGGACATAACATGAATGCGCAAGGAGGCAGTTTATAACTCTGCCTTCTTGCTCATGCAAAACTTCAAGGTCAGCCAGAGGTGAGAACTTAAGGCCTTCTCAGGTCTTTCTTGAGCTTGTGCCTATACGTTTTTATAATCATGGACTATTAAGTATTTGGGAATGTTTGCAAAGTCAGAACTTTACAAAGCTTCTATGGCCATCCCATTTCTCAGATTTTCTTCTCTCTCTCTCTTTCTGTCTTTTTGTTGTTGCTCCTGCAAAGCAGGAACTACTGTTTTTGACAATTATTTTAGAAGAAAAAGCTGTTCACACTAGGTAGGCCTTATATCTCGTCAAGTAAAGGACACTCTTGCAGATGGAGCTTTCTGGGGAAATTCTAAATAGGTCAAATAATGGCATGTCCCTAGGAACAGAGCTTTGTAAGAGCCTCAACCCACTTTTTTGGAGGAGCTTCAACTCAGTTCTCCCTGAGGGGAGAACCCCTAAAACCCTCAGGGGTTTTAGGCTGCTGATTTTCTATAATTATGGAGCTATTAGTTTTCAAGGCTACCCCTGAGTCAGGTAATAGAAGATGTGAATAGAGAAAGTTAAAACACTACAATGCTTGTTATTCTTACTGACACACAGCCTTTTTTTTTTGGATTAACTGTTTCATGTATTGTTGCAAGAATATGACTAATTTTCAGATTTCTCAAAAAGTTGATATTTACAATTTTTGCCAATGTTCTCTGATTTTATGAAAAGGAGAAATTTTGAAAGTCCTTACTCCACCATTCTGACATTTTCTCCCCACCATGTTCTTTTGATTGCATAGGTGTTACTGTTCAATAATGTTGCCAGTATTTTCTTTCAGATGCTGAAAGAAAAGTGGAGAGCTGTTCACAATGCTATGAAAGTCATATTTTAAAATATCTCCTTTCTTTAATAAATAGGTAATTAAATTTATCATCTCACAGACTAATCATTCATTTCATTTAAGAAAGAGCTGGAATGGCCTTATCTATACAGAAACGACATAGGTAAAAGTGGAAAGTACACGAATGCTTGCCAGGACATGCTATGGTCTTGATTTATTTGTGTATTCTAAAAAATTTGTAGAAATAGTATCTTTCAAAACAAAAATTTTAAAAATAATCTTTTTAAAGGAAAATTTGTTTACACTGAGATAGCATTAATCTGAATTTACCCTTGATAGCATTAATCTAAATTGCTGTATCCATAATTTTTTGGACTGTAAAATGAATATGCCATGTGCATCTGTTTTAGAAACTGCATTATAAATATAACGTGGTTTTCAAATATATCATTATTAAATTTATTTGTATTTTTAAAATAGAGGCTAGTTTAGATGCTATCCTTTATGGTAGCAGGATCTTGGCGTAGGTATGCATACCATGGTAGAGGCTGGTGATAAAGGTCAAGCTGGCAGTGCACAGGCGCACAGCGGGAGAGGCACACCTCAAGTACACATAGAGGTGGGAGTCAGCCATGGGGATCTAGGCTGGCATCTTGTACCCATGCAGCCACAGAAGCCAGAGATTCACTGGCTCCGATGGTGGTGGCAAGAAAGGAGTGGGGAGGGAATTGGAGAGCTGATGTTGGTGAACATGAATACATCTAAGGCAAAGCATGGTGAAATCCACAGTGGGAAGCCACTATGGCCTGCTGCCCATTGGTTTCTTCAGTAGAAAAAGCTACTAAAATCACCTGTGGAGCTCCTCACTACAGCTACTCCTGTTACATAGCCGATACTGATAGCCCCTGCTCTTCTTTTTTGCTTCTAGACATCTCTATATATATGACCAATATGCTGGTCTCTGAGTGGGCTGAAACCAAAGCAGGCCCTTTGTTTGCTATCCCAAAATATTGGGAAGCTGGGCACTCACTCCTTTCTCTTTCCAGGTCGGAGGAACTCTTTCTGGATAGGGAGTTTCCTTTTGGCACTGAGGCCTGCTGACCTGAGAAATGAGATGGGGCAGACAAAAAGAAGCTGTTCTTCTTTCACTTTTGCTTTGATTATTCTCAGAGTTGTTTTTTTTTTTTTTTTTTCTAGTGTGCAGCAACCTCAGATATGCAGATGATACCACTCTAATGGCAGAAAGCGAAGAGGAACTAAAGAACCTCATGATGAGGGTGAAAGAGGAGAGTGAAAAGCTGGCTTAAAACTCAATATTAAAAAAAAAAACTAAGATCATGCCATCTGGTTCCATCATTTCATGGCAAATAGAAAGGGAAAAGGTGGAAGCAGTGACAGATACCCTCTTCTTGGGCTCCAAAATCACTGCACATGGTGACTTCAGCCATGAAATTAGAAGACGATTGCCTCTTGAAAGGAAAGCTATGACAAACCTAAACAGTATATTAAAAAACAAGACCCACTGCGATATTGTAAAGTGGTTAGCCTCCAACTAATAAAAATAAATGAAAAAAATAAAAATAAAATAAAATAAAAATTTAAAAAAAGAGATAATAATATAACATAAAAAGAAAAACAAACAAACAAACAAAGACATCACTTCACTGACAAAGGTCCATATAGTCAAGGCTATGGTCTTTCCAGTAATCACGTACGGATGTGAGAGTTGGACCATAAAGAAGGCAGGCACTGGAGAACTGGTGCTTTCAAACTGTGATGCTGAAGAAGACTCTTCAGAGTCCCTTGGACAGTGAGGATATCAAACAAGTCAACCCTAACGGAAATCAACTCTGAACATTCATTGAAAGGACTGAAGTTGAAGTTCTAATACTTTGGCCACCTAATGCAAACATCTGACTCTTTGGAAAAGACCCTGATGCTGGGAGAGATTAAAGGCAGAAGGAGAAGAGGGCAACAGAGAATGAGATGGTTTAATAGCATCATGGGCAAACTCCAGCAGATGGTGAAGGACAGGGAGGCCTGGAGTACTGCAGTTCATGGGGTTGCAAAAGAGCCGGACACAAGTTGGTGAGTTAACAACAAAAATGTTGCTGAAGTTTCTGCTAAGTCCTTCCAGAACTCATCAGAAATAAGAATTGAATATCATTACTTGGATTTACCACATAGCAGGTTGATGGTTTACCATTGGTGAAGTTTTGTTGTAAGTTTTGATATCAGGACAAATTTTTGAACTTTTCTTGAATAAGAAGAACTACCCTCATTCATATAGTTAAACACTGACTGGCTTTAGAAAGAAGTTTCTGTCGCAGATGATAATACTTAGTGAATCAGTCTAAAATTTCAAGGTAAAACATAACATATATGAAATTTATATTGGTTTACTATCATTTCCATAAAAACTAGTGTTTGAAATACAAGTAATGTCAACAGACTTATAACTTTCCCATGTTGACAAGAGTTAAAACAGAAAGTAAAATTATCAATATCACACAAATTTTCAGCACTCAGTCTACAAATTTCCATGTTTAAACTACATTAATAGTTTTGACAAGTGTGCTTCAAACTATATATCAAGTGAAAAAAATTTATATTTCAATTTTTCTGATGAAAAATCATGAAATGACAATGTTAAATCCACTAAAACAGATGATGTTACTATGGATACTGCTGATTCAACACCACACAATAGACTGAAACAGTTTCCACATAGTGCATGCTGATAATAATATAATAAATAAACACACCTTTAAATAACTTACACTTTCCCAATGAGTCTTTTTATTCTTCATATATACTTTTACCATCATCAGTGATAACACATCATAGTGGGTTCCACAGGCTTCAATGAATTAGTGTTTTATCAACTTCTTTGAAAATACTCTTACCTGTGGTTATTCCACGCAGACTATCAATAATGGCTAATCCTTCAATCACTTCAAATTCAGTATTGATTCATGGAAAAAAGCAAAATCTGTTAACTCATCAATAGTCACAGAAGACAGCTCAAAATTTTCCAGCTTCTCTTTAATTGACTACTGATTTGCTCCTAATATTCACAGCCCTTCAATTTTTTTTTCACAGAAAGGAAAATAGCTTTTAACAATTTTGTTTCTTTCTAGACACATTTCTTTTTCTATTGTAATCAAAGATGGTATAATTAATCCACAATTGGTAAACTGTTTTCTTTGCTTGGCTAATAAATAGACATTTTAGTTGTGGTCATATTTATATTTTTGTGAAGAAATTCTGTTGTGATAAGACATTGTATTAGATTTTCTAGTTTTTCTAAACATTGCTTTCCAGTATTCCACAATAGGGATATTGTGATGGTTGCTTAGTTTGCTAAAGGCAGTGTATATTGAGTTTTTTAGAATAGTTATGCTGCCATCACATAATAATTGGAATACTTTGACTTCTAATTCAATAACAAAGTAATCTACACTATTGTGCCTTTAAATCACATATTTTTTTCCTTCTACTTGTTATGTTGACATTATTTATTATGCACTAGTAATAAAGAGTAATAAATAAGATATCTTGATACTTAATGCCATATTTGAGTGCCATTTATGAGGCACCAAAAGATTGTCAAGTTGCAACTGCATCACTCACGTTGTGGTGTGCTAAGCAGCAGCGCAAAGTGATGGCTGCACCACACGTGGTCTCTGTTCAACTCTGCCATTGTAGCTGGAAAATAGACATGGAGAATACATTTGAGCATAGCTGTAGTGCAATAAAACTTTATTTGTGGACATTTACATTTAAATTTAGTATAGCTTTCATGGCTGGGAAAATAGTGTATTTCGTTAGGTTTTTTGTTTTTTGTTTTTTACCTATTTAAAAATAGCTGACAAGCCATAAGAAAATAGGTAGTGGACCGCATTTGATCTTCAGTTTAGTTTACAGATCTGTGGATCAGAATATGGATTTTGATGCTGGTACTCTTGTTTCCATTACTTTCTTGAACAACCAAATTCTTGAATGATACATGTAAGCTCCGACTGTTTGCAACCCCGTGACATATACAGCCCATGGAATTCTCCAGGCCAGAATACCGGAGAGGCTAGCAATTCCCTTCTCCAGGGGATATTCCCAACCCCAGGAAAGAACCAACTGTCTCACATTGCAGGTGGATCTGTTACCAGATGAGCCACCAGGGAAGCCCAAGAATACTAAGGTAGGCAGCCTATCCCTTCTCCAGGGGATCTTCTCAACCCAGAAATCAAACTGGTGTCTCCTGCATTGTAGGCGAATTCTTTACCAGCTGACTACCAGTGAAGCTATATGTAAGCTCCAGTTTCCTCACTGATGAAATTGGGATAATAGTAATAACTTTGTTGTAGGGTCATGGAGAAGAATTAAATAAGCTTATGTTTGAAGATGCTCAGCTTGGTGCCAGACACATAATAACATACATCGACAGTAGTCATTAATTTTGGTTTCTCTGTTGGCCATGGCTTAGCCCAGGCACAAATATGTTTTTATTCTGAGGGATCTTCTAGAAAAATGAAATGTCAAACATTTAAACCTCAATTATTATTTCAATTATTACCATTGAAATAACTATTGATTATATATTACAATTATATGTACACAATATATTTATTATAATTAAAATAACTGTTTCAATTATTATAACTAATCTCTATTAGTTAACATATAGGGACAAAGCTTGCCTAAAGTTGATGGAACTACAGCATACAAGGACATATTTGTGGATAACATATATTGTTTCACTTTCTTATTTATATCATGAGTCTACAGGGTGTGAAGTCTAGAGTGGTCTATCCTTTCCACCCACAGGGATGGCTTGGTTATGTCAGAGGACACACCCTTTCTCAGAGGCCTCAGTTCATTTCAGTTCAGTTGCTCAGTCATGTCTGACTCTTTGTAACCCCATGGACTGCAGCACACCAGGCCTCCCTGTCCACCAGCAACTCCTGGAGTTTACTCAAACTCATGTCCATTGAGTTGGTGATGCCATCTCATCCTCGATCATTCCCTTCTCTTCCCACCTTCAATCTTTCCCATCATCAGGGTCTATTCCAAAGAGTCAGTTCTTCACATCAAGTGGCCAAAGTTTTGGACCTTCAGCTTCAGTATCAGTCCTTCCAATGACTAGTCAAGACTAATTTCCTTTAGGATGGACTAGTTGGATCTCCTTGCAGTCCAAGGGACTGTCAAGAGTCTTCTACAACACCACAGTTCAAAAGCATCAATTCTTTGGCACTCAGCTTTCTTTATAGTCCAACTCTCACATCCATACATGACTACTGGAAAAACCATAGCCTTGACTAGACAGACCTTTGTTGGCAAAGTAATGTCTCTGTTTTTTAATATGCTGTCTCAGAGGCCTATGAGCTTGAATTAGCTTTAGCTGAGACCATCTCAATGGGTTTCTCTTATAGCTAAGTTGGTAAGGAATCCACCTGAAATGTGGGAGACTTGGGTTCAATCCCTGGGTTGGGAAGATCCCCTGAAGGAGGGCATGGCAACCCACTCCAGTATTCTTGCCTGGAGAAGCTCCATGGAACAGGAGCCTAGTGGGTTACAGTCCACGGGGTTACAAAGAGCTGGACGCAGTTGAGTGACTAAGCACAGCACAATACCATCTCAATACTTTTAGCAGTTAAATGTAAATAAATTCAACAAACGAATTCAGAATTGTTACTGTAATGGCCTCAAGTTGTGTATCTTCACTGTGTTAAGTGGTTAAACAGGATACTAGTTACTACGTCTAGTAGGTCATATGTGGAAAAGAAATGTAGATGAATTGGATTGATTGTTTTCTATTCAGAGTAATAAAGCTGGAAAGGGGGTGTTGGGTCCTTATTTATTGGTATAAATTGTCACAGAAGCAGGTGTCAACCCTGGCTTGATCATTTGGAGTATGTTTATACATTCAACTCAATTGCTATTGGAGAGAGGGTAAGCTGGTCTCCAAAATATGTGACCCCTACAGGGTAACCTGGGAGAGTTATAACTGTAACGGGTCACCCCCTGTGCTTCGGTGCCATATTATCTCAAGTGAATACACAACATGATGTAGACAAAATCAGAGTCTTTGATATTCAAATTTTTCTTTAATACACATCATGGAGTTCCAATTGCCAACACATTGTGCCTTTCCTATATAGAAAACAACATTTTAGCAGACACTGTCTTCAACTAATATTAGAATTTATTGAGCAGCCAAATAGAAACATTCACACTTTACAATATACTGCATAATATACAATATACTGCGAGACAACAGAAAACACACAGAAGGACAGATGTGCTTTATTAATCCAGTTTATTTCATGTCTACTAACCTTAGTCCAATATAGCTCTGCCAGTGATAATAATTTGAATGCAATTATAATTGCCCATCCTTTATTACCTGAGCCCTAGTGTAATTTGTTTGTAATCAGTCTACAGCAAGTTAATTGTTCTCCCTCCCTTTCAAATGTACAGAGTGAGACTGTTGAAAGAAAATTTGCCTATACAACTAAATTGCAGAGCTCAGACCATCACAGCATCCAGGGAAACATAAAGGACATTAAATATAAATGCACATCACAATGGTTCATGTCCAGCCTAAATAGGTGCATTTAAATTTCAATTGCATTTGATTATTCAAATTATGTTATTACCATGATCATAACTGTTTTAATTTGCCAGTATGGATAAATGGCTTCCCTTAAAAAAACAATGGTGGTTGCCAGTAAGTAGTGAAGATAATTATTTGCTCTGAGCACCTATTTGGAGGGCAATTAATCAGGCAAGTATCCCATCCAAGAAGCTTGAAGCAGTGTGTTAGGCAGAACCTGGATACTTAACAACCAGGGAAGAAGATGTGGGAAAGAATACTGAACCTGAAAACAAGCTCTGTCACTGAATTATTGCATGATATTGGACAAGTCATTCCACCCCTGTGCAGTTTTTATCACATGTGCTTCTTTCTAATGCTGCCATGAGTTTACTTAAGTTGTTTCTTCTGCTGGGAATGCCCATCTTCCTTTTACCCAAGATCCACTTAGCTCTCTATTGTCTGGTCTTCATGTTTATTATTTTCCATTTATTGTGTTCCTTAGTTCTAATTAAGCTTGATTCTCTTTGATATAATTTATCACCTTATTTTAAAGGCTTTGCTAATTTCAATGTTTGAGCAATTTGTGAAACTCTTACTTTAAAGTATTACTGCTCTTCACTGTGCCTGACATTTTCTGTTTTCTTTTCATGTCCAGCACTTTTTTAGTTTTTCAAGACATTGTGGGTAATACATCAGAGATACTCTGGTTTCCACAATTCTCCTCTGAAAACAAATGCTACTGTTTTCTATTAGCCAATTAACCCGCTAACATATCTGATTAATCTTGTAGAACAGAGGTCAACAAACTATAGTCCTGGGCCAAATCTGGAAAGCCATCTATTTTTAGAAATAAAGTTTTATTGTAACACAGCTGTACCCATTTGTTTAGGTGTTATCTATGGCTGCTTTTAGGCTATAATAGCAGAGGTTGAGTTATTTCTATGAACACTGACTAGACTGAAAAGCCTATAATATTTAGTATCTGGCCCTTTATAGAGTTTTTAACCAAGCTCTCTTCTAGCAGATAAGTCTGACATATGTATTTTGAAAACGAATAAAAAGAATATTCCTAGATGATTCTAATGTATATCCTTTTACAGAAAAACTCCATTAACATATCTATAAGATCCCTTATGTTTCTGAGTCTTTCATTGTAGATGTCAGATTATAAATTCATGAAATAGAAGATGCAATTTTAATCTCAGAATAATGACCCAAAAATCTCCAGTCTCCCACTGGTTAACTCATACTGATATTGTTACTCTATTTTAAATATAAAAACAAACAAAAAAAGCCCTTTGAGAGTCCAAGGATGCAAGACAAATCATCTCAAAATTATTTCAATATAGCTATAGTCTAAGATTCAGAGCATAATTATCATATTTAAATTTTTTTGTTTGATTTGCTTTGTTTTGATTTTGTCTCTTTTGCTTCTTCCCAAACTGGTTGCAGTTTACATGCCTCCAAATACAACATTTGGAGGCAAAGAGATACACAACCAGAGAAGGCAATCAGCACAATCCATAAGAATTTTTGGATGTCAATTTCAGGAATTTTGGACATAAATGAGATGGGAAATGCTCATTAATCAATCCCAAGCTGCCTGTTTCCCAAAGGACATAGAATCAATATAGGTCAAATTTTCTATTTCTCCAAAGCCTACCTCACTAAGCACCTTGAAAAAGATTTTATGGGCAGTTTTCCTACAGATTTAGTATTTGCAATGCAAGAACATCAACTTCTTTAAATGTTGGGCAGAGAGAACTTCAAATTGTGAAACAAGTATGTCTGATTAAAGGGTTAAAAACAACCAAGCACTGATTCTGTTCTATAGACATGCAGTCTGTAATAAGATAGTGATATAGGCAAGTGAATTTTGAATTTTCATGCTGTAAATATTGACTTTAGAAAGAATTATTCTATCACTTTCCACCCCTAAAACAAATACATAAACAAATAGAACCAATGTCTTTTACCAACACATGTTAAAATAATCATATAAAAATATTTGAAATACATCAGAAAAGAGTTAATGTACTAAATAGGCAAAAAGTTCCTACTATCAGTAAGAAAATAAACCTTATACATTGATAGATTAATATTCAAAATATATGCAAAGCATATATATTTAATATATGTTATGCTATGCTTAGTCAAACAGTCATGTCCAAATTTTTGCAACCTCATGGACTGTAGCCAGCCAGGCTACTCTGTTCACAGGGATTCTCCAGGCAAGAATACTGGAGTGGGTTTCCATGTCCTCCTCCAGGGGATCTTCCCAACCCAGATATTGAACCTAGGTTTCTCCCATTGCAAGCAGATTCTTTAACATATAAGTCACCTGAGAAGCCATATTTAATATGAGTTTTCACTAATAAGATATGTTAACTTAAATACCCACAATTATTATTGACACATTTTATTAGAAAAAAACATTGTTGTTGAATTTTTCCCTAAAGATACAAACATATTGGAAGTAATATTAATTGGATTATAAAGATTTTAATTATCAAGCTATGAAAAAACATGGAGGAAACTTAAATGCTTATTATTGAATGAAAGAAGACATTATGAAAAGGCTACATACTATAATTCTAACTATATGACATTCTGGAAAAGGCAAAACTATGGAGACAATAAAAAGATAAATGTTTGCTGACTGGAAGTAGGGGGAGAAATGAAAGGGCAGAGTAGAGATTTGGGGGGCAGTGGAAAACACTTCGAGTGATATTATAAGATGGATATATGTCATTATGCATTTATCCAAACCCATAGAATGTACAACACCAAGACAGTCCGAACGTAAGTTATGAACTTTGGGTAACTGTGACATATAACTGTAGGTCCATCCTCAGTAAAAATGTAGCACTCTTGTGAGTGATGTTGATAATGGGAGAAATGTATTCTGCATATAAGTTAAACAAGCAAGGTGACAATATGCAACCTTCATGTACTGTTTTCCCAATTTTGAGCTAGCCCATTGTTCCTTATCTGGTACTAACTGTTGCTTCTTGTCCTACCTACAGGTTTCTCAGAAGGCAGGTAATGTGGTCTGGTATTCCCATCTCATTAAGAATATTCCGGTTTGTTGTGATCCACGCAGTCAAAGACTTTAGCATAGTCAATGAAGCAGAATTAAATGGGTTTTTTTTTGGTGGGGGGGGGGGGAATTCCCTTGCTTTTTCTGTGATCCGGCATAAGTTGGCAATTTGATCTGCGATTCCTTGCCTTTTCTAAATCCAGTGTATACACATGGAAGTTTTGGTTCACATACTGCTGAAGCCTCGCATGACAGATTTGAGCATAATCTGGCTGACATGTGTACTGCAAATGTATGGTAATTTGAACATTCTTTGGGATTGCCTTTCTTTGGGATTGGAATGAAAACTGACCTTTTCCAGTCCTGTGGCCACTGATGAGTTTTACAAATTTGCTGGCATATGCAGATGATATCACTTTAATGGCAGAAATTGAAGAGGAACTAAAGAGCCCTTTGATGAAGGTGAAAGAAGAGAGTGAAAAAGCTGACTTAAAACTCAACATTAAAAAAAAAAAACTAAGATCATGGCATTGGGTCCTATCGTTTCATGACAAATAGATGGGGAAAATGTGGAAACAGTGTCAAATTTCATTTTCTTTGGTTCCAAAATCAATGTGGGCGATGACTACAATCATGATATTAAAATACACTTGCTCCTTGGAAGTATGTGTGTTAGTCACTCAGTAGCGTAGACTTTTTGCAGCCCCATGGACTCCTCTATCCATAGAATTCTCAAGGGAAGAATACTGGAGTGGGTTGCCATTTCCTTCTCCAGAGGATCTTCCCAACCAAGGGATCAGACCTGGGTCTCCAGCATTGTAGGTGGATTCTTTACCATCTGAACAACCAAGGAAGCTCTCCTTGAAAGTATAGTTATGACAAAGTTAGACAGAGTATTAAAGGGCACAGACATCACTTTGCCGACAAAGATCCATATAGTCAAATCTATGACTTTTCCAGTAATCATGTATGGATGAGATTTGGAATATACAGAAGGCTGAGCACTGAAGAATTGATTCTTTAGAACTGTGGTGTTGGATAAGACTTTTGAGAGTCCCTTGGACTGCAAGGAGATCAAGCCAGTCAATCCTAAAGAATATCAACCCTGAATATTCACAGGAAGGATGGATACGGAAGTTGAAGCTCCAATACTTTGGCCACCTGTGGGAAAAGCTGACTCACTTGAAAAGACCCTGATCCTGGAAAAGATATAAGGCAGGAGGAGGAGGGGACAACAGAGGACAAGATGGTTGGATGGCATCACTTACTCAAAGGACATGAGTTTGAGCAAGATCCGCGAGATGGTGAAGGCTGGCGTGCTGTAGTCCATGGGGTCGCAAAGAGTCAGACATGACTGAGCAACTGAAAAACAGCAAAATATACAAAACCAAAAATATTTACACCACACAGTGTTCACCTTTGTGTGAGGAGGTTTTAAGGAGTTTTACTTTCTTCCATGTGCTTTTGTTATGTAGTTTCCAAACTGTTTAAACTAAATATCATTTACTTTTAGAATTATGCAAAGACAATTAATGCTGTTTAAAAAATAGAAGAAACCATACTTCCTTCCAAGGTACTTTTCCCCTACTATGGTTCCCTCTCTCTCTCTCTCTCTTAGTTAGTCCTGTCGCTCAGTCGTGTCCAACTCTGTGATCCCATGGACTGTAGCCTACTAGGCTTCTCCATCCATGGGATTTTCCAGGCAAGAATACTGGAGTGGGTTGCCATTTCCTTCTCCAGTCTCTGTCTTAGAGGCAAAGATAATTGTGAGTGACCTCAGATTTAAGCAAAATATAGTCATTTTCTATCACCCAATCTCCAAAGTTCTTCAGACTTCCTTGGGCATCGGATGGCATTCTTGTTAGAAGAAAACTGTAGGCTTCTAAGGATGAACTGGGAAAGGCAAGTCCTTGGTTGGGGGAGGAAGCCAATGCCTTCAGAACCAATTCCACTATTAACTGAGCAAGGCAATTCTCTATTTGGGAATTCATGGATCTTATTTATGAAAGAACTTTTGGCTAGCTCATCTAGAACATCTGGTAGCTTGATTTCTCATTAATTGTGATTAAACTCAAATCTGTTGAGTTTTAAAAGTGCATATGCTATTCGTAAGAAAGTAATTTTTAACAGTAACAACATAAATTAAGTGACCTATTAATAAAATAGGATTTATAGTGTTCAAAAATGCAGGATATATAGAATCATCTCTTATCTGTACATATTAACCATAGATAATACTTAGAGCTATTCAGTCTTGAGGGCTGGCAAATCGGAAGGGTCAATCAATATTGACAAATAAAAGTTCTGGCAATAGTAATAACAGTGGTGATAATGTTAATAGTAGTAATTAATTAAATACAGTTGAGAAAATCCTCTATTTTACCTTAATATTTATAATATGTGTGATGTTTTGCTTACATCATCTTCCAAATATTCAATATGCAGTGCCAAAGTAAATAGACTGAACTGAATTAATAAAGCTAAATTAGCATGAATTAATTAGCCTTGAAGAAGATTTCCTGGCATTTATTAGCAAAGCATTTCTCCCATCCTGTATCTCTCATCATAAGGTCTCTGTAAAATTCCTAGTTTCTGTGTTTTCATTCTCCATGTTCATTCCCTTCAAGTCACTCTTATCAACACCTCTTATTTTAATTTATTGATAAGAATATTATGAGTTAGAACTGGGGAAAAAAAACATAAAATAGTAACCTAAATAACTGAATTTTCTTAATATCCTCCCATCTACCACCCAAATATTATAACCAATATTTTCATATCTATTTCAAACAATTTCATGTAGATACAGGTATACATAAGCATGTTTTTTATATAAAGGAAAAACCACTATTTTTGCCCATTTCTTCTATCATTATTTCCCCCAGTTCAGTTCAGTTCAGTCGTGTCTGACTCTTTGCAACCCCATGAGCCACAGCACGCCAGGCCTCCCTGTCCATCACCAACTCCTGAAGTCCATCCAAACTCATGTCCATTAAGCTGGTGACGTCATCCAACCATCTCATGCTCTGTCATCCCCTTCTCCTCCTACCCTCAATCTTTCCCAGCATCAGGGTCTTCTCAAATGAGTCAGCCCTTCACATCAGGTGACCAAAGTATTGGGGTTTCAGCTTCAACATCAGTCCTTCCAAACAATACCTAGGACTGATCTCCTTTAGGATGGACTGGGTGGATCTCCTTGCAGTCCAAGGGACTCTCAAGAGTCTTCTCCAACACCACAGTTCAAAAGCATCAATTCTTCGGTGCTCAGCTTTCTTTATAGTCCAACTCTCACATCCATACATGACCACTGGAAAAACCATAGCCTTGACTAGACAGACCTTTGTGGACAAAGTAAAGTCTCTGCTTTTTAATATGCTGCCTAGGTTGGTCATAACTTTCCTTCCAAGGAGTAAGCGTCTTTTAATTTCATGGCTGCAATCACCATCTGCATTGATTTTTGAGCCCAGAAAAATAAAGTCAGCCACTGTTTCCAGTGTTTGCCCATCTATTTCCCATGAAGTGATGCTACCGGCTGCCATGATCTTAGTTTTCTGAATGTTGAGCTTTATGCCAACTTTTTCACTCCCCTCTTTCACTTTCATCAAGAGGCTCTTTAGTTCTTCACTTTCTGCCGTAAGGGTGGTGTCATCTGCATATCTGAGGTTATTGATATTTCTCCCGGCAATCTTGAGTCCAGCTTGTGCTTCATCCAGACCAGCATTTCTCATGATGCACTCTGTATATAAGTTAAATAAGCAGGGTGACAATATACAGCCTTGATGTACTCCTTTCCCTATTTGGAACCAATCTGTTTTTCCATGTCCAGTTCTAACTGTTGCTTCCTGACCTACATACAGGTTTCTCAAGAGGCAGGTCAGGTGATCCCCCATGACCTGCCAAAATTATTGCTATTCTGTGATGTAAAGAAAAAGTACAAAATACATGCACCTTGTTGTACATAAACGTTATCTCATAAGAAAATATGGTACTGCAAAATACTTCTAGTTAAATACATTCAGCTCTAACTACTGATAGCTAGAAGTTTGAAATTTAGTACAAAATCGATCAGCAGATGAAAAATCTACAAACAGAACCTAAAAATATTAATTGCATAATATTGGTGGCAGATAGTTTGGTATTCACTGCAAAATTCTTTATGTTTTTTATGCTTGAAATTTTCTTAGAAAGTGTTGGATAAAGAGAAGTAGAGAGCCCCAGATTCCTAGAATGCAAACAGCAGCAGGCATTTTGAAAGATCAGGTGTGATGTGCTTACAATAATCTAGGGAAGAAATAATGAGGGAGCAAACTGGAAAGATTATATAAATGGAAGTTTTGTGTGTCAAGAAAAGCAGTCACAAAGATAAGATACTAGGGAAGAAGAAGCAACCATATTTGGAAATAATCTGATATCCAGAATGATGAAAAGTAAGAATTTAATTATGATTAGATGGTTTTAGCAGAATGGAGATTCTGGAGGATGCAGAGATCACACAGCTCTAGCAGATAATAGAATTCCAACTAACTAGAGTGAAGAGATAGCACTTAAAAACCCAAGCCCTTGTTTGAGAGTCTTACAGCAGCAGAAGGCTGACCTCAAAAGCTATGGCTCATAAGTTGAGCTGAATCATGAAAGTTTTGCAGCCAGAGGCTCTCAGCTAAGTGACCTGGTTGCAGCTGGACAGCAAGTTATTTCTTGAAAAGAAACCTTAATGGTGACCTTCTCTGACTATCATTCTTAACTCTGTGAATGCTAGTATTGTTGAGAATCTGAATTAAGCTGTACAGCTAAAGATTTTTGAGTGGTGTTTTGATGGACAGTTAAATACTGGCTTATTTTGACACTCTTGAGGTCTGATTTTAGACTTTGTTAGGGTGGGTCTAATGTAGGGCTAATCTAGGGTTAAAGAAAATTGACTCCTGAAATGCAGCTTTTCTGGAATTTCAAATAAATGCCTCGGTTACTTAGTGATGTCTATCCATCCTGGCTAGTTGGAATTTTAATATTACCCAACACTGCAAATTACAGAATATTCAATAAGTTCATAAGTTCTTGGCAATTCTTCTCTATCCAGCCCCATAGGACCTTGTTTTATGCACGCAAATATCAGTACGCAGCTAGAAAAGCAAGGAGATCCTAACACAAACAATGAAGCTACTTCTCTGTACAACCTCCTCTGTTCCAATTCCTTTCCCTGCAAAGTTCAGCTAGGATCTCAGTCCAAACTTTTGTTTTCTCTGCCCAGAAAAACCACTACTGTGTGTTTTCACTTTACCTCTCCATGGTTAGAGATTCCTCCTGGCACAAATTTCCCACAAACATGGAACTCACCTCACATGTTTCTCTTCATTCAAGGATCATATGTTTGGGCTGTTGGTCATCCAATGCCTGAAAGTAAGTTTTTCATGAATTAAATACAGTGTCATATTTACTTCGGTGGGTGGTTAATTCTAATAACCATCACTCCATCATTCTCAGAACAAGAAAGTCAGGTGCTCATATCTTAATAGGAAAAGACTCAAATATTATTTAGAGGAATGCTTCGAGTTCTGTTCATTATTTGAAGTATAACTGAATTTCTTAACAGAGTTTCCTAGCAGGTGACCAGTTATATAGCAGCTTTTAACATGGGTATTGGAGCCCTTTCCTTTCTCACTATGACTAGTTACACAAAATTGAGAGGAGAGTGAAAGGTTGGCTTAAAGCTCAACATTCAGAAAACTAAGATCACGCCATCTAGTCCCATCACTTCATGACAAATAGATGGGCAAACACTGGAAACAGTGGCTGACTTTATTTTTCTGGGCTCAAAAATCAATGCAGATGGTGATTGCAGCCATGAAATTAAAAGACGCTTACTCCTTGGAAGGAAAGTTATGACCAACCTAGGCAGCATATTAAAAAGCAGAGACTTTACTTTGTCCACAAAGGTCTGTCTAGTCAAGGCTATGGTTTTTCCAGTGGTCATGTATGGATGTGAGAGTTGGACTATAAAGAAAGCTGAGCACCGAAGAATTGATGCTTTTGAACTGTGGTGTTGGAGAAGACTCTTGAGAGTCCCTTGGACTGCAAGGAGATCCACCCAGTCCATCCTAAAGGAGATCAGTCCTGGGTGTTCATTGGAAGGACTGATGTTGAAGCTGAAACCCCAATACTTTGGCCACCTGATGTGAAGGACTGACTCATTTGAGAAGACCCTGATGCTGGGAAAGATTGAGGGCAGGAGAAGAAGGGGATGACAGAGGATGAGATGGTTGGATGGCATCACCAACTCAATGGACATGAGAGGAGTTGGTGATGGACAGGGAGGCCTGGCGTGCTGCGGTTCATGGAGTCGCAAAGAGTCAGACGAAACGGAATGACTGAACTGAACTGAACTGATGGCTCAAGGTTCTCTGAATAGAGGAGGTTTCTATCTCCACTAGGGGATTTAGGTTGGAGAATTACAGATTTTGGTAAATCTAAGAGTGGATTGACTCTATTTTTATCTCATTTATTTAACCTTTTTATATATTATGTTAGTTTCATATTCCTGTTAACTAATTACTGCAAATTTAGTGGCTTAAAACATCACACATTTGAAAGTCAAAAGACAGAGGACTTCTACAGAACTGAAGAGTTATCAGGACTTCTTCCTTTTGAAGGCTCCAGGAAAGAATCCCTTCCTTGTCTCTTTCAGCTCCTAGTGGCTACTGGCTTTCCTCACCATGTAGCCACATATTTCCTATCTCTGTTTGCATCCTCATACTGCCTCCTTGTCTCTCTTATCTATTGCTTCCTATTTATAAGAACCCTTCTAACTACATGGGGACAACTATATAATCTCCTCACCTCAAAACCCTGCATTTACATACATCAGCAAACTCTCCTTTATATTTATGTTCATATATCTTGGCGTGCATGCCAAGTTGCTTGAGTCATGTCTGACTCATTGCAACTCTATGAACCATAGCCCACCAGACTGCTCAGCCCGTGGGATTCTCCAGGTGAGAATACTGGAGTGGTTTGCCATGCCCTCCTCCAGGGGATCTCCCCGACCCAGGGATGGAACCTATGTCTCCTGTGTCTCTTGCATCGGCAGGCAGGTTTGTTTCCCATAAGTGCCACCTGGGAAGCCCATGGTCACAAAGTCTCAGATTTGGGGAATTAGAACATGGCCATCTTTGGGGTCATTATTCAGTCTACCATACATATGAAGAGATAAATTTCTCTGAAGTCCAAATTTCAACAAATGAAAATGATTGCATATCTTTTCAAATATATTTTTATCCAGACTATTTCATTACTTTAAACATACTGACCAAACACATACACAATTTGGAGCAGCTTTAATGACAAAACCCCGTGGACAATTTCCTTTTAATATCGCAGAGATATGGTTGAATAAATCCTATCTTATTACAGGAAGACATTCTGTCTATGAGATCTACCTGCCGAAATCTCAATGCATTACAGATTGAATAAAACTTTCATTTAAAATAACACTTTGAAATTAACCTTGGAGGAAAAACCTCATACCTGAGGGTGAGATGGCTGCATATATATTTAGAATGTTCCACTCTCTAGGAGTTCTTGGTTTCAAATTCTCTCCTCTGTGCATAGCAACTTACCTTTGTGAAGTGACTTCCAACAATTCTTCTCAAGTTCCATTCTCCTTAATGTGGACTGGCCTTTTCTGATATATTGCCATTGTGTGAAATTCTCCATAGTATTCCCCTGGAGGTTTTTCTCTCCCTGTTCTCAAGATAAAACAGATGTATAGATATTCATCAAAAACTCGGTACTTTTGTTACAGATTAAATGTCACTTCTTGGGAAATATGTAATATGCATGCAGCCTAGCTCCAAATAGCTTCCATGTGTTTCTATTTCTTTCTGAACTATTACAGAATAATATAAATAATATTACTCTCACACTCTAGCATTTTTTAAGATGGAGAAATTTCCCTCCAAGCTGGGACATGGCATTAACAGGTGAACTATCACCTTTTTTTGACAAGGTTCTAGTTCTGAGGAATGAACAAAATGTCCTCTTTGAGGAATTTGAAACTCAAAGAAGATGAGTGAGTTATACACATTTGAACAGCTTGCACAAAGACTAGAATTCTAAATTATGCTTTTAAATGCCCCAGTAGTTCAAAATTGTATTTTGTTTTATGTCTTTTCCACTTAGAGTGTTATGCTTGACTCTTAACCTAGGCCACAAAATCTTTACAGAAGGAAGGATACCCTCTTCCATTCAGAATCACACATACCTACTAGGACAGTGCTGAGCAAAATAATAACTATGTAATGCAGAATGGATTGTAATGTAGAGTGTAGTCAGACACGACTGAGTGACTGAACTGAACTGATGCTTAGATTAGGTGCTGGAGAGTAAGAGGTAAATGGAGGCAGTCAGGTCACTTTTGTCCCAGCCAAGGTTACCCTAAATCAACCAACAGCCAATCTGTCTACACACAAAGATTTAAAGGTGTCTCCATGAACAGCAGAATAATATAGCTGAACTCCAGTTGACCGCAGTGGAATATACTACTCAAAACTTCTCAGTGATACTTCATTGCTTTCCAGATAAAACCCATACTTTATAGCTCAGATGATTCCACCTGATGTATTTCCTTCCTACCTCTTCAGTATAGTTAGTATCTTCTTATTTTCTCTACTTTCCTGTATATCCATACTACAAAAATGTGAAAAACAGTTAGAATGTGTCACCTTTATTTGATTCCCCTCCCTCTGTTGCCATATATGAACCTTGGCCAAAAGTATAGTCTCTGTTAAGAAGATGGGTTTGAATATCATGTTCATCACTTATAAACCTCCCAAAAGTTTTTACTTTATTTTATCTGTAAAGTGGGAATACTAATAGCAATTTACACATAGGGTGTGTGTTAGTCGCTTAGTCGTGTCCAACTCTTTGTAACCCGCATGGACTGTGGCCTGCTAGGCTCTGTCCATGGAATTCTCCAGGCAAGAATACTGGAGTGGGTTGTCATTTCCTTCTCCAGGGGATCTTCCAACCTAGGGATCAAACCTGGGTTTCCTGCATTGCAGGCAGATTCTTTACCATCTGAGCCACAAGGGAAGCCCTGTATATAGGCTGATAGAGGATGTCAGTAATTTATGCCTGGTAAGCACTCTACAAGTGTTGGCTACTATTATAAATACTCTTATTTTCCTCTTAGAATCCCCTATTGATTTTTCAACATACAGACCACAGATTCCCAAACAACCTTGGCTGACATTCCTTGCTGCACCGACCCACTCCCTTGCTCATTCCTCTACTTTGTTCCTCTTATACCCTGGACATGCAATATAGTAGCTCTTACCAGTAACATAATAGCTGATCTGTTTGTCTCCCCTAAGAAAACTGTAAGTTTCTTGAGGGCAGGGACAGCACCTGGTTCACTTGTGAATTACAGGTGCCTGCACCTAATCCACTGAAGATGTTCTGTGAACATGTTTCCTTTTGTGAATTTTGGAAACATCAAGGCCCAGCTTTAGCAGAGAAGAGAATGAATAATCATAGTGGGAAAATCTGTCAAGCATAAAGAGCTCTTGACTCAGTTACGGTTATGTACTTTAGTGTCGTCTACATCAATGACTAGAAGGAATACATTGCCAGCCAGCTGAGTTCAAACATAAACAACTGGTAACCCAGGCATCCTACCAGAACCCTAGGTCTAAATAACTGTGATCTAGCCAAGGGGTGGCTCATAGCAGAAACAGTTGATTTTTTTATGTAGTTACCAGCTCAGTTTCTCTAAAAAAAATTTATATAGCTCTTTGCTTTAAAAGTGCTAATTTATCATTTACTGTGGGAAAAAACTGTCTCTGAGAAGCCAAAATTTGGAATGAATATGAGAAGCCACCTTCATCAAAACCATGGTGGTAAGTAGAAGACATCATTTTGATGAAGCTGCCAGTTTTTCTACCTTTCCAAAGGCAACAAATCTGAAAATGATACATATTGTGATTTTCCCATATGGAATTTCAAAGCTATCTTTCATTAGTTTATTCACATTTCTCTGAAGAGAGGTTATTGCATCCAGAATTAGGAATATGATAGTCTTATCCTTGAGGGAATTTCTTCCATTTTAAGCCCAGTTTCTATTGTAGAAGAGATTCATTTCCCTTCTTTACAATTTTTTCTCAGTATATGATAAAATTAAGAATCAATTAGAAAATGCATGGGCTTCCCTGATAGCTCAGCTGGTACATGCATAGGGGAAATTGAAAATACATAGGGGAGATTCAAACACGAATACAGATTCATATAGATAGGTAGATAATAAATAATTTTCCCAGATTCTCAGCAAAATTCTCTTCATAAATCCCTGCTTTTGCATCTAGAGAATGGTATTTCTCTTTGGATTCTCCAGGATTACCTAGCAATAGCTAGTGCAACTTTTGTAGACACAAGTGAAACTCAGATATTTTCAGTCAGTTTGCAGTTTGATTAGTATATGCTAGCTCTTTCTCAGTCTTTTCTTCCCTTTTTATCTGACTTAAACCTTTTCCAGAATAATGCCCTTCCCCAAGTTGCTTTGATTTGAAGGATAGGTAATATATAATAATTAACTTTTGTAAAACCTTTCATTTCTTGGACAGAGATAATTAAATTACTGTTTATTCAAAGGTTTATCACTTCCCTTAGGATATTTTGATGATCCTACATGCTAAAAGCGTAAGATATCCAAGTAACAAATTCCAAATTGCTATATTCACTGATTCATAGGTAAATTGGATGCTTTATCCATTTGAATTTCAAACATCATGTAGTATAAAAAATAAAAACATTTGGAAAGGAAAGATAATTATAAATTCAATTAACTCCCAGTAATTCACCATTTCATGTAATGTTGTGATTTTGTTTTGTAATGTGTTATAGAGAGGTTTACTGGTAATAGAAGTTCCTGCTTCCAATTAGGTGTTTGAGAATGTGGAACTATTCTATCATGCAAGGATTAAAAAATAGTATATAATAGGAATGCAGAACATCTGCTCAGTATGAAATAATGTTAAATCAAAGGTCTTAAAAACATTAGATGGTTGGTATCCATTGGCTAGTTGACTAAAAACAGGCAGTATTGAGGGATTTTCCCAGATACTCAACTTCAATGGACATTCTCAGGGAAGACTGAATGTTATCTCTGGAAAAATAAGGAAAACACTTGCTATGGGGAGCTTCTTTATGACCAGTGTTCCTAATTCTCTTTGATCCATATATATTCTTTGCATCAAATAACCTGCACTGCTTAGTATCTTTGCAATTGTGGCTATGTCCTGTGATGCATGGCTAACAAGAAGGGTTTGAAATTTATTTCATAATGTGATCTAATAATTAGGAGACACCGGATGACTAAGTTTGGGATAAGAATGTTCTCCATGCCCAAAATAGGAAAGCATACACTCACTTTTAAGAATAGCATGAGAAACTACGCAAAGAGGCTAACTGTGAATGTGGAGCTATAAATTGAGAATTTAGGAAGGCTGTCTATGTTGGCAGGAATCAAAAGTATCTCCTTTCTGGATCAATACAATGAGCAATAGAATGGATACCACTATACACCCAAAGAAATAAACTAACCAGGAATACTAGAGAAATGATTTAAAAGAAACATGAATCCTCTCTTCAAGAACTGAATATTATTCTTTTTTCTTAGACTTTTTCTGGGGGAAAAAAAACAGGAACTAAGTCCAGAGAAACATTAATGTGATTTTCAATGAGGCCAGTTTGCACCACTGAAAGAAGGTCACATGTGTCTTTCCCCTCACCATCCATGAAATAGGCTTACCAGTAGTCTAGTTTCTTTAAGTAGAAAGTGAAGGCAAGAAATGAAACCATGCTGAGAGACAGAAACAGACATGGTAACCTACAACCACCAAATTTGTGATTGAGGTAGGATTATACTTTTAGGCTTAGAAATCTGAAATAACTATTTAAGATATTAGGTATTTAAAAGGGAGCATTAAATTCCTGATGATCACAAGTATCAATGTGTCTCTATTTTCTCATTAAAATTATTGAAATTCAAGATGCAAAGGACTTTAAATAAATAAGAAGTAAATCAAATATTTTAGCCACCTTTATGTAAATCTATCCAATGATAACATTTCTGAGTTTGTACATTAGGGAAATTTGAGACTTTTTAAATGGATGATGACTATGTAAGTAGGTAACATGTCAAAGACACGATAGAATGAAATGCTCACTCAGGTGACAGATATCACCACAGTAAAATTGATCCCGACTTTAAGATGCATATATATGCTTTCCAACTCTGACACCTATGTCATTTTTTTTTAAGGACAGAGCATTTCCCTCAAACTGGTGCATTATCCAATGGGTTGTTACAAGCAGTAGTGACTTGTGGCGACTAAAACTATTAAAACTAATGCAGAGTAGCTCCAAATTCCAGCCCCTTGTGTACAAGTGCCATCCAGAGGGCCAAGTGCTAAAAACCCATATTCCTTAGATGTGGAGATCATCTTTTTGTTGAAAAACTCACATCTCCCAATTTGTTACTTATTATTTCATTTCATGTTTTTATCTGAATTTTTGAAGCATTTACAAACATTGCACAACCATTGAGTGAAAATCCAAATCACTAGCTTTCAAATACATTAAAATCCCGAATCCTCCTGGGTCCTCTATTAAGAACATGTTGGCTTTCAACTTAAAGTCGGCATTAACTTTTCCTTTATCCAATCAGCTGCCAGGTTTAATTCAGCTTCAAAAGAAGCAACATTTATTGGGAGCTTATTGTGTGTCTTGCATGGTGACAGGCAGAAATCCTGTCTCTGAATTGAGCCTCAAATTCTGTTCACACATTCTACATCTACAACCTTATGGCATCATTCCCACAGTTGTCCTCTGTCTTCTTGCTCTCTTCCTTTATATATTATACTTGCTAGCAGGGACTTTTGTCAGTCTATCTGGGAAGCTAATGTGTGTTTTGCACCATAAAGAAGATATCAATATATCCCAAGACCTTAGTAAAAAAAAAAAAAAGAAAAAAGAAATAAGCTGTGTTTTAGCCATCACTTGATTTCTTTGTTAATAACACCTCTATAAGTGCAGGCTCTAAACAATCAACCATCAAGTAGCAGAACTGCACAACACAATGGTACCATTGTTTTTTTTCTATAAAGATCATTATATTTAAATTTAATATTATATCCTATGCAATATATTTTTAGTGTCCTTAGTCAATGTGACTGTGGTATGTGTATGTGCCTGTGAGCATATGTGTGTGCTGAAACTTCCTCAGCTATTTATAATTTTGTAACATATTATATGCATCACTGGCCATTTCTCATGGCATCTTCAAGTACCTCTGTTGAAAGAGTTGAAAGCAATAAAAACTAGATATTGACTTGTTGAGAATAAATAAAACCAGTCAAGACTAAGGCCAAATTTTACAACCTGGAGACTATTTTAATTTAGCAAACTTTGATCTTCTTGTTATGAACAGAAATGCCTTCACATTTGCCTTGTCCTATCTTGGAGGAATGAATAAATTACAGAAATGAATAAAATTTTCTGCTTAATCACGCAGGTATTGCTCTGCCTTGTTCCAACTATGGAGATATTGAAAATTGAAATATATAACACTGCAGGCACTGCCCCTGCTCCCCTCTGAAACAGACCTCTTGCTTGTGTTTGTATTATTTTGTTTTTTCTTATTCATTACAGAGTTCTGTGTGGCTAGAAGAGCAGTGTTCATTAAATGCGAGCAGTAAGCCTAGAGCATCAATCAGATAAATAGTATTCCATTTAAAAAATAATGTTTTATTTTGTTGCCTCATTTCATTTTATCTTTGCCCTTGCCCCTTGACTTAATTTATTCATCTACAATCATAGATGCCACCTCAGTGGTTAGGGGTAAGGTAGCAGTTGCAATTTATCTGTTCTAGGGAGAAGATTACAGATGCTGATTCTTGGCAAAGGTACTAATCTCTTCCTGAAAGTATCACCCCACTCACTGCCTGACCAGATCCCTGTCTCCAAGAGCAGATTCTATGGCACAGTAAAAACCATGGGCAATATATCTAAGAGTTAAAAGGTTTTGGAGTAAATCTCCAAGTTCAAATTTCTGCTGCTTCAATTACCGCACAACCTCAAGACTACCATTTAATTTAACATTTTGAAGACTTACTTTTATTACCCATAAACCAGTAAGGATGAGTGAGCTTACAATGAAATAAATATAATGCAAGCAGAGAGATGGATTCAACAAAATCATTTGGAGCTGCTTGATCAAAAAAATAATAAATGTACATTTGCCTTTTATTTCATTCTCGACTCCATAGATAGTGAATACAATACTATGATTCAAAGTGAAAGTATTAGTTGCTCAGTCGTGTCCAATTCTTTGGGACCCCATGGACAGTAGCCGACCAGACTTCTCTGTCCATGGAATTCTCAAGGCAAGAATACTGGAGTGGGTTGCCATTTCCTTCTCCCGATTCAGGGACTGAACATGGGTCTTCTATATTGCAGGCAGATTCTTTACCACCTGAGCCACCAGGGAAACCCACTCTGTTTAATATATGCCTAATACTCCTTCTCACATCCATATATGTCAGGAATGGATGTGAGAGTTGGACTATAAAGAAAGCTGAGTGCCAAAGAATTGATGCTTTTGAACTGTGGTATTGGAGAAGACTCTTGAAAGTCCTTTTGATAGCAAGGAGATCAAACCAGTCAGTCCTAAAAGAAATCAGTCTTGAATATTCATTGGAAAGACTGATGCTGAAGCTGAAACTCCAATATTTTGTCCATCTGATGTGAAGAATTGACTCATTGAAAAAGACCCTAATGCTAGGAAAGATTGAAAGCAGGAGGAGAAGGGGACAACAGAGGATGAGATGGTTGGATGGCATCACCGACTCAATGGACATGAGTTTGAGCAAACTCCGGGAGTTGGTGATGGACAGGGAAGCCTGGTATGCTGCAGTCCATTGGGCCTCAAAGAGTTGGACATGACTGAGCAACTGAACCGAACAAAACTGAATACTCCTTCTAAGGGAGGCTAATAGCAGTCATACTTGCAAATCACCATTTTATTAATCTCCCCATAAATTCCATCACTCAATTCCCTTTTGCAATATTGTTGCCAAGTGTTTCTGTAACTTTGGCCTAAACATTTTAAATAATGAACTGAAAATCCCTCTTGAATCACCTGTCTATATATAACAGCTTTAAAATAATATGTATTCCACCCGAGCAGTTTCTCTCCAGCATTCCTCATTTGCTGATGCAAATACAAACCTAGAGTTATGCAGAAAAATAAAAATCAACACCTCTTTGTGTCTGATAGCCATTCATCTATTTGAAATCATATATTGCTCAACATATTGCCAATTGGCATATGCCATATTGTAAACTCATATATTGCTCACCAAATTGCCAATCTTCATTTCCCAAATTCATTTTAACCTAATCTTTGCCAAATATATTCTACTGCTAGAGTTCCAGATGTCTAAATACTTTCTAGGCTCTGACCACTCAGATACCTTTGCAATTTTACATTTACTTAATCTAGTTATCTTCAATTGACAAGAAGAGACCAAAGATGCATGTAAGAGCCCATTTGAAATTATCTGTCTTCTGCTACAAAAGAATCTGTGAAACATTTTTTTAATCTAAGTATTTTATATCTCCTCAACCATACTATGAATAATGTCAATTAAGTATCATGAATTTTATTGTAAATATCTGAGATTTTAGATTTGGGACAGGAGAAGTGTACAGGGTGTTGGGAGAATATAGCTGAGGCAATTGAGGCCCTCGGAAGTTTTATGCCTTACCAAAGTTTATATAACTTGTGTGTGTATGTGTGCATTTGTTTTCTAGAACAATAACTATTTGTGGAAAAACAAGATTTCCTACTCATATGGTACAGATATCTCAATCCAGTAGTTTCTAGGTAGGTTTTGTTGACCTTCATAACCTCAGTTCTTTTTCATTGTTGTTATCTTAAGCCTATATTTAATAGTTAAAAGTTACCAGTTGAACTAAGGAATCTTGGATTTTCCTTAAAAATTTGAAATATCACAATTCTGGGTCTATATTCCCACACAACAGCAATGTGCCAGACCTCCCTTTAATTTGGGCTCATATTTCCTGCTTGGTCTCCGCAGACACTTAAGTGTGCCATACTCTCCATGGAATAGCATTATATACTTTTACAAGCACTTTCATATCTACCATTTAACATAAAATGTAGCCAATCTTATGAAATAAAAAAAAAAAACTAACACAATTTTATGTCTATATATATATTTAATATGTGTAAAGATATACCTAAGTCAACCTCTGCCAGGAGAATGTAATAGTTTAGCATTACTGGAGTAAAATTTCCTAGTTTAAAAATCCCCATTTTGCCACATACTAGCTATTAACATGGACAAGTCATTTCATTTGAAATTTTTTAGACTTTGTATCTTACATCCATAAAATAAAGATGAGATAATACCAGTCTGAAGACATTTCAGGAAAAGATTAAATTAGAGTATATGGGAAGTACTTGACAAACATTTGCCTCGGACATTCTTATTACTTGAGCACTAGAACCTAGACCTCCCACCATCTAACGCAGGGATCCTCTCATTGCATAAAACTTACACCCACTCTGTCCCCTGTGACTCCTTAATTCCCAGTTTCTGAAATTTCTCAAAGTGAATGTCGTGACCAAACACTAGTTGTCCCACTTGTATCAAAAGCCTGCTCTAATCCAAGGTCTCTGGTCTTCTGATACCTTAAAGTTCTGTAAACAGAAGATATTTAAGGATCTATGAAAACATTTTTCAGAGTTCAGTATTCAACTCACCTTCCTTAGAATCACAAGATTCATTTATGAATTCCCCCAAAATCAATTGAATCACATATCTTGATTTGGGGCCCAGGAATCTTTTTCCCAAATGCTACACACTAAAATTATATACATATTTCTCAGTTGCATTAAGAAATCAATGGTGAGATACAAGTGAGAACTGGAGAAATGGCCATAGTGATAAGGGAAGAATTAATTAACTCCAGCAACTGGGTACCATGAAAAACTTGGAGTATTATTCCTAGCCTCTTGTTATGAGTTGTTGACTAAGGCCTTAAGCATATTAAATACTTGTAAGTATGAAACAAGTTAAGTATATTTAAGGATTAACCTGAGTATTTCTAATGACAAGTACTCAAAGCATTTCAAGGATCGGTGAGACACGAGTCAAACCAAACTATCTGAGAAGAATAACTTAATAGGACTTAAAATATAGATGAATGTATGGGTAAGGAAAAGATTTTCTATCTGAGGTAAGACAAATAGGTGAATCTGAGGAGGTGGTAATGAATGCAATGTATATGGCTAATGAAAAATTAGATAGACAAATTGAGAATAAAAATTTCATAAAGTCTTCAAAGGGCTTCTGCAGTGGCTCAGTGGTAAAGAATCCACCTGTAATGCAGAGACACAGGAGATGCGAGTTTAATAACTAGATCAGGAAGATCCCCTGGAGAAGGGAATGGCGACCCACTCTGGTATACTTGCCTGGAGAATCCCAAAGATAGAGGAGCCTGGCGGGCTACAGTTAATGGGGTCACAAAGAGCCAGGCACAACTGAGCACGCATGCATACACACACACTCACAGTCTTCAAAAAAACAGCATGGCAACATCTAATACACAGGATTTCAAAGCTTCACTGTGGTGCACTAGGTCAAAAGAAATGACTGGATCCCTATTAAAATGCATTGTGTAATTCTAGAACATCATGAATTTAGCTTCAGCACTCTCAGAGTCCTTGTCATCTTACCACAGACTCAGCTGGAAATGTTTAAATTGGTTTCTATAAGGAGATGGAAACCGAGCAAAGAAAGAATGTCATTTGAGGCAGCAACCAAGATCCTTAGAAATCCTGCCAAAAGCTTGAATATAAAGGAGAAAAATACAAAGAAATATGTTGAAGTTCAGAGACTTGCCTATTTCACCTTGTCTTTCTAGATGGGTCTCACTCGGCTACAACTCAACAACAGAAACCCAAGTGGGTTCTCTTCAGTTATCTTTGTGTGGTAGGATCAACTACACAGTTTATTTTTAAATACGATCATAGCTAAATGGGAACAAGCAGCCTCACTCATTTTATGTTATTCTAAAATATAATCACATTCTTTCTCAGGGTTTTGAATTGCATTTAATAATTCTTAAACTACAGCCCAGATGACTTAGGAAACCCACAGCAAACTAAACACTTCGTCTGCATTTTTTATCTTGTAATATAAGAAAGAAAAAAGGAATATTCTTTTTACAACCCTCAATCTAATTGATCTCATCTTTCATATCACTCCAGGTTCTAGGACTGCATTAGGGGTTGAGACAATGCATGAGACTCCTGCGTGAACTGCCAGATGGAAGTAATAAGGATTGTGTTGAGAGCCCTTACTGAATACTCCAGAGGAAATGAGAAGCTTTTTATCATGTTGGTAGAAAAGCTTGTGCCTGTGTCTGTGTTCTTTCTAGACTTTGAAGCAAGACCAAGATCCCATCCCACCTCTAGTGTAAAGATACTATCAGCATTCTCCTGTATACTGCATATCACCTAATTATCTAAAAGCTCATACTTCATCCCAAAGCTGAGCATTGTTCTAGCTGACCATTGTGAAACTATAGTGGAAACTTGTATTACTTTTTTTCTGTTTCACCACTAGCTTCTCAAATCACATCTTTTGGGTGATTCTTTGTCTAGCTTCAGAAATGAGCATTAGAAGTAGGCCTAAGCCAATCAACATAGAGCATCCCTTTAGACAGAGACAAAAAACTTGTTCATGGCTTGTAATGGAACTCAAATGAAGGCAATTAGAGTTGATTTCAGAACTTGGTTGAATGGACAAGAAGAAAGACATGATTTTACTTTCTCCTGGATTTAATCCATATATAGGTCAGACCTGCCACTGCAGACTCATTACATGTTCAACCTTCCAAGAATGAGACCAATACAAAGGTAGACCCCAATATTGAAAGTACACAGATAGCATCATTTAATCTCCATTTTAGAAGCCAATCTAATCCTAGACTTTTCCATTTTCTAGTCTATAAGAAAAGTGCTACTTTATGCTTAACCCATTTTAACAACTTTATTGATGTGTAATTGATATACAAAAGCTGCACAGATCTACTGTGTACAATTTGATGATTTTGGACACAAGTAACACTGTGATAGCATCATTAAAGCCAAAGTGATAGATTCAACCAGCACCTCCTAAAGTTTCCTTATGTCCTTTGGTATATATTTGCCTACTTTTTTGGTAAGAACATTTAACACATTATCTAGCCTTTTAACAAATTTTGAAGTGCACACCACCACTATTGGTAACTATAGGAACAATGTTGTAAGCGACTCTCTAGAACTTGTTCATCTAATAAAACTGAAACTTTAAATTCATTGAACGACAATTCCCATTTTCTCTCACCTACTCCAGACCCTGGTAACTGCTACTATATTCTCTGCTTCTGTGAATTTGGCTACTTTAGATTTCTCATATAAGTAGAATCATATAGTTTTTTCCATCCTATAACTGGCTTATTTCACTTAGTGTAGTGTCCCCCAGGTTTCTCCATGCTTTCACAAAAGGCAGGATTAAGGCCAGTGAACATTCCATTGCATATATTCTACAATTTATTTATGTATTAGTCTGACACTTGCATTCTCTCCATATCTTGGCTATTGAGAATAATATTGCAATAAAGATAAAATCTAACCTCTTCAAGATGCTGATTTCAGTTATTTTTGATATATACCCAGAAGTGGGATTTCTGGACCATATGGTACCTC